>NW_028317803.1:1326875-1701250 GCF_062004578.1 Staurois parvus
GGTTACGAGTAGACAACCACACCCGATCGCCGACCTGGTATGAAGGAGCGGGCAACCGTCTGCGATCAGCCTGGAACTTCTGACGCTGAGCCGAGTCCCTCAAAGCCCTCTGGATCTGCCCCCATGAAGAACGCAGGGCAGCAAGATGGTTCTCCACAGCCGGAATGTCCTGTGGTGAGAACCTCTCAGGTAATACCGCGGGTTGGTACCCATAGTTGGCCATGAAGGGGGACATCCCGGTGGAGGAGTTGACCGCCGAGTTCCTGGCAAACTCAGCCCAAGGCAGGAGATCGGCCCAATCGTCCTGATGGTCCGAGATATAACACCGAAGGAATTGTTCTAAGGCCTGATTGGAACGCTCCGCAGCCCCATTGGACTGCGGGTGGTAGGCTGAAGAAAAGGAGAGACTAATGCCCAACTGGGAGCAGAAGGCGCGCCAGAATCTGGACACGAACTGACTCCCGCGGTCCGAGACAATCACCTTGGGCAACCCATGCAGGCGAAAAATCTCCCTGGAAAAGACCGTGGCCAGTTCTTGCGCTGTTGGTAATTTCCTGAGTGGAATACAATGGCACATTTTGGAAAAACTATCGACGACCATGAGGATGACCGTATGACCCCGAGACACAGGGAGGTCTACAATAAAGTCCATGCCCAGGTGTGACCAAGGACGCTCCCCATTGGGAATGGGTTGCAGAAGACCCATTGGAAGATGCCGTGGAGATTTATTCTGGGCACAGATCGAACATGCCGCTACATAAGAGGCGATGTCGGCACGGAGAGTTGGCCACCAGAACAACCGAGAGACGACCCAAGACAACTGGTTCCTCCCCGGATGCCCGGCAGTTTTGGAGTTATGGTAGGTACGCAGCAGACAGGTGCGCAACCCCTCGGGTACAAAACATCTACCCTCCGGTCTCTCGGGAGGAGCGTCAGTTTGAGCCGCCAAAATCTGCTCCCCAAGGGGAGAAGTCAGACTGGTACGAATGGCAGCCAGGATATGATCCGGAGGTATGACCGAGGTTGGCTCAGAGTCCTCCCTGGACAACTCAGAGTATTGCCGCGATAATGCATCAGCCCTGACATTCTTGGAACCAGGCAAATAGGAGACCACATAGTTGAACCGCGACAAGAACAAGGCCCATCTGGCTTGACGGGGTGTCAATCTTTTGGCCTCCGAAAGATAAGTCAGGTTCTTATGATCGGTAAGAATGAGGACCGGAACTGCGGAGCCCTCGAGCAGGTGCCTCCATTCCTTGAGAGCCAGAATGATTGCCAACAACTCCCTATCTCCAATCTGGTAGTTGCACTCTGCAGAGGAAAGCTTCCTGGAGTAGAACCCACAGGGAAGTAGGGGTCCATCGGGCGACCGACGTTGAGACAGGAGAGCGCCTACTCCTGTCTCGGATGCATCAACCTCAAGGACGAAGGGCAATCCAGGATTGGGATGAGACAGTATCGGAGCCGAAGCGAAGGCGGATTTCAGAGCCTCAAAAGCTACGATGGCCTCGGATGGCCACTCGTGAGGATTGCTGCCCTTCTTGGTTAGGTCTGAGAGAGGTTTTGCCAGCGTGGAGAAATTTCTGATGAATTTCCGATAGTAGTTGGCAAAACCTAAAAAGCGCTGAATGGGCCGAAGGCCATTGGGACGAGGCCACTGCAGAACTGCCGAAACCTTCTGAGGGTCCATGGAGAATCCCTCCGCAGAAATGATGTAGCCTAAAAAGGCAACTTGGGATCGATGGAATTCGCACTTCTCAAGTTTACAAAAAAGTTCGTTCTCACGTAATCGTTGCAGCACCTGCTTGACATCCTGGATATGGGACTCCATGGAGGCAGAGTAAACCAGGATGTCATCCAAGTAAACTACCACGCACTGCTGCAACAAGTCACGAAGGACATCATTTATGAATTCCTGAAAAACTGCGGGCGCGTTACACAACCCGAAGGGCATCACCAGGTATTCGTAGTGACCGGTTCTGGTGTTAAACGCGGTCTTCCACTCATCCCCCTGTTTGATCCGTACGAGGTTGTACGCCGCCCTAAGGTCAAGTTTGGTAAAGACTGTTGCCCCCTTAAGGCGGTCGAACAACTCAGTAATCAAGGGAATCGGGTAGGCATTCTTAGTGGTGATTCGATTGAGACCCCTATAATCGATGCAAGGCCTCAATTCACCACCCTTCTTCTTTACAAAGAAAAAGCCCGCTCCTGCTGGGGAAGTAGACTTACGAATGTGCCCCCGGGAAAGCGCATCCGCAACGTACTCCTCCATGGCCTTATTCTCCGCAACCGAGAGAGGATACACCCTGCCACGCGGAGGAGTGGCACCGGGTTGCAAGGATATGGCGCAGTCGTAAGGACGATGAGCAGGTAAGGCACCAGCGCGTACCTTATCAAACACGTCCTGGTACTCCCCATAATCAGTGGGCAACGCAGAGTCTGAGGAGGCACACAACACCTTAACCGGCCCACGGATGCACCCGGCCCCACACTGTGAAGACCACGAGAGAATCTCGGCAGTTTGCCAATTGAAGGTTGGATTGTGCATCTGGAGCCAGGGATACCCCAAAACCACCGAATAGTGCGGAGAAGAAATCACCTGGAAACAGGCCAACTCCCTGTGAACAGCCCCAATAGCTACCTCAACTGGCATAGTCTCGTGGGTAACCTGCGGTGGTTGCAGGGGCCTGCCATCTATCGCCTCGAGAACCAATGGGGTAACTCGAGCCTGCAGGGGAATGGAATGCTGGGCAGCAAACGAGCTGTCCATAAACAACCCGCCAGCCCCAGAATCTACCAACGCCTGGGCCGTCACCGAGCCCTCCGCCCAAGAGAGGACAACGGTGATCAGTGGCTTATCTCTGCGGAACGCCGGGGACGAGGAGACTCCACCCAAGATCTGTCCCCGACAGGATCTCAGGTGCGAGCGTTTCCCGGACGGACCGGACAGGACTGCCGAAAGTGCCCACCAAGACCACAGTACAGGCAGCGACCCTCCCGACGCCGAGCGGCCCGCTCCCCCTCGGAAAGGCGAGCAAACCCCAGCTGCATGGGCTCACCACCAGACAATCTATCCCCAGGAGGCGTGGGAGGAGAGGGAGGAATGGGTGGGATAGAAAACGCAGGTGCCAGTCGATTGGAAGGCCTCCGCAGGCGTTCCTTGAGTGAAGGCCTCTCCCTGAGCCTGGTATCAATCAGGATCAGGAAGGAGATTAGTGCTTCCAGCTCCACAGGCAATTCCTTGGCTGCGATCTCGTCCTTCAATGCATCAGAAAGACCCTGAGAAAACGCAGCCACCAGAGCCTCATTGTTCCAACCCACCTCTGCTGCCAGGGTACGAAACTCTATGGCGTACTCGGCCACGGTCCGTGAACCCTGATGCATAGACATGAGCAGCTTGGCAGCCGAGGCGGAGCGAGCCGGTACATCGAATACCCTACGGAAGGCATCGACAAAACCGGAAAACTCGTGAATCACGGGGTCATTCCTCTCCCATAAGGGATTCGCCCAGGCCAAGGCCTTGTCTGAGAGTAGTGAGATGAGGAAACCCACCTTTGACCTCTCAGTCGGAAAAGCGTAGGGGATTAATTCAAAGTAAATCCCCACCTGGTTAAGGAACCCACGACACTGACTCGGCTCACCCCCAAAGCGCTGTGGAAGAGGGGCTGAACCGGTCATACCTCTGGACACCGCGGGTGCCGCATCAGCCGCGGCGGTAGGCACAGCAAGCGGAACAGCAGCGGGAGCGACCACCGGAGTGACAACCGGCCTAATAACACCAGGAGTAAGGTGCGCGGTGCGTGCCAGCAGAGTTTGCAACGCCTGAGCGAACTGATCCAACAGGAGATCCTGTTGATCCAGTCTGGCAACCAACATAGGAAGTGAAGGCGTACCTGCACCGTCAGGATTCATGGCACTTGTGTAATGTCAGGGCAGGGCTGTGGAACGGACAGGTAGGCCTAGTGGCAGGGTAACGCACTGGCTGACGACAACCACCACCAACAGACTGAAGTCCCTCAGGGCGCGGAGTCTAAGTCCCAGGCTGCCCTTCACCAGGGCCCCTGATGGTGGGGATGGACTTGACGCAACCAGGGACCAGGTCGCGGCCCCCGAGACACCCCAGCTGCGGTAATGGCCGCCGCCAATGGCGTGTAGTTGGTGAGAATGACAATAGCGTAGTCAGACAAGCCGGGTCAATAACAACGGGACAAAACAGTACAGAACAGTAGACAGAGAATCACAGGTCACGGGCCGGGTTCAGCAACAGAAGGTCAGATCAAAGGGAAACGCAGAGAATGGTCTTAGTCACAAGCCGAGTCAGAATACCAGAAGAGTCACGAGCGTATACACAGAGCTGTAGCAAGACAAAGACACAAGACACAAGTGCAAAGAGCATGTGCAGATCCCAGGCTTATATGTACTCAGCCACACCCCTCTGGGGGATGGACCTCAGAGACCTGAAGGCATAAAAGATTCCCATCATGCTCAGCAGAAATCCAAGATGGATGCTAGCACATGGAGTAACATAACCTCTGGGAAAAGGTAGGACCTTGACAGAGAGCAAGGGAAACACAGGAAAAAAAGGGGGGGGGGGTGTAAAGCTGAGACTTGGTCCTCCCGATCTGGATCCCCAGTCACAAAGTACCTAGGTGTCTAGGTGGCCTGAAGGTATGCAATCCATGGGTTCCATACCTTCTCAAACCTGGTTTGTTTGTCTCTGTGGATGCTGGTCAATTTTTCGTTAATAATGATCTATGAGAGTTTATGTTTGACTAGAGTAATATTGAGCACAGGTGACTTCCATGCTTGCACTATAGTTATTTTGGCAGCTGAGAAGATAAAGAAAATGAGGGCTCAAAGGTGCCTGGGGGCGCATCTGAAATGTCAATGAATAGTGCTGTTTTGGCATTTTTAGGGATGTTCTGTCCTGTTACCGAGAAAACAAGACTAAATATTCGGATCCAGAATAGTTGGATCTGCGGGCAGGACCACCAGACATGGCACATACTACCTACCTGCACACTTCCTTGGAAGCACAAAGATGAGGCACTAGGGTAGATCTTCTCCAGCCTCTCTTGGATGAGGTTCTATCTAGATAATACCTTATAGTTCGCTTCCACTGGAGTGGTGTTGAGTTTTCCCCTATGCACCATGGTTGACCACTGCGTCCACTCCTCCTCTTCTATCATCTCACCAGGGTATGATTCCCAAGCCCTTTGATAGGATGGTTTGGTATGTTGACTTTTAAACAGAGAAATGTGCTATCCTACAGAGGCCCTTGCTGAACCACCATGAAAATATTTTGGTGTTTTGTCTCAGGGGGAAGTGAGGATTGTTAAATAGGGGAGCCACTGGAGTGTGAGGGGTATTGTTTGCATACTGTGTTCCAGGGCAATATGTCTTAGAGAAGATTTGGGCATGGTACATTTTTATACAGTTACATTGGTTCAATACAGTATATACCATAGCTGGTAGAAGCCCTTGAAGTTGGAAATCTGTCAAGCAGACACTGCTATTTCAAAGATCTCCATTTGCTTCCAGGTCCAATTATCAAGTTTGATGCTTTGTGAACACAAAAGGTTGGGCCATTCAGCATGGGTGCCATTTTTTTAATGAATGCAAAGCATTTTCTCATTGGATGATATGGGGAGGTGTGGCAGTGCCACACTGTCCACCTCTTTCTAGAAAGTAGTTGCTGAGTCGGGATGATGCCTTCAAAATGAATGTACCAATCTTAGGGGGAGAAAAAAATATATTATTAGGAGAAATGCAGTGATCTTATGGAGGCTGGTTCAAAATTCCATTTCAGAACTAAAATATACTTACAAATAGTGATGGGCTGGATGTTCGAGTCGACTGTAAGCTCGTCTTGAACATCGGCCATGTGGGTTCATCGAACACGTAAACAGTAAAGGCTGTTCGCCCGCCATGTTGCTCAATGCACTGCGCTCTCATAGTGGATTCTGATTGGCCAAAGCAATGCACAGCAAAATTGGGCGGTGCTAGCGGTGACATCACAGCTAGCTCTGCCCAATTGTTAACATCTGACTGACAAATGTCAGATTGCTGTGAGTGCTCGGAAGGTAGCGGACGTGTTGACAGGCGTAAGGTATTTTTTATTTCGGTGAGTTGGTGTCGTGACAACGCTGGACTTTGTGATTGACAATAGATTGCAATGATGGAACAGGTTTTTTGGCTTTTTTTTTTCTTAAATAAAGGACTTTGTTTTGTTTTTTGTTCACTATATGATATATTCAAAAGACTGTTCTCTTTATTTTTTTACTAAATGTAACCCTTTTAGTGAATGGGTAGGGGTAAAAGTATCACTCATTCACAAAGAATGAGCTCCCCTTCCCACAGACCCCACAACCATCAGGCTCTGTCCCTATGCCAAGGACACATGGCCTGGTAAGAAGCAGAGGGGGGGCACTTGTTCATCCCCCCCTTTTATGCCCTTCCAGGCCTGTGCTCGGATCAAAAGTCTGGTAGGAATTTAGGGCGGACCTCTCTAAGGCATAACCATGGAGGGACAAACAGACCTGTACAGGCTAGACAATGGCACCCTGACTGCCATTAGGTATCGGGATGAAATTCTTGGACACATTGTTATACCCTATGCTCCTGGTGCATGACAATGCCCTGCCTCATGTGGTGAGAGTAAACGGGAAGTAGGATGAAGGAATTGATACCATTGAATGGCCTTCATGCTCACCTGACTTAAATCCAATAGAACATCTCTGGGATATCATATTTCGGTCCATCTGACACCACCAGGTTGCATACAAGCACATACAGACTACTGAGTACCATTTTGAGTTGCTGCAATGAAATGTCAGCAAAATGGACTAGCCTGCTGCATCATTTTTTCATTTTGATTTTCTGGGTGCCTTTGAATTCAATCCTCTTTAGATTGATAATTTTCATTTCCACCAAATGATGGAGCATCCTTAAGTTCCTAACACAGTCCCAGTCCACATCAGTATAGATATCCAGCATGATATGTTTCCCCATTAAGATCTTATGTGTTTTCAAAGTGTTCCCTTTTTTTTTTTTTTTTTTTTTTTTTTTTGAGCAGTGTATATACTGTGTGTGTGTGTGTGTGTGTGTGTGTGTGTATATATATATATATATATATATATATATATATATATATATATATATATATTTAGTGAGCTAAACTATTAACTATGTACCTCCTTCTCTCTGTGCTGCATACATTGTATTATTACGGGATTGCAGTTTTTATTTTTATTTGTTAGCACCACTAGTTTTCACAATTCAATGTGGCCATAGAGTTGTCCCCAAGAAATGTAAGAATCCAAAGTAATTCAATTATTCTGCATATTTGTTAACAATCCCAGAAACACATGAATTTCTTATGACAGGATAAAAAAGGCAATCCACCTGCAGAGCTAATTACAGTGGGACATGAGTATGGTGAGAAATTTTGTAAAACATAGGAGCTTGCCTACAGAAAGAAGAATACATTGCAACTATGCATATCATTACCTGCAATACTGATATTCTGGGACTAATTTACTATTACTGTATATGAAATGGTGCTGCGCTACTTAATCATAAAGTGAATGATCAATCAGCGTAAAAAACATATAAATAATGTGCAAAGTGAACAACCCATATAGTCAATGCTAAACCAGCAATATAGTCAATGCTAAACACAGATCTTCACCACCGTTTGCCAGCACTTTTAAGCAGATCCAGATCGCTCCATATCCATGTGAAAAAATGCTCAATATAGTGTAGTATTTCTACTAATAACAGCCTTTATTAAAACAATCTAGTTCAACTCACATTAAAATGTGTGTTCCTGGGAAACTACAGTGTTTTCTGCCAAGTGTATGCAGAAATACCCCTTCCAAAATGGCGGCACGTGCACTTCCAGTTAACGGCCTGACGTCATCGGCGTACCCCGATGGCAGAAAACACTGTATATGGAGAGATCTGGATCTGCTTAAAAGTGCAAACGGGGGTGAAGATCTGTGTACCATTATACCCTCCCAGGTTAAAGGGAAAAGTGCAGTTTGACCTGTCATTATGGGTCAAACTTGGAGGTGAGCGCAATAGAGTGTTGGAGGTTGAAGATCACTAAGGGGTGACACAGGAGCACCGTACACGTTTATGCAGTAGTGTGATTACACTGGTTCACTTGAAGTATAGCGGATTTAAAGGGACGGTCCACCACTATTGAGACTATATTCAGTTGACACTTTTTGTTGGTGTATTTGGATCATGATACACAGGAAGTGTACCACACAGGTCCACGTGATGGTATTTAGGATTTAACCGCCTCCAATGATGTACAATGACGGGCGCAAGGCGGTTCTCTCGTTCTGGGAGGACATCAAATGACGTCCTCCCATTCTAACTGCGAATGCGCGGCTCCGGGAGAGCACAGCACGGCAATCGGCGGTGCGCTGTGTCCCTCGGACACAGCGGATCACCGATCAACGGAAAGAGCCGAAGATGTCGGCTCGGTCATGTGATCAGCTGTGTCCAATCACAGCTGATTGCATGTAAATAGGGAAATGCCGGTTATAGGCATTTCTCTCCTCACGAGCTGTCACGCTGACAGCTTGAGAGGAGAGGAGAGGAGAGCCGGTAATCAGCATCCCTCAGAGGGGACATGTACACTGATCATCAGTGTGCCCTGATGATCTGTGTAGCCCCAGCAGTGCCACCTGTCAGTGTCCATCAGTGCCAGCTGTCGGTGCTCATCCATGCCACCTGCCAGTGCCACATCAATGCCACATATCAGTGCCCATCTGAGCTGCCTTTCAGTGTCACCCATCAGTGCCAGTCAGTGCCACCTATCAATGCCAGTCAGTGCCACCTATCAGTGCTGCCAGTCAGTGCCACCTATCAGTGCCAGTCAGTGCCGCCTATCAGTGTGCATCAGTGCCGCCTATCAGTGCCCATCAGTGCTGCCTATCATTGAGGCCTAAGAGTGCCAGTCAGTGCCGCCTATCAGTGTCAGTCAGTGCCACCTAGCAGTACCACCTAGCAGTGCCGCCTATTAGTGCCATATGAGTGCTGCCTTTCAGTGCCCATCAGTGATGCCTGTCAATGCCCATCAGTGCCACCTACCAGTGCCTCCTCATCAGTGCCCATCAGTGCAGCCTATCAGTGCCCATCACTGCAGCCTCATTAGCGCACATCAGTGAAGGAGAAAAATCGCTTATTTACAAAATTTTATAACAAAAACTAAAACTTTTTTTTTTTTTTCAAAATTTTCAGTGGTTTTTGGTTTGTTTTAAAAAAAATAAAAAACCCACAGGTGATTAAATACCACCAAAATAAAGCACTATCTGTCACAAAAAACGATAAAAATTTCATATGGGTATAGTGTTGCATGACCGCGCAATTGTCATTCAAAGTGCAACAGCGCTGAAAGCTGGAAATTGGCCTGGGCAGAAAGGGGGTATAAGCTCCCTGTAGGCTAGTGGTTAAAGGGACAGATCACTATTAAGGATTATTTATTTTTATTTTTGTATTTGTGTGCACAAAATTTGAAGGGCTATTACCTATGTAAGAAATGTAAATCTTGTAGCAATAATGCCCACAAATCGAGGAAGATTACCACCTTCCAATTTGGTTGTACACGTAAAATCTACAATATATGACATTTCATCACGTGCACCACTAAGAATGTGGTGTATTTGATCCAGTGCCCATGCGGGTTGCAATATGTTGGATGCATGGTACACATTTTGTGCACTAGGTTGGATGAACATATTAGGAATATCCGTAAAGGATTTCCTAATCATAGCCTATCAAGGCATTATGCGGAATGCCATAATAAAAATCCAGATGGTACCTTGTTCATTGCCATTGACAGATATATATTGAATTGGAGGGGCAATCATGTTAGAAGGGAAATTTCGAAATTGGAAACTTTATGGATATATTCCCTCAAAACTTATGTCCCCTTTGGCCTCAACATTGAATGGGATGTAAATGCCTTTATTAATAATAGTTAATTTTATGCATTTTTTCATTTTAATTGCAAAAAGTAAAAGTGTTTTATTATGAGTATCATGGTTTTATTCTTATTTGCTGTAATTTCCATTTGTGACACTAGATGGCACTGTCCCGATTTTTTATTTCATTTGTTATATTACCCTTTGGGGATTAAGATGTTGTTTGATTTAATTTACGCCAATTGTTTGTGATAGGATCTTCAGGCATCTTTTACCATATTAACTTTGTATCTGATCTGTGTTAAATTGGGTCTTTTATACTCCCCAAAGGGGTTTGCGCTTCCTGTAGGTAGAACGCACCTCAGTGTGGAGGTGTTTCTCTTTGTTTTGTCTCCCATTTTTTTAGGTGGCGCTTCCAGTCTATGGAAGGCTCTTCAATGAGGGGGAGTGTCCATTCTAGTCCTATTTATCTCGCACTATGCGTCGTGCTGCTCACACCCCTAAGGACGTCTTTTAATGACAAGGCAGGTAGGATGGAGCCACACTGTGTGACGTCATCACGTTCTGGAGGGACAGCGGCCATCTTTTTGGTTTTAAAACTTAACACAGTGTTACTGTTATGCTGATTTCAATGCTTGCTGTGTAAGTGCAATTTAAATAAATTGTTCTGAGCTATCAATTTACTACACTATGAGCTGGCAATTCTTTTCATGTGGTGCTTTGGTCGCCTGATGGGGAGTTAGCTATTTGGAGTTCTTTTTGGAGGAATGTCTTGGATTGCCATTTGAGTGTTTCCTATACAAGATCGGTTGCAGCACCTGCTGGATATAATATACTGCTTGTGTTGGCTGACCCGCTGGGCGGTCAATTCTTTTGGTAAGAAGCCAATTTATTTGGGTGGAAGGTGACGGTCTTCTGCTTGGTTTGGAAATCTTTTTCCTATGCATGGTTCTTTACCTCTGTATATGGGAATTCCACATGGACTTTGCTGTTACCTTTTTTATTTACTGTCTTTTTTGTGAATGGGACTTTTATGCTTAATTAGCACTGCAATTTTTCATCATATGTTTTTTGTCTGCCTATACAGTATGTGCAAGTTGCTTTATCCCTATAGAAATTTCGAGCGCAGTGTCTTTGGTATATACTATTGGAAACAATGGCTGCAGCTCCCAATCTGACATCCATGCGGTACAAAACCTGAAGACACATAGACTGGGAGCAGCAGCAGTGTCCATACAGCTACAGGGTCCCAATAGACATAAATGGAACTGCCTGCACGAGTATGCACAGTACACCTGTGTATTCCCATGTGGGTAAACATGGTTCTCACATGGGTACGATTTGATACCCCTTGTGTGAATGAGGCCTAATAGTACACTCAGTCACAGTGTTCCTGGATCAACACCACACCAGTGACAATGTCACCAGACTAGTGCAGCCTGAAATAGTGTCCCTGATCTCCACCACATCAGTACAGTGTCACTAAAGCCAGTGCAGCCAGCAAAAATGTTCCTGGTCACCACCACTTCTGCAAGCCTCCTGTACTGACCCTGGCCTTTTTGCTGACCAGATTTCTCCCTGCTGCTTGGACCGATCCTTTGCTTTTTATTGATTGACTGCCTCTTGTACTGACTCATCTGCACATTCCACTGACTGCATTCCTGCAAGACACTAATCCCATCCATCCACTGCAGACAACTGCACTCCTGGAAACACAGGAACTCTTATATTCTTTAGATAAAAAAGGTGCAGCGCTAATATACAAGTAGATGAAAATACGTATTCCATATGCAAACTCATATAAAAGTTCAAAGTGACATAGTGCATACAGGTATAAGCCACTACGTTGTGTCTGGTAGAACGTGAGGAAAGGATTATTAAATCCAAGAGAAAGTTCAATGTGAGGATGTGAATAAATTCTCAAACACTCTGATGCTTTCCAGGCAACACCGACTGTGTACACGGTGAAACAATGGGGGTACAAATTGTGCACTCGCCAAATGCGCAACCTTTATGCTCTTTTCTCTAACATATAAGATCTCCAATCCCTCATCCAGGGTCTGGTCAGATCTGGTCAGGTCCCCTTCTTTGTCCAAACACCTTGCAATCAGCCTTCTCCTTTAATGATCACCACTCTCCAAGACACCTGGCTCCCACAGGAGCTCAGAAAAAAGCAAAGGAGGCCAATAGTGCAGTATGTCTTACGGGTACATTTATTCCCACACACAGACAGCAAATACAAGGTATGGAGAAAATAAAAATACTGACCCTATATGAAGTTACCGCCGGGCCCCTCGTGGCGCTGGCGGTGTATGCGTCAAACAGCTGAAGCCTGACCCAGACGCGTTTCGAGCAATAGCTCTTTGTCAAAGGGTTTTCGGCTATCAGCTGCTGACGCCACTCTGTCCTTTAAATAAGGGGAATAATGCACGCATCGTTAACATGCGCCATTTTCCCAGAGAAAGATGTCCTCAAAAACGGGCGCCATTTTGGCGTAGTCCCTGTAACCGCGCATGCGCGAGCATAACGTCGGAACGGGGCGGACATCTATACACGATCACCGAGGGGAAAGATGTTGCCATGGAAACATGATACACTGAGTGCCAACATGAAGATCATTCTGAGCCAGTGTATCCGTCAAGCAATATATTGCATTAGCTCCTATATTCAAAAGTAAAAGGTCAAATCAACCTATACAGCAGGAGGCGGACTTTATTAACCAGGTCCTCAAATCTAACCATAATTTATCGGGCTATATCTAAATAAATGGCAACATATACCCTAGGTGATCCTCTGTATCCAATATAGCAACAAAATTCCTATAATCATAAAACCTCATGTTAACATCAATACAACAATAACACATACTGAATCCTCATGGATACATCAAAACTATATAATCATCATAAAATCCCATGTTATGTGACTAACATCAAATCATAATATTGTACAACGTGCATCCAGTAGGGGTATTCTCCCATAGTATTATATGCAAACGCAGTCATATGCAAAATTACATAATAAAAATATCAATATACCCTATGAGTTATAACAATCAATACTTTAAAATAATGTCTCTTAAATACATCTAGACATACATATAAAACATATGCGAGAACATCATACAAGTTTGGGAATTAACCCAAAACTATAATGTATACCTAAAATTTATCTTAAAAAATCTAAAAATCTAAAATTATCCATGACCATAGACTTCGTCCCAACCAGAAACTAGAAATAAAATAATAAATGCCCTTTTTGGCATATACATAAACGCAGGAAAAGTTTAATATCAGATTAAATCTATGCATACGGAAATATAGTGAATCTCTACCAATCATAATTCATTAGCTATTATCTATGAAGCAGTTCAAGTCTAACTCTATGTTGAGCCCCTTAGGACGCATAGAGTCCATTTGGAAAATCCACTTGGTTTCCATCTGTGACACTACTCTCTTCTTATTAGTGCCCCTCCAGTGCGGTTGGACTGCATCTATTCCCACAAACATCAAAGATGATGGGTCCCTATTATGATGTGTTCTATAGTGCATAGAAAGTGAATGGTCTTTAAAACCTTTCTTCACATTATTAACATGCTCTCTAAGTCTGTCTTTAAGTTTCCTAGTCGTGCGTCCAATATACTGTTTCTTGCAGGGACACTGCAAGAGATAAACAACGTATCTACTATTGCAAGAAATAAAATTCTTAATCCTAAAGGTTTTTCCTGTAATGGTAGAGGTAAAATCCTCAATTTTATGTTTCCTTTTACCATTACAAGTGCATATGACGCACCTGTTGCATGGAAAAAAACCTTTTATATCCCCAAATAAAGATACGGACTGTGGAGGGTTAACAACATTTGGGGCAATAAGGTTTCTCAAAGTCTGTGCCTTTCTATATATTATTTCCGGTTTTTCCGGCAGAATTTTTGTTAGGACTGGATCTGCTTTAAGAATTTTCCAGTTTTGATTTATTATTTTAGAAATTATTTTATACTGTCTGGAAAACGTAGTTATGAAAGGGCAGACTTTTGGTGGCTTACGTATAGTATTACCAGCCAATAATGCCTCTCTATTCATATGTGCTACATTATGAATAATCTGAATAAGGTGCGTTTCTTCATATCCCTTTTCCAAAAATCTATTCTTCAAAATCTCAGCCTGGGATAGGTAAGTGTCTACAGAGGTACAATTTTGCCTTATTCTAAGAAATTGTCCTTTCGGTATATTTGAGAGCCACAAAGGATGGTGGCAACTGTTAACGGGAATATACCCATTCCTATCCACTGATTTGAAAAAAGATGAAGTTACAATCTTATTATCTGAATTCATTAGTGTCAAATCCAGAAAATTAATTTTAGTCTTACTGTATTCAAATGTTAATCTGATATTCAAGGTATTGTTATTGAGTGTCCCAAAAAAATTTATTAAGGCCTGTTCGTCTCCTTTCCATATCAGGAGGATGTCGTCAATATATCGTTTGTAAAAATATAACTCTGGCCAATCTCTGGCATACACGACATCCTCCTCCCATCTGGCCATAAACAGATTGGCCAGACTCGGAGCGAATTTGGCCCCCATAGCAACACCCCTTGTTTGTAGATAAAAGGAACCATCGAACCAGAAATAATTTCTGGTCATGGCGAAGTCCAAAAGTGTCAAAATAAAATTCTGGTGTAAAACTGTTAAAACTGACTCATCAAGGTAAAATTTAACAGCCTGCATGCCCTCTGAATGGTCAATGCTGGTATAAAGAGACGTGACATCAGCGGTGACCAAAAATGTATTGTCATCTACAGAAAGATCTCTTATATCTTGCAGGACCTGTTTCGTATCCCTCAAATATGAGGGAGTTTTCCGTACCAGCGGCTGTAAAAAATAATCGATATATTCACCGACTTTTGAGCACAAAGACCCAACCCCACTGATAATAGGTCTACCCGGGGGATTTTCCGGATTTTTATGCACCTTTGGGAGAATATACATTATAGGTAATCTTGGAGCTGAAGGGCATAAAAACTCTCTTTCCTTCTTATTTATTATATTATCCTGGTAACCCCTGCTAATAATGTTTTTTAAAACTTTTTTTATACATTGTCAGAGGATTTTTTGACAAAGGACAATATGTATCTTTATCCTCAAGAATATTATAAACCTCTTTAATATAGTTATCCTTGCTCAAAATTACAACCCCACCTCCCTTATCGGCAGGCCTTATAACTAAATCTTTCTGGTTCAGTAAAGAATTCATAGCTTTACTTGACTCACGATTATTATAATTTTTTATAATTTTTCACTTTAACTGCCGCCAAATCTTTCAATGTTGTTTCTTTGAAAGCATTTATATAATTCTGTGACTAAGGGGGAGGATTGAACAGAGATGCATTATGCAAATTGGAATACGTTGTTATATTTGAAGTATTCCTTGATATGGGGTTTAGGGAAAAATGTTTCTTTAATGATATTGATCTAACAAATTTATGTAGATCAATATATGTGCGGAATTTATCCAGCCTATTATCTGGTGCATATTTTAATCCCTTATCAAGGAGATCTAATTTCTGTGGGGTCAAAACTTTACCACTCAGGTTGAAAATCCCTTTACCCTTCAGAATTTCCTCTTTTTCGGGTCTATTGACCCTCTTTCCTCCCCTTTTTCCTCTGCTCGGACGCTTCTTTTGCGTGAGTTCCCCTCTCCTAAAAAATGAACCGGGGCAATGTTCCGGTTCTCATTTTGATATGATACATTATTTGCCATGGGGGGTGGTATGTATTATTCCTATGTGGTGAGGTATATTGCTGCCACCCACCATTATTCCTTGGTGTCCTGGGACCCTGTGCCATCCTACTGTCTTGTCCATACGGTCCCCCTTGGTTATTTTTAGGAAATTTATTATTATTATTATTATTATTATAAGGAGGTTTGTTAGGTTTTTTAAATTGATTATATCTGTATCCTTGATTGGGATACCATTCATAACCTCTGGACCCAATATTATCATCTGCTGCGTGTCTCAATGGTTCAAAACGATTAGAGACAGGTACATTGGATTTTTGATTAACTTGTGTTTTTACGGGTGGCTGGTATTGGTTATAAGTTACTTGTTGGTGTTGTTTAGGACCCTGCCATCCTTTTTGTTTCCTCTTAGGTTTAGGTATATATGGGGTGGTATCCATAGGTACCGAAGGACCCCCTACTAATTCCTCTGTGCTCGTTTGCCATATTTTGCCATATTCTTACTTTCTCCAGTTTCCTGAACTTCCTGGCCATTGAACTGGCCATTCCTGGGGGCAGCCATTTACCAGTAGGCTAGGCTTGTTTGGCTTATATGAATGAGAACTGCTATGGGTGATGCTATACTAAGCTATATTCCCTGACTACTCATATAGGGGTGACCATTACAGTACATTGTTTTCTATATATATATATATATATATATATATATATATATATATATATATATATATATATATATATATATATATATATATATATATATATATATATACATACTGTGTGTGTGTGTGTGTGTGTGTGTGTGTGTATATGTATATGTGTGTATATATGTATATATGTATATATATATATCCAGTATATAATCAGTTCAAAAACACTTGTGGAATCCTCATACTTGGGAGGAACATATTTTGGGGTGGAATTCTAAGTATGTCCAAGCTGTGTGTGAAAAATATCTTATAAAAATAACAAATTTGTATACAAAATATAATTTTCATGTTCTTTCAGCATTTTCCAAAAACTTGTTGCAAAAAAATGAAACATACCTCTAAAAAAATACCTTTGGATGTTTACTCTCCAAACAATGGTCATTTTGAGGGTGTTTCCTTGTACTCCAGGGTCTACAAAAATGGGATAGGTAGATTTATGCCCCTAGAAAGTGGGTAGGTTGTAAAAAGTCTCACACATGTGGCATTGCCATACTTGGAAGGTAATTTTGTAACTAGAGTTTAGCACTAAGATCAGGCAAATTTCCATTAATGTAGTAAGTTTGTGCTGCTTTAAACATTCTATAATGTGGTAGTGGTAATCAAGGTTGTTTATTAAGACAAGATATACATGTTTAGTAACTGTGTAAAAAAAGTGAGATAAAGTCCTTTATATTTAGTGATGTGATAGTTACTCCTATCCTATTAGTTACTTAGTTATCCGATTTACTTATTATTACACAAAACCAAGGTACAAAGGTTGATAGTGCAGCTCAGTCCCTGATATATGAGAACTCTCAAACACAAAAATTGCCCATGGAACTTTAAAAGATTTGCTCACAAAAACAGACTATCGCAGCATTCTTAAAAAGTCAGATTGTATATACTGTATACTCTGTGTGTGTGTGTGTGTGTGTGTGTGTGTGTGTGTGTGTGTGTGTGTGTATATATATATTTTTTTTTTTAATGATTGTTTGTTCACTATTTATTTATGAAGTGTATCTACTGACCTGTGGTGTATTTACCTTGGCATTTTCAGTTATGGCCGCTGTTCCTTTTATACTTTCTCATAGCATTTCCAGATGTGACTGCTTTGAGAAATGCACAATGTATTAAAGTTCCTGTTTGGAGAATATATGGTGACCTGGTATGTGCTTGGAAGAGGTGGTTGGGAAAGGGTTCAGTTTGAAAATGTTGTTGGATGGTGGGGGGTTTTAGAGAAGGTTCGGGGATTCCAAAACATTTGGTGCTGGACCAGGGTCTGGTGAAGGTGCCTGAACATATCAACTCTGTTGCTACACTTTTCGTTTTTGACTTTGGATCTTCACACCTAAGACTTGAAAAACACCCCTGAAAATTTGTTTTATTGCAACATTTCATGGTACATAGTACACATATGATAGATCTGCTGCATGCATCCTTGTAATGTTTAGGCAAGCATTGCTATTTGTTGGTGAACGCTATTATTTGCTGTTGGACCACTGTACTGAGTTGCTGATTGCCAGCATGATGTTCTCAACCATTCTTCTTTGTGGAGCGCTAATTTATACTTAGCTTACATAATATGTTAATAAGTACATTTTGAACAAATGAAATAGGAAAGGATACTGCTGTGCTTATGGAATATACTGTGTATACTAATACCCTATGTTGCAGCAGTCCTAATTGTGAACCGCATAGACACAACAAATACAAACTCTATCATATAGACTGCGCATACAGAGTGTAACCACACAAAAACATATTTTTAAATATAATAGCCATAATTAAAAATAAAAAATAATTAAAAACCATAATTAAAAAAACTTTAATGCAGTCCCAACATGTGCAAACGTGCTGATTCCTTGGATTGGATTCCGTAATTACAGTGACAAGTGCTTCATAGTGCTCAGACTGGTGCCCCACATGGATGTACACTCACCATCCTGCCATGACCTCTAGGTAGGTCACTAGAGCTTTGTTTGGGACTGACCCAAAATGCCACATATTGATGGAACCAATGCTGTTACATATACTCCACGACGTTGCCAATGGTAGCCAGTATATATTCACCAGGTCAGATATCAGGTATTAACCAGTGATCCTTATTGGGAATGGGTACAGCACTTGCACTCCTCTTCTCCTCCACAGATAATATGCAGGTGGTCAGCGTAAAAATTAAATGAAAAACAAACATTCCACAGTGTAATATTGTTTAGTTTAATGCTGGCAATAAAATAGTATATATAAACTCACAAAATTAGTACCTTTTCCTAGGCACTGAGTGTGTCCAGCTCTATGTGATAGTATTGGAAGAAAAAGATGGCCGGCACATTCCAGTGTGCATTCCAAAGGACGAAAGTGACATCAGCGGAAATTACGTCATCAAACCTCGATGCG
Organism: Staurois parvus; assembly: GCF_062004578.1. NCBI lineage: Eukaryota > Metazoa > Chordata > Amphibia > Anura > Ranidae > Staurois > Staurois parvus. Next base: position 1,345,636 of record NW_028317803.1, read on the forward strand.
TTTCGACCAATAGATTGTCATCAGGAAGTGTAATTATGGTTTTTAATTATTTTTATTCATGGTTTATTATATTTTAAAATATGTTTTTTGTGTGTCACATTCTGTATGTGCAGTCTATATGATAGCGTTTACATTTTGAACAAAGAAAATTCACATTGAAGAACATCTTTTGAGAAATAGTTTTTTTTTCTTGCACGTTTGCATTATTATGATCAGCAAAGCAAAGTCGAAATTCTCCTGCAAAATGAAAAATCAAACCCTATTGTGAATATAAAAAGTAGGTAAGCCTAAACTCCAAGTACTAAAAACAATTAAGAAAGAGTGTTCCACTGTGAAAATAAACCCAGGGTAGATCATTACTAATCAACACTATACACCTAAAAATATTAAACACCAGTATAAGTAGTATGGCAACAGTTTCCATCCTAGATTGAAAAAAAACCTAGCGGTCCATCGAAGCACGGTTTATGTGATAACACTGATATGTTGCTATTTATTAAAAGGACTGTGCTATTACAATTATTATTATTACTACACTGAACACTTTAGTAAGCCCTTTTTATGTATTAATTCAAAATATTTTTACTTATTTATTTTATTGACTTTGCTTGTCACATATTTACGTGTATAATTTTAATATATTGTTTATGCGCTTCACTGTTTTGATACATAACTAAAGATCTATATAGGGGAATCAGGACCTCCTTCCTCCTGCTGGTGACCCCTCTAGTAATGCATCCTAGAATTCTATTTGCTTTTCCCACTGTCGGGCCACACTGTGTGCTCATTTTGTAGTCATATGAAATAAGTATGAAATAAGTACCCCCAAATCTTTTTCCTCTGTAGTGCTGGCCAACACTGTACCCCCAATATTGTACTCTGTCAAATGATTATTTTCCCTAGTTGCATTATTTTACATTGAAAACCACTGAACTGCAGTTTCCACTGCTTTGACCAATCCTTCAGCAATGACAAATCATGTTCCATGTTACAGACACCTCCAGGGATATCAACCCAATTGCACACATTTCTATCATTAGCAAAAAGACATACCTTACCCAACAACCCCTTAGTTATATCACTTATATATGGATTAAATAGAACAGGATCTAGTACAGAGCCTTAGGGTACACCACTAGTCATTGGTCTCTGTTCTGAATGAATCCCATTTACAGCCACACTCTGGTAACTATCCTTTAGCCAACTGCATATCCACTGAACCACCCAAGGGTTAAGTCCTAGATTGTACAACTTTTGTATTAGATATGTATTATGTGGAACTGTATCAAATGCCTTGCTGAAATCAAGATCGACAGCACCGCTGGTCCAAAACATTGGTGATATGGTCAAATAAACCATTCAGATTAGTCTGACGTGATCTGCCCTCAGAAAAGCCATCCAGCTTTGGATCCACCAAGTTGTATGTTTTTAAGTGATCAATGATCCTTCTTTTCAGGAGCGAGTCCATTAATTTGACAACTGATAATAAACTCACTGGGCTATAATTGGCAGCTTCTACCATACTGCCCTTCTTGTGGATAGGTACAATATTAGCTCTATTGCAATATTTCAATAAAAGGGAGTCTTTAATGACTGGCATAGTACCACTGGATTGGAATAAGGCCAATGTGGTGCCAATATTTAAAAAGGGATCAAAATCTTTACCAATCCCAATCTAATTATAGACCTGTTAATTTAAATTCTGTAGTTTGGAAGATACTGGAGAGTTTAATAAAAGACCACATAAATGAGTTCTTGCTTGAAAAAAATATTTTAAGCAACAGACAGCATGGATTCATGAAATACAGAAGTTGTCAAACAAATCTGATTTCTTTTTATGAAGAGGTGTGCAAAACCTTGGACGTGGCTGTGGACGTGGTATACTTGGATTTTGCAAAAGTGTTTGACACAATTCCCCACACACGGCTAATGTGTAAAGTAAAGTCTACAGGCTTGGAAAAATTTGTATGTAAATGAATAGAAAACAGGCTAACAGATCGTATTCAGAGAGTAGTGGTTAATGATTCATACTCTGAATGATCTAGGGTTGTCAGTGGTGTATCCCAAGGTTCAGTGTTGGGATCCTTACTATTTATTATATTTATAAATGATATAGGGTCTGGGATTAAAAATACTGTGTCAGTCTCTGCAAATGACACCAAGCTTTGGAGTGAAATAATGTCCTTACAGGATGTCTCCAACTTACAAGCCGACCTCAATGCACTGTTCAATTGGGCAACTATGTGGCAAATAAGGTTTAATGTTGATAAATGTAAAGTTATGCACTTGGAGGATAAGAATATACTAGGGGGAGTACAACAGGGGGAATCAATGGTGGAGAAGGATCTGGGAGTTCTGGTAGATCACAAGCTAAATAATAGCATGCAATGCCAGGCTGCGGTTTCTACAGCGAGCAAAATCATCCCTTGTATTAAAAGAGGTATAGACTTCAGAGAGAGATAGATATCATTTTACCCCTGTGAAAATTATTAGTAAGACCTCATCTGGAATACTCAGTTTAGTTCTGGGCACAAATTCACAAAAAGAATATTGGGGAACTGGAAAAAGTGAAAAGATGTCCAACCAAACTGATAAGAGGCATGGAGGAGCTCAGCTATGAGGAAAGATTAGAGGAACTGAATTTATTTTCTCTTGAGAAGAGGAGATTAAGGTATATGATCAACATGTATAAATACATCAGTGGTTCATATAGTGAACTCAGTGTAGAGTTATTCACCCCAAGGCATCACAGAGGACAAGGGGGCACTCTTTATGTCTGGAGGAAAAGAGATTTAATCTCCAAACACGGAAATGTTTCTTCATAGTAAGAGCTGTGAAAGTGTGGAATAGACTCTCTCAAGAGGTAGTTCTGACCAGCTCAGTGGATTGCTTTAAAAAAAAAAGGCCTGGATTATTTCCTAGATACACATAATATAACTGGATATTAACATTTATAGGAAAAGTTGATCTATGGAATATCCGATCGCCTTTTGGGGGATCAGGAAGGATTTTTTTCCTCTGCAAGAGCAAATTGGGCAATGCTTTACTGGGGTTTTTTTGCCTTCCTCTGGATCAATTGTGGGTATAAGATTATAACTTTTTTTTTTTTTTTAAACTAGATGGACTTTTTTCTTTTTTCAGCCAGACTAACTATGTAACTGTCCACCAAATATGGGGAACTTTTGTTAGAAGAGATTGATTAAAAGACAACAATTATAGTTCAGCGATCTCTTAGAACTCTGGGATGAAAGCCACCGAGGCTCGTTGCTTTAATAATCTTTAACAAGGTCAGTTCCTCTGCTAACTTTCTCCAGAAATCCTAAAAATTCAGCATCATTACTAAAACCAATACAATTACCCAACTTGCTATTGCTAGTACAATCTATTTCTGAGAAGACTGAACAGAAGTAATTGTTTAAATGGTTTGCTACATCCTGGGTTCCCTCAACATACTGTAAGTGTTGTGCCCAGTTTTCATTTTAGTGATCCCATTGTATTCTTTCCTTCTATCACTGATGTATCTTAAAAAGGTTGTATCTCCTTTCTTAATAGGTTTAACAATTTCCTTGTCTTTCTGTGCTTTGTCAGCACTGATAAGGTGTTTGGCCTCCATTTTTTTTCTCTATTTTTATACACTTCTCTATCAGCTACATCCTCCTGTTTCCATGAATCTCTTATATGGTGATTTTTTTTCCTTTGCTATCCTATCTACCCAAAGAGGTAGATTTGCTTGGAACCTGTGTAGGAGTGAGAATAGTGGCATTTATACAGAACTAGATACACTGTGCTTACGTTATTGGGATACAATCTGTAGACAAACTTTTTGTGGCACAATAATGCTAATACAGGACATGCTGGTATGTCGGGGATCGCCGCGGCGCTGGGCTCGGCGCAGGCGCAGTGCACCGCCCTGTGCAGGGACGCGGGCGCCGGGACCTGGCTGACCGCGGCAATCAAGTTTGCGCATGCGCAGTAGGAACCGCAGACGCACGCCTGGCACCAATGACAGCACAGGGCGGGATATTTAAACGGCCTTGAGCTGTTATTCAGTGCCTTCTGGTCTCTTGAATCCTGTGTACCTGTGAACCTGTTTAAAGTAAGTTATTGACCCGGATTGTGCCCTGACCTTGCTGCTTTCTCCTGTTCTTGACCCTTGCTTGCCTGACCTCTCTCCTGAATGCCCCCTATTGGATCTGACCTGCTGTTGCTGACCTGGCATGTGACCCGACTATTCTTTGCCCGCTGCTCTGTACCGCACCATCCCCATAGTTACCGACCCGCCTTGTATAACCTTGCACTTGCTCAGCCATCCATCCCTCTCAACGGGGTCTCCAGACCTCCTCATACCTGGCTCTCTCCCGTGGGAGCCCCTGGCGAATACCCCTACCACTGACGGGTGTCCTCAGTAGTCACGACCTGGTCCCGGGGTACTCCAAGTCCATCCCCACCATCAGGGGCTCTGGTGAACAAGTACTCTGAGGCTTAGACTCCATACGCTGGGAACGACCGATCAGTGGAGTGCTAGTGGTACCGCCGGGCGGTCCCTTACACGGTATCTTACAATAGGTGAAACCAAAAATCTATGTAGCACACCCTTGGGTGGAACTTGGCTGGATGTATAGGTTCAGCTACCACCTGAATCTGGTGACACCTCCGATTATACCCAGAACACTTCGACACTCTGAGAAAATTTTTTATGGGTTTTATTGAAGAAGACAAACCCTGAAAAAGAACTAGCTGATTTAACACAGGTAATGTACATAAAACACAGATACCACTTTGCATAACACAGTTAGTAAGAAGTCACAATTCACTCGCCAAAGACTCCAAAAACTGACTAGTATCACACTGACTAGAGTGACATATGAGAGTGACATTGACACATGAAACAATGACTGTTAATGAGGTTTAGCAGCTTATTGACATTTGCTAGAGCAGTACTATCTAGAGCAGAAATGTCCTACCTAACCACTGACCAGTGGGATGAAACTTAAAGTCTCTCAACGTTGGGGCCCTTTAATCAATGGAAGAGCGCTCACTCTCTGCATGGGAGAGTATTTGTAATCCAGGGGTAGCAGGATAGCACAGTCTCCTTTAAGCAGAATCTTCCAGTGAACATTGCAATAGAAAAAAACAACACTTCAACAAAATCTTTACCATGCAGGTGAAATCCTGATATACTGACACTTGCTCAGTATATCCAAAGCAGCAAGCTTCTGTGTGGATTTGGAACTAAAACACACTCTTCAGCCACAGCACAAGTTTGGAGGAGACAATCACCAGTAATATACAGACACAGAGTTCTCTCATCAATCAGCAGCAGGAATAGCTAATTATGAGCAGCTTGGGCTTTCCAAGATCTGTGTCACTCTGAGATATGAGAGAGCAGGCTTTCTCATGACCATTCTCCAGAGATGAACAGCAAATGCAGCAATATCAAAATCCCACTTTCATCACAGAGTACTCACTGTTTCTGGATTGTTCTCTAGATAGCATTTGACAATATTAGAAATCCTCTTTCTTACAGCAGCTCCAAACTCTGAGAGACACATGCACTTGAGTGGCTGTAATCTTGAGTGTCAGGCAGGACGATCCTTGATTTGCACACTGTCCTCCTGCAACAATTCCTCTGCTACACTCTCCCAGCCCAGCCCATGGGCTCTAGCAGCACAGAGAGTGAGATTCTTGTGACTTTACACCAGGAGCCCTTGCTCCATGCGGTCCCCTGAAAATGTCTCCTTCCCCACATGTGCTTCTTCTTGTTCTTTTTTCCTCTCTTCTTTCCTCCACAGCCAATCATAAGTTCAGCTGCAAAAGTGCTGCTATGGGTGGATCCTTCTCAGCTGTAGCAACAACCAATTAGAGCACAGTCCTGCTTTTCTTGTCTGTCAGTCACAAAGAGAGAAAAGAAAAAAAAATGCTTTGCAACTACTGTTTAAGATTTAAAGCAACCAGCACATCTCTACATCTAGAAAACAAAAGGTAGAAAACATTTCAGTCTTACAGAGATTTTAGGACTGTCTATGTGTTGGTGAATCGTGTTCAGACTGCCTGAAGGTCTCTGCAATTAAAAACAAAAATAACACAATAAACTCAGCAAGTAATGTACAGTATGTCATGAACAAATGAAATCTTTGTAATATAAAGTTAATTTACATCCCAGCATTATATACAGAGTCAGGCATGTCTCCAGCAGCAGAATCCAATGGGATTTGATCTTCCTCACAGTTAGGAAGGAATACATGACCAAGTTTGACTATATTACAAATATTTAGAGGAATATAACACATCATCATTAATGTGCCTATATTATCCTGCAAGCTTCTCTGCAAAGGGCTGATGCTCGCCTGTGTTGTGGATCAAGCAACTCTTATTATGGGGTTCCTTTGTAGAATAACAGAAATATCAGTTTGACTCAGTGATTATGAAAACATAGAGAATGAATCCCTTACCAAGACGGATAGGGATGTCATCATGAAACTCCATCTGCTTCACATCCGTAGGAGGGTGTTCATCACCAGAAAACAAGGACAACTTTGGGAAAACTAGCCAAAAATAAAACTTTTTTTAAAAGAAAATTGAAATACAAAACAATTTAACCACTTTTCTACCGGGCACTTTCACCCCCTTCCTGCCCAGGTCAATTTTCAGCTTTCAGTGTTGTTGCACTTTGAATGGTAATTGCACGGTCATGCAACACTGTACCCATAGGATATTTTGATCATGTTTTTCACACAAATAGAACCTTCTTTTGATTGTTTTTAATTGCCACTGGGGTTTTTATTTTTTTCACTATAAGCAAAAAAAGAGCAAAACATTTGAAAACAAAAAGGTAGCACTGATGGGCACTAATATGTTGCACTGATGAGGCAGCGCTGATGAGGCACCACTGGTGGGTATTGATGAGGAGGCACTGATATACAGTAATGATGAGCACTGGTACGCGGCACTGATGGGCACTGATAGGCATATTGATGGGCACTAATGGGCTGCACTGATGGGCACTGACTGGAGGCACTGACAGATGTCACTGACTTGCGGCACTGATGGGTTGCACTGCTGGGCATTGATGGATGGCACTGATGGGCACTGATGGGTTGCACTGCTGGGCACTGATAAGTGGCACTGCTAGGCATTGATGGATGGCACTGATGGGCACTGATGGGTGACACTGCTGGGCACTGGTGGCACTGCTGAGCACTGCTAGGTGGAAATGCTGGGCATTGCTGGGCAGTACTGATAATCGGGGCACTTATAATCAGTGCAGATCTCCTCTGTCATATTTGCTAGTTATTGGCAGTACTTTCCTCACTCTGTGACAGCATTAAGAAAGTGTTGCCGATAACCGGCAACTGTGATTACTTTGTGATCTACTGTGTCATTGGACACAGCTGATCAAGCGGTAAAGGCCTCTGTGATTGGCCTTTTACCTTCTCTTGTGATTAGCTGTTTCTGTAGGACACAGTGATCACCGACAGTGCCGTGTGTGCGCCGCTGGGGGCGTGCAGGGGGCACTTTCTGAGAAGATGTCCATGGATGTCCTCCCAGAACTGGACAACTGCGCTTTAGCCATCTTTTGGCTATAGCGCGGTTGGCAAGCTGTTGAACCAATAATAATATTATGGCAATATACATTAGGTTCAATAAGATCATGACAAATAAGTAAACACCAAACAATTCAAGGATAGAAATTGTTTTGTGTAGGATTCTTACTTGGTTGCTAATTATCCCAAAAATCCAATCCTGGGATTGCATCCAGACCTATGATTGACAAAATAGTAAATTTGCATTCCTTTAGTTGCCCCAGGAAATCAACTGGATAGACTTACTCTATGTGTCTGGCCTCCTTACCAAGCACCTCCATGACGTGGTGCACAAGATCTGATACATGCTTCTCAACCCACTTGACAGTGTTTTGATTTTGATCCACTGCATTAGTGTCTCTGAAAACGTCCTCTCAGGGCCTTTTCCTTATACAGTTGATTAAGAAGTCTGGGAATTTAAGAACCCCTTATTTTGTCATAATGTTGTCCACAAGGGCCTTATTCTTCTCAAAAGAGAACAGTGACTCCTGGATTTTGGATTCTCTTGGCTCCCTTAACATTGCCTTTTTCCAAAATTTAATTGAGAGATGTTTTGAAGGCCAAGACCTGGTGTTGTAGTCTCCCTGTAGCATTAATGATGCGTTTCTCTGCCAGGAAGTCTGGGAATTACTGTAAGTGACTGAGGTGCTCTTCCTGGCTAGGAGTGTCTTTTGTTGGCATTGCTTTTTTTTTGGAAATCAAATTGGCTGGTATCAAGTACAATTTTGGGTTTTGTGAAGTTAAGCTTCATGGGTGGCAGGAAGTTGAACAGTGCAGTGAAGTTGCAATCTAGTGCTATTTTTGGGCCCATGCTGATTAGTTAATTAGTTAATGCCTGAGATTTGTTAATTAGTTAAGGTCTGCCCTTTGCTTGTTAATTAACTGTGTTTGTTTAATGTTTTGCAAAGCTATAGATTAAAAGAGCTAGGCTTCTAGATATTAAAAATTAAGCAATCTCTATATTCAGGGAAAAAAATGTGAGGGTGAACCCAGAGGCTGATCAAATTAAACATATCTGGATAATTTACTTTCTTTGAATGTAAGGTATTATTTTACATTTAAAGCACTCACATTTCTCATTATACATTAAAATTGGGTCTATATTTTAATTTGGAAGTATTATTTGTATTATTACTATTATTATTATTATTTTTATATATTGCAATGACAAGGAAAAATAAAGCAATTCCAAGATATCCAAAAACAAATAGATAAATCATTTATTGTCCATAAGCAAAGGAAATTATGAATATAAGCAATTTATAGAGTAATTATTATGCCATTCTCCTTTAAATTTTTGGTTTAAACTATATTTAAGACTAATATTCCTTATACTTAACGAGATAAGGATATCTACTCCTGCAAAGAAAAATAAACTAGACATGTGTGATTTGTTTTGTTTTGAAGTAAAAATCGGATACATTTTTTGTTATTCGGATGTACTCGAATTTTTGAGATGCAATAGTAATGAATTTCAATTAATACAAAATAAATAATTAGAAAATTGATTATCCAAATTAAAAAATTAATTCAAATTTGAAATGAATTTGAAAATAAATACAAATTTGAAATGAATTTGAAAACTAATTTGAATTAGAAATGGAAATATATTGCAATAAATACAGTAAAGTATAAAAATTAAATAGGATGATGATTCCTACTTAGGCTGATTTATGGAATAGAATAGAATGTAAAAGGATAGAATAGAACAAAACAGAATTAAATAGAATAGAATAGAAAGTAGAATAAAAAGGAAAAGAAGAAAACATAATAGAATAGAAAAAAGAGTAGAATAGAAAAAATAGAATAGGTTAGACTAGAATAAAATAAAATGAATATAGTCCTCTTCCAAATTTCAAATTTCAAAATTTGAATTGTGAATCAATTTAAAATAATGAATATACAAAACTAATCCAAATATATGAAATTAAATCTGAAAACGAATCATTCTAACATAATGAATATAATGAAAAAAAATTATTGTCATAAAATAGTGCCGCGCATATATCTCTATAGCCTCATATATGAATGAAAGCATCCAAACCATGTGCAACAACGGTGAGTACACTGAATACACCCTAAAACTTGATCTGTACCTTTATAATTTGTTCCCAAAACAGGTGCTCTTTAACGCTTATAGCCACATATATTCCTATAGGTGCTCCTCCACCAGAGACATACATATATACTCTCACCTCCTTTTATGACCCAAATTGCATAGGTCAAATACCGCCTTTCCCTTTTAACCCGGATAGGTATACTATGTAGATGTCTCCACTTTCCCCCTCACTCTGCCGCAAACGGTACAGTCTCCTCTTTATCCCACAAATCCTCCGCATGTGTAAACAGAAATGCTTGCCATAATGTGCTATATAAATATAACGTGATTTATTAAAAAACAAAGTGCACTCACATTTAAAAGTGTCCTGCTGGGACACCACAGTAAAAAAAAAAAAACCTTGTTATAATGTATTTTCAATGTGTTCAGGAATTTACAAGATGGCAGCTCGTAAACTTGGCTTAACACCATTGGCCCACTCTACGTGTTACATCACATCACATGACTTCCTCAGGAATGGAACTGATGGTATCACAGTAGACTTCCAATGTCGAAGAATCACAACTCTTGTTTCTGAAAGGAAATGCCTAAAAATATATTTTTTTTAGGTGATTTAATAGGGCCCAGAATGACAGAGCGTAATACTACTTTTGGATGAATTATCAACTGTTAACGTGTAGTGCATAAATAATAGTGTAAATAATTATCCCTGCCCAAACATTTTTAATAGGTTGACATTCCCACCAAATATGGGTTAAACTCCCCTTGTCTTTATGACAATGCCAACAGGTATCAGGGATAGTAGGAAAAACATGATTCAGGGTTTCCTGACATTTATACCATCTTGTAATCAGCTTCTTCTCTTATGCCCATGATGCTGGGCTCCAATGGACTTGCTCCTATAGAAATAAGGCAAGGCTCATTTTGTTCCATTGTAGCTATTCTGCTATGGGTTATTATGTAGGCAACAGGGGCGGATTGACCATTTGGAAACTTGGGCACTGCCTGAGGGCCCGGGGTCAGTAGGGGGCCCCATGAGATGCCCCTGGTACCTTTTTTATAGGCTTTTTTGAGTTTGGGAAAGGACACAGGGGCCCCATGATCCTCTATTGCCCGGGGGCCCCATGAGTTGTCAGTCAGCCCCTGGTAGGCAAATATGGTGAGTTTAATGCACCTTGTACAGTGTCATATGTAAATTGGTCACTTATTTGTAGGCAATTAGTATTGGATATTATATTAGTAGATTGGTTATTAATGAGTGCTTGTCATTTTGTTTAATTTTAAATATAGTCTTTGCATATAATCAGACTGGAAACCTAAAAATATTGGTTATATGTACAGGATGTCCAGTGAAACAGAGCTCTGCACATGCGTATAACAGTAAAGGGTTAAAGTGGATTAGGTATAAATACAGCGTCAAATATGGTGGCCAGTAAGCTTCCTGGGGACGTCTGAATAGAACAAAACATGTTGACACTGGAACTTCTCCTCGCTTACATCACTGCAGGTGAGGTCACTTCCTGGAGGTGGAATGCAAGCCACTTCTGGTCAGGCGTAACTGCAGCAGCCATCTTTTGGCTTTGATATTGTAGTGCTGGACATACTAGGTGATGGTTAGTCACCAGAAACGTGTGATTGCCATGTTTTTATTTTTCACTTTTTAGTAAACCATTCTGCTGTACAATGAGCTTTCTTTTCTGACTTTGGAATATCCTGGCTGAGAGTATATGGGACTGACCATTCGAGCACTCGGGCCCTGCCCGAGGGCCCGGGGTCAGTAGGGGGCCCCATGAAATGCCCCTTGTACCTTATTTATAGGCTTTTTTGGATGTGCTTTGAGTGTGGGCAAGGACACAGGGGCCCCATGATCCCCTATTGCCCGGGGGCCCCATGAGTTGTCAGTCCGCCCCTGTTTGGGACTCTTCTTCTCTGAATCGGTGGAGATATAGACCCCTGAGCAATATAAAGCACATATTGACCTTCTTGTAACAAAGAAGCCGGTCTATTTTGGTAAGTGGATAACTGTGTGGGGGCACGATCATGGCACCAAGGAAGAAGGGGACACATTCCTTTTTTTGGTTGACTGAACATTAATTTTAGCTAACACAGTGGAGCACAGGCTTTGTTTGTCTTAATTAGATGGTCACAGACTTTTTGCTTAACCAATGTTTGATCACCAACTTGTTTGAGCAAAGTGTTATATTAATATGTAAAGATGATGTTTTAAGTGTTAGGATTTCAGGCACTTTATGCACATGTGTTGAATAGTCATCCCCCATGTGTATTACATTTTTTAGGTATTTTTTTTGATAAGTGCTGCACAACACTTATTTGGTTCAGACTTCATTGTGCAATGGGTAGCACATCTAGAGTAGCAGCTGTGTGGTTTTTTTTTTTTTTTGCTTTAGGGTTCGCTACATATCCACAGCACAAGTGACTTAATCAGATTGCAGATTGCGACACAATCCAAGAAAACCATGAAGATACTCTGGGGTGTAGAACAAGATATTTTACAACAAAATCAATACTTTAGGATAGCAATACCAAAATAATAACTCTACGCTATATTTCCACTTTCCTCAACTAATGCTAGGCAACAGCATATCTACCTATGAGCCCCTGAAATGCCCACAGAGTGAGGAATACACATAAGGCCAGGGATACTCATTGGGCATGTGCAGACTATAGCCAAAGGCAAGAAAGGACTTGGCTGTGTCATGTTGCCAAACAACAGTGAGTATCCCTAGCCATGTTATAGGTATTCCCTGCCCTGTGGACGCCTCATGGACTGGCAGGTAGAGGTGCCATTGCCTAACAATAACAGGAATTAAATTATTTTACTTTTAAACTGTTATGCATTTATGCTGGTGGATTGCCACTGTTTTGGGCCATTTAGGACAAATTTTTCAAAGGAGGTATTTAGCCGCTTCCCGACCACCCTATAGCAGAAATACTGCTACAGGGCGGCATGGGTGTGCAAAATCACATATATATGTGATTTTGAATTTCTGGGTAGGGGGTGCATTAGGCACATGCATGCCCTACCCGTGCCGCCATTCGTGGCCACAGCTGTCAATCACTGGGTCCCTGCCAGCGATTACTCGCCGGCGCCCGGTGATTGCCAAGCATCTCTGACGGGTAGGATAACTGTTTGTAAACAAAACAGTTCTCCTCCCTGTCATCTCGTGCACACTGCTTTGGATGGCCATGCAGAGCACAGCCATCCAAAGCAGTGTTATAAATATATAGTGCCGCGCTCCTATTTACTTGTATATAAATCTCTTAATCCTTGGGGTAAATGAATTCTTATCTAAGACAATTCATAAATCACTGTGACTAGTGAATAAAATAACGAATGATAATAAATCAATAGTGGATCACTATGACTAGTGAATCAAAAAAATTATATAGATGTAAATAAATCAAGAACCTTCATACATTTGACTGATAACAATCAATCCTTAGTTAAATGTGACTGTGAAAAAATTCAATTAAATTCAAATAAATACAATCCTAAGTTTGTGCCCCTCTGATCTGCTGTGATCACTCCATCTATATTGTGCAAAAGCATATATAAATGTGCAAGTGCAAATGCATATAATAAAAACAATGAGTCAAAGTCTTTCAAATAAGTGCAATGTGCAGGTGAATTCCTTATTCCCTCTCGCCGAGTGCTTAGTGGTCTCCCTATGTGCTTAATATTTGCCTGAATAAATCCAGGCAAATACGCTTTTAATCCTTCCAGGATTGATGGGATGGGATGATACTCTTATGCAAGCTGTTCCAGAAGGTAGGTGTGGATCTATAGAGGTTCTCCTGTGCTCTCCTCTTTCCCCTTGTGCAGCTGCTCATAAATAGATGTTCTGACCAGCTCTCTAAGAATCTCCTAATTCCCCTCCTGGGGTTATCACCTTCTCAAATCCTCCTTTCACCAGCATGAGGAATGTGGGTCAATTGAAAAAGAGAAGAAAAAAGACCATGGTGCCTTATCCTTATGTATAAAAGGAGATTTATTGCTGCCAGTTACGGTATTGCACAATGGTATACGGCTCTGTTGTAATCCAGGCCAGCATAGATGATAACATTCAGTAATACTCTGCCTCTGCCTCTGTAGTGCTGTCTGCCTCCGTCTGTACTGGAATCACCGAGCCTCTCCGATGCAAGGTCGTGACGTCAGAGCCCCTCCCCTACACGTTGCGTCACAGGGTCATGTGACTTCATCGGGGGAAATGCTTACAGGGAAGCACACGGACACAGCACTTAGTAAAACAGCACACCGTTAACCCTTTGATCACCCCTCATGTTAACACCTTCCTGTCCAGTGCCATTAGTACAGTGTCAGTGCTTTTTTAGCACTGATCACTGTACTGGTGTCGCTGGGGATGTCAGTGACACCAAGTCAGTTCCCTCAGTGTCAGAATGTCCATCGCAGTCCCACTATAAGTGGCTGATCACCGCCATTACTAGTAAAAATAAAAAAAAGATCCCAGTATATATACACCAATTTGTAAACCCTATAACCTTCAAGTAAACCAATTCATTTACATGTATTGGTATTTTTTTAGCAAAGACATGTAGCAGAAAACATTTTGGCCTACATTTATGATGAAATTTGATTCTCTAAATTTTTTTACTGGACATGTTTAATAGCAAACAGTCAAAAATATTGTTTTTATTTCTCAAAATTGTTGGTCTTTTTTTTATAAAAAAAATCAACAATCGGAATGCGCTAAATATATCAAAAATAATATGTGTACAAAAGTCCCAACATCCTAAATACAATATATAAAAAATCTCCAGTGAAAACAATCCATAAATTGGTGTATAAAAGTGTGTAGAAAAAATGTCCAACACCCTAAACGAAAATTCTTTTTAAACATATAAATCCACCGTGCTTAATCCACCACCAAATGAATGGAATAAACTCACCAGAGCTCAATGCTGATTAAATTATAAATCCGCAAAAGCGTGTTTGCTCTGGGAGCGATGAGAGAAGGCAGATCATGAAGTAACACTCTGTAGTATAGACACTTCCAGATATCAGGAGCAATACTCTGCAGTGACTTTGAGGTATGGCCAAGACTCCTTATATAGCGATCATCCTCCAAATATATAGTAATACCACTCAAAAATAAAGAAAAGGCATGATGGTGCAGTAAGTAAGAACCATTTAACTTTTATTACACTCTCATCTTACTCACAAAGTTGAGTGTCCACCTGACACTGGTATAACAAGCGATCAAATACACGGAATGGACGAGCCCCGTTCACCGCGGACACCTCGCTGACAGCTCCAGGGAACGTCCTAACGTCATCCAATAGGCTCCGTCCTACGCGTTTCGTCACTCTGACGTCCTCACGGAGCGGCATGGATTTAAGACGTCAATACAGCCTATATATACCGCTCGCACTCTGCATGATAGTGCTTCTTAACCAATAGCGGCAATGATACAATGACACGCCGCTTGCACTCTGCATAACGGTGCTTCTTAACCAATAACAGCGGCGATATAATGACACACCGCCACTCGCTTGGTAAGGTTACATAATACATCAGCATCAATAACGGCATATACCTTTTCATTCATATATTTAGCCATATACAAATGTATATTTAAAAAATATCATATAATGAATGAATTGTAGTTCACACAAAACATTTACTAAAAAACATATATTAAAAAACATTAAATAAAAAACATTAAATAAAAAAAAACATTTAATAATCTATTCTTCCTCTTTCCTTTCTCTCTAAATAAAAAAGGGAAACTTATCCCAAAATGTCAAGCTCTATAAAGAAAAGCTCTATCTCACAATATTCACAGACATCTATATTTCCTTATCAACCAGTGTATTCATTTTCAATTTCCAATCTCATAGTCACCAAATTTCATAAAGGAGGACTCCACCACACTCCATACTCAAAGGAGATATATATACATGCATACACTACATATTTCTATATTTAGGACCTCAATTTCAAGTAACGTCTTAATACCCAATACTGAACTTCTCTTAAAGGGACCTTCCCTACAAATAACTTAAAGGGGAAAAATTCCTTCTCATCCTTACTTATACAAGTGATATGCATGCATATATCTCCCCTTATTTTCTCATCTCTCCCCTGCGGTTAACATACCCCAAAAATACAGCTCCCTCAGCTTTCTTTTAAAAATTCGTTAAGAAACAATTTAGGTCTATATCTATATTTAACCCATTAGGTTTCAATACATCTAATTCGTGTATCCAAAATGTCTCCCTTTTAGATATTGCATTAATCATGTCTAATCCTCTCCAATGTTTTCTCACCTTCTCTATTCCATAAAAGGTTACCAGACTAGGGTCACTATTATGTTTAATTTTAAAGTGTTTAGACACACTATGTTTATCATATCCCTTTTTTATGTTATTAAGATGTTCCCCAATTCTAGTTTTTAATAATCTCCCTGTTCTCCCTACGTACTGTAACCGACATGGGCACTCTAGGACGTAGATCACATGGGATGAATTGCATGAAATTAATGAGTTTATCTTATATTCCTTATTTGTATGCATTGAAGCAAAACTCTTTCTTTTTTTCTTTAAATCTTTTTTTACTGTTTTACATGCCTTACATTTGTTACAATTATAAAAGCCTTGTAATTCAGGAAAAAATTTTTTTTTCTTTTGGTGGATCTAGAACATTGTGGACCAGTTTCATCTGCAGTGATTTATTTTTTCTATATATAAACTTTGGTTTTTGTGGAATAATTTTCTTCAACGTATCATCTTTAAGCAGTATTGGCCAGTATTTTTTAAAAATCTTCTCAACATCCCTATATTGATTATTGAAATCAGTGATAAAGGCAATTTCTCTTTTATTCTCCTTGATTTTTCTACTCATCAGAAGTGTGTCTCTATCTTTTATTCTCAATTATTTATTTTTCAGTCTCCAAAAAGGATTTATTATAGCCTTTATCAACAAACCTATCTATAATGAGTCTAGTTTGATCTACAAAATCTTCTTGCTGACTACAATTCCTTTT
Organism: Staurois parvus; assembly: GCF_062004578.1. Lineage (NCBI taxonomy): Eukaryota > Metazoa > Chordata > Amphibia > Anura > Ranidae > Staurois > Staurois parvus. The sequence goes on from NW_028317803.1 coordinate 1,362,303, forward strand.
AATTCTGGTAAATTGGCTCCTTGGCGTACTGAACAACCATCTCGGGTGGTGTCCACTAGAGGTGGGAATGTAACTATTTTTATCTACCTCCTTAAAAAAGGTTTTAGTATATATCTCACCTTCATGTTTATATAGTGTGAGATCTAAAAAATTCACTTCTCCAAAATCACTCACTGTAGTGAACTTTAACCCATATTTGTTGTTATTAATATTACTAACAAATCCCTTTAGGTCTTCTTCTGAACCTCTCCAAATCATCACGATATCATCAATATAACGCCTGTATAAAACTATTTCTGGCCATTTATCAAAGATGCATTCAACCTCCCATTTGTCCATAACAATGTTTGCTACACTGGGAGCATACTTAGCTCCCATTGCCACACCTTTACATTGCTGAAAGAAGGTGTTGTTATACCAGAAAAAGTTATTTATCATGGCAAATTGCAACAAATTTATAATAAATCGTCTCTGAATAGATTTAATCCTAGATTTCTGTTTCAAAGCCCATCTCACTGCTTCAATTCCATCCTCCTGCTTAATACTAGTATACAAAGCCTCCACATCAATGGTCACCAAAAGGCAATCATCAATCCCATTTATAGTTTTAAGTATATTAATAAGTTCACTACTATCCCTTAAAAAAGCTTGATTATTCCTCACTATTATCTGCAAAAAGGAATCTATGTATTCCCCGATACGGGAAAAAATCGAATTAATCCCACTCACAATAGGTCTCCCAGGTGGCTTCTGTTTATCTTTGTGTAGTTTAGGCAAATAATATATTACTGGAATTTTGGGATTCTTAATATAAAGATATTTTGCTTCTTTTTCGTTCAGAACACCCGATTTCCTTCCTTCCTTAATCAACTGCTTTAAACGATTTTTTAGCCCTTTAGTAGGATTTGATGTTAAGATCTTATAAGTATCTTTCATACTCAAAAGTCTACTCATCTCTAATTCATAATCTTTTTTGTTCAAAACCACAATACTGCCACCCTTGTCAGCTCCTCTAATAACAATATCTTTCCTTTTTTCTAAATCTTTAATTCCTTATATAATTTCTTTAGGGGTATATTTTTTCTTTTTTAGATCCATATTTTTAATATCTATCTCAACCATCTTTTTAAAAACCTCTAAAAATTCATTACCTATATTCTTTGGATTAAATGTCGAAGAATTCCTCAATGTGCTATGTTGATATACACTGGTTGATACATTATTATTTCCTTTATTTTTGTTTAACTCAAAAAATTTTTTAATGTTTATTTTCCTCACAAATTTTTGGATGTCTATAAACACATCAAATTTATTCACATTCACATTAGGTATATATTTTAGACCTAAATCTAATACTTTTAATTCATTTTCTGTTAAAACCACATTGCTCAAATTAAAGATGCCATTTCCTATTTGTCTCTTTCCTTTTCTTTTCGCTTGCCTCCTCTTTTTCCTCTATACCTCCCAAATCTTTTCTTGCTCCATCTATGCCTGGTTCCTTCCATCCTCTGTAATTGGGTCCATAATACCTCATCCCTGAATCCCAATTCTTTTTTTTATACCTCAAAAAATAAAAAATGTACAGGCGATCAAATACCACCAAAAGAAAGCTCAATTCATGGGGAAAAAAAGGACTTAATTTGGGTGCAGTGTTGCACGACAGCATGATTGTCGGTTAAAGTAATGTAGCGCCATAGCGCAGAAAATGGCCTGGTCAGGAAGGGGGGTAAATCCTCAAGAGGGCATTAGCGTACTTTCTATCACTACCTTTCCATTTTTTATTTTTTTACTTATCCCTGTGGTGTTATGGTTATTTTGGTGGGATTATGATGTGCTATGATCTAATGGGAGGTTGTTACACAGGTTTCTATGGGTTGCAGGAACATATACAGTATGCATGTGTTGTCTACTGTATATGGCATATTCCTGCCAAGAAATTACACATTGTCCGGTGCTTCATAGTGTGGAGCATCCTGGGTGATGCGACATCATTGACCATATATGGTCTGCATATTATTGTGACAAGTACAAGAATATAACATATAAATATAAAATTCATGCGATGCAACAGGTGCAAGTCCGTAGACTTTCATTTTTATAATTAGATAGTATCTTGCTGCCTGCATGTGGGTTCTTGTGGCAGTGGTAAATTGTTTTTCATACTTGGCATTTATTCGCCAACCCTACAGTAAATCAAGCCCTTAGAATTTTAGGGACTTTAGCCTTTAAACAAATTCACCAATGATGTTGCATTCTACTTTACAAATCATGCAATTTCAAGCCCTGTATCATTTTGAACCTCTGCACCAATTATTTAACAAACTACTGTATATGCTTAAACTCCTTGTTGTACTAATTTATTGATCAGCTGCCTATGACTTTTTTCCTTTGGGTGTACCTAAACCCAAGAGCAAAAAATATAATATATGGCAACTTAGCCATACATGTGGTGGCTGCATTTGTTTTTTTTTCTTTTTAGATTTTTCTTCCATCATTTTTTACCCTGCCAATAACGCACTTCTTGTCCTAAAGCAGGGGTGTCAAACTGGCGGCCCTCCGGGTGTTGCGAAACTACAAGTCCCATCATTGCTCTGGCTTTGGGAGTCATGCTTTTAACTGTCAATCTTGCAATGCCTCATGGGACTTGTAGTTTGGCAACAGCTGGAGGGCTGCCAGTTTGACACCCGTGTCCTAGAGTTCACTCGCTATATTGTATCTTTAAACTCTTAGGGCTCATGTATACTGCGGCTGATAAACTTCCGTTTAGGAGCTGTTCAGCGTTTTTTTCAGCAGCCCCTGAACTCACCCTAATGTTTTCCTATGTGTCCATCTACACATCTTTGTTGAGTTTACAGTTTATAGTTGAGTTTACAGTCGTTTTTTTGAATGCAGAAAACTTGCGTTCAGCAGTAGATTTTATCAGCGTTTCAAACGCAAAATGCTTGTAAACGCAGCTAAACACAGCTAACCGCGTCTAACCGTGTTTATAGGCGTTTACATTTTTTTGTAACTTTTCCATTTCCAGATGCTGTCCAGAGCCTTTTTTATCATGAAAAATGCATGCAAAGTGTTTTCCCAGTACTCAAATGGACCTGGTACACCATACTTTGAGGTGTTGCATGAAAGGAAATATGTTAGACACTGCTGCAATAATTTCTGCACAGAAATGAGCTGGAACACATCCAAACACCACAAAAAAAAAGACAGCTAATCACAACAAATACTGCTCTCTCTGCTTCTGCTCTCTCTATTTCTGTCAAAATGTCTGACATAGTTATTTTTTTTTACTGTATTTCAGTGCTTTCTGGGCATTTTGGAAGGTCTCCTGAGGTTATTTAAAAAAAACGCTTTTAAATGCAAATGCTCATAAACACGCATAAAAGCACATAACCACAGTATTCAAACGCGGATAAACAGACGTTTTTTAATCTACATTTTCCAGTAGTCAGTTTCCATCGTTCAGAAGTGTCCCGTGTACATGGGGCCTTAGACTACAGATCACCTCTTCTCCTCAGCTCTATATAATATGGAGGGAGGGTTTCTTTAGTTCATAGAGGTATATTAGGCAGGGCTGTTATCATTGCCTGAGAGGCTGGGTAGACAGGAAGTTTCAAGATCACTGAATTTCTATCAGGATCAACAGCTATTTTTCTATATTTATTATACTTATTAAACATATATAACAATACTTTCAATGGCGTATTAACAAGCCAAAAGAGAGGAAATAAAAGTAGTTTATTGTTAGGGTTTACATACACTTTAATGCTTTGTCACACATTATCAGCATGAATATTTTCTGTGCTTGTTCCATTAGATTCATTGTGTGAACTGTGAAGAAATATATCCAATTATCATGTGAAACTAAAAACAGAATTTATTTTAATAATAGGATTTACATTAAAATGAGGAGTTTAAAAATCAGATACCTCGGAGGAGAAGTTTTCATCTTTAATCATTAAGCTACTGGTATAAATTGAGACCCCATAGTAATTCTGTTCCCAAAGGAGATTGACGACTTAAAGATTCTGGGGATTAAACATTTGTGTCTGAGTGAACATTGTTAAGTGTTTTTGTGACCAATGTCATTAATTCTATATTTCAATATCACATATTACTACATACAATATGATTTATGGCTGTCTAACAATTAGCTGAGCTATTTTTTGTAATCTTGTAACTACTTAATAGTTTAGATTTTGTCTGCAAACTGAGATGTGGTAGCAGCTCCAAACATTTTAGTTTGTACTGTAAGTAAACCTTTTCCACTAAAATGAGATCATAAGTAAGCGACTTGCATGTTCAGCTGGGCCTGGTGGCAAGAGTTACTTTTACATAACAAAGTCACTGAAGAGAAAGGTAATTCATAGCAAACTGATAAGGAGCACATGAAGAGTAAGATGAATAAATTATAATCCTCCTGCACTTTAGTCTTTATGTGGACCCCCTTAGCAATTGAACACAAATATATGAACACTAGATATTAAAATATATCAATTCAAACCATGCAGCACTATCACAAATGTGATTATAAACTCTTACAAATACAGTATATTATTGTGCTTCAAAAACACAATATACATACATACTGTACATACTCTTTACCCAAAGTGAATAATCAAATAAACATACAATAATATGCTATTTCCAATGTTCCATAAAGCATATACAGAAAACAGAAAGAAACTTTTTCCCTCCAAAGTGCCAAAGTCCAAAATAAAAGTATTCCAAAGAATGTTTACTGTTCCAAAATGCCATAAGTTCACAGCAAATCAATGCTCTAAAACAGTTATAGTGATAGATAACTCCAGTGTGTCAAGATGAAGTGTATTCAATTCCTTTAGTGCCTGTGCTATAATGCACCTCCTCCTTTGTGTCCACTCTTCCCCCTCTTTACCATGCACTCAACAGTTCTATAGACCCCTTAACTTATTAAACAGGTCTATATTTGCTTGTTATTTTATATGACTACAACATGGATCCCCCTAAAGTTTGTTTCACCATCTCCATACCTGCATATATCAAAGAGAGGAAGAGCCTGTAGTATATTGTGTGTAATATACTGTATATATGTGTGTGTGTGTGTGTGTGTGTGTGTATGTATGTAGAAAGATATTGAATTAACATATATAGACCAGTGGCAAGCCCATTTACACATTATAAGGGAGGTCATCAAAATTGATAGAGGTGGCAGACTATTCCTATGCTTATTCTGCTCAACATGCAGACAGTACCTGTATAACTGTAAGGAGAAAAATGTTAATTGGTCAGATGTTCAGTTGTTCACTGTCCTGGGTAACAGGGGTTGTAGACACTGTAGCTTAATTGTTGGTTTTAATTGTTGCTTTCAGTAAAATGCAAGTAGGGTCTTTTACTTGTTGAGATAAAAAGTGCTTGACCAACCAATCAGTTGTTTTTAGAAGGGTGGTAGAAACTGTATATCAAAAAAAGATTTTTTTATTGCTGACTCAACATCATTATGGATGCATGGGCCTATTATACATAATTGCATGCATGGAAGCTACCTAGGTGCATAATATAGATTGAAATTATGTTGGACAGGTAGAATATCTCTATGCCTACTAATGTATCATCAGAGCAGGATTGGGTACATTAAAGGCTTCTGATCATGGTTATTTACAAACACTCTGTGGACTCTGTCTGGTGCTGGGACGCAATAAATGCATCACTCTGGATGAACTAAGTTGCTGCAGGAAGAATTATTTTTTTTGGGTAGAGGAAATTTTCATTCCATATTGGTCAGTGAGCTCTTTTCTCAACAACAATATTTATAACAATAATTATCACTCCTCATCTTTGATATATGACAACAGAGTCCACAAATGATAAAACGTGCTGGAAAGGGTTACAGACTGATACATAATTTCTGCTATTTGAAATGCACACCACATCCTGTACATGGCAGCGGGTACAGCTGCATTCCTGCAAGAGTCATTTTTATATAGAAACCAGAATGCCAGGCATGTGAGTTGTTAGCATTGTTTATAAGTGTTTTTAAGTGCCAGGCAGGGCACATGAAAATGTGAGTTGTTAGTATTGTTTTTAAGTGTTTTTAATAACTTAAATAAACAGTATTATAGCATGTTAGCTCTTTCTGTCTTTGATATATGCCAGTATGGAGCTGGAAGAGCAAACCTGAGGGGGATCTATGTGATGGTCAGATACAATAACAAGTGACTATGTACTATACCTGGTTATTAAGTTAAGGGGTCTATAGATCTAGTAAGTCAATGGGGAAGTGGGGAAAGAGTGCCCCCCAAAAAAGAGGTGCATTATAGTACAGGCACTAGCAGAATTTAATATACTTGATCTTGACACACAATGGAGTTATCTATCACTATAGCTGTTGTGGAGCACTGATTTGTTGTGAACTTCCAGTACTTTACAGAAGCAGAACCTAATTGGAACATTTTTATTTTGGACTTTAGCACTTTGGGAGAAAAACAGTTTAACTGTTTTGCAAGTGGTTTATGGAACATAGGAAATAGCACATTACTGTATGTACAATATGCTCATTTGATTATTCACTTTGCATACATGGAGAATATGTGTGTATTTGTTTTCTATGAAGCACAATGATATATTTGTAAGAGTTTATAATCCCATGACTCCATATCACTAGTAGCGCACGCAGTGAATGACAAAAGTGAGGCTTCCCACCTGTTAGCTAGGTGTCTCATCACACAGCGGAAGGAAGAGAATGTTACACCACTTCCGATTTCAACACAAACATGCCATCGCTTTCACACCTGCAAATCACTTAATGTTTCCTTTTTTTTTTGTCTAACCCCTGTATGTTCATTTGATTATTCACTTTGTGTACATGGAGAATACACTGTATTGCCAAAAGTATTGGGACGACTGCCTTTACATGCACATGAACTTTAATGGCATCCCAGTCTTAGTCCATAGGGTTCAATATTGAGTTGGCCCACCTTTTGCAGCTATAACAGCTTCAACTCATATGGGAAGGTTGTCCACAAGGTTTAGGAGTGTGTCTATGGTAATTTTTTACATTCTTCCAGAAATGCATTTGTGAGGTCAAGCACTGAAATCAGACAAGAAGGCCTGGCTTGTAGTCTCCACTCTAATTCATCTCAAAGTTGTTCTGTCAGGTTGAGGTCAGGACTCTGTGCAAGCCAGTCAAGTTTCTCCACCCCAGCTTCTGAGAGCAACCCATTCTTTCACAAATGTTTGTAGAAGCAGTCTGCATGTTTAGGTGCTTGATTTTATACACCTGTGGCTATGGAGGTGATTGGAACACCTGAATCCAATGATTTTGAGGATAGTGCATGTGTGCCTTTGTTTTCTTTAAAGCACAAAAATATTTTGTGAGAGTGTACAATCACATTTTTTTATAGTTCCACCTCCTCTTCCCTCCCCCTCTCTGTTGGGGTCCCCCAGGGCTCTGTCCTTGGACCCCTTCTCTTCTCCATCTACACCTCCTCCCTTGGCAAACTCATACACTCCCACGGCTTCAACTACCACCTCTATGCTGATGATACTCAAATCTACCTATCCACCCCTCACCTCACCCCCACATTCTCCGCCCGCATCACTCACCTCCTAAACGACATCTCTGACTGGATGTCGCTCCATTTCCTCAAACTCAACCTCTCCAAAACCGAGCTTCTCGTCTTTCCCCCTTCCCGTGCCCCCCCCCCCATCCTTTCCATCACTACCAACAACACCACCATCAATCCCGCCCAGCAAGCCAAAGTCCTTGGCGTCATTCTGGACTCAAACCTTTCCTTCCAACCTCATGTCAAATCTCTCACAAACACATGCAGGCTCCACCTTCGCAACATCGCCAAAATACGCTCCTTCCTTACCCCAGACACCACTAAACTACTCGTTCACTCCCTGATTATCTCACGCCTTGACTACTGCAACTCCCTCCTCATCGGCCTACCCCAGTGCAGGCTCTCCCCGCTTCAGACCATCCTGAACTCAGCTGCCAGACTCATCCACCTCACCAGCCGCTCCACCTCTGCCACCCCCCTCTGTCTCTCCCTCCACTGGCTCCCCATTGCCCAACGCATTAAATTCAAACTGCTCACTCTGACCTATAAAGCCATTCACAACACTGCCCCTAACTACCTCACCGACCTGATTCCCAAGTACCACCCTACCCGTACCCTTCGCTCTTCACAGGACCTCCTTCTATCTTGCTCCCTGGTCTCCTCCTCCCACGCACGACTGCAAGACTTCTCCAGGTCCTCCCCCATCCTCTGGAACTCACTACCCCAATCCATCAGACTGTCACCTTCCCTCCTCACCTTCAGGCGCTCCCTGAAAACCCACCTCTTCAGGGAAGCCTACCCCACCCTCACCTAACAGCCGCTGCCCTTCCCTCCTCCTACCACTCCATCCCCCACAGCCATTTCCTCCTGTACCTCTACCCCCTCCCTCCTAGATTGTAAGCTCGAAAGAGTAGGGCCCTCTTACCCCTTGTGTGCTGTTTGATGTTACTGTACTGTTTCATGTATTGTCCCCCCTCTATTGTACAGCGCTGAGCAAACCCTTTGGCGCTATATAAACTCGATAAATAAATAAATAAATAAATAATTTGAATCTATGAAGAGTAAGATGCCATTGACACTAGGGTGTACTGAAAACTGTACCTGAAACAACACTATACTAACTTGAAACAAATATCCACAATATGTATTCAGCAACAAAAAATGAAAGCGGGAAGAAAAGTCAGCACAAATCAGCATATAATAAAAAAAATATACAAATTTGGTTACATTATTGGATCAATTGGCTATAAAATAATAAGTACTGTAAACAAGTGTGTAGAAAACAAGAAAGAACATATAAGACAACACTTTGCTAAATCCTAACTTGCCTATCTGTCAAAAAGTCAGGCATCTTGATGACCCCTATAAAATAAAAAGTAAATAATTTAGGTTTGAGTATCAGCAAACTTCTTATATAGTGGTAAATGTAGGTTTCATAAAAATGTTGCCAATATTAACCACTTCCAGTCCGTACACTTTCCCCCCCTTCCTGTTCAGGCCCATTTTCAGCTTTCAGTGCTATCACATTTTGAATGACAATTGCGCGGTCATGCAACAGTGTACCCATATTAATTTTTTAGCATTTTTTTGAGACAGATAAAGCTTTATTTTGGTGGTATTTATTCGCCACTGGGATTTAATTTTTTTTGCTATGTTAATGAAAATGTACAAACCTTTTGAAAAAAAGTGTTTTTCTTATAACATTTTGCAAATAAATAGTATTTCATCATAAATCTTGGCCAAAATGTATTCTGTTATCTTTTTTAGTAAAAAAAAAAAACAAATTAGTTTATAACCAAAAATTATAATTTAAACTTTTTTATTTTTCTATAATTATTTGTTTGTTTTTTTACATATTGGCACCCTAGTAGTACAGTGTCACCATGGTGACACTGTACTACTTGTGGGGGGTGATGAAAAATGTTTTTTTTTTACATTGATTGCTTTTACATCTATAAAGGCTGTAAAAGCAATCATTTCTCCTTCTCTTCGACTGCATTCTTGCAGCCATTGAGAAGTGCTGTGTGAGCTGAGATTAGTCACAGCTTGTAACATGGTACAAGACTGTTGTGAATAGCCTTGTACCATGTGACATCTGTGATCATTCACAGATTTCACAAGTAGTAAGCAGGGGCGGACTGACCATTTGGAAACTCGGGCACTGCCCGAGGGCCTGGGGTCAGTAGGGGGCCCCATGAAATGCCCCTGGTACCTTTTTCATAGGCTTTTTTGAGTTTGGGCAAGGATACAGGGGCCCCATGATCTCCTATTGCCCAGGGGCCCCAAAGTTGTCAGTCCGCCCCTGATAGTAAGCAATGATGTCACAAGTGAATGGAGTATTAGGATTACCAGATTTGAAAAAATATTACAACTCAGTAATATTGGCTAAAATCTACGATTGGACATATGATGCAAAGGGGAAAAGCTGGGTAAAAATAGAAAATACATTAAGTTATGTAATTTGAGCAGAATTGTATGGTTACCTCCACAATTCCATGGATTAGCAGACAGTACAAGTGTGTTTACACGTAATGTTTTAAGAATTTGGGATTTTTTACACAAACAAATGAGATGGGAATTTAATTCACTGTTAATTCCCTTAGGGTTTACAGAGTTTTTCCCCCCAGGTAAAGAAAGTATCACAGGCAGGTGGATAAAGAAGAAAGATGTACAATTAAGAGATATAATGGCGGGAGAAGAAATATGTTCTTATAGGGAAATGGAAAATAAGAGTGAAATATTTGTGAGATTGGATGAGTGGAATTATTTTCAATTAAAACACTTTGTGAGGAAGCTTGCAGGGCCATTGAGAACAAAGGAGAACTGGAACCCTTTTGAGAATTGTAGATACATGGGGAGATGGGAAACACAGGGTTTCTAAAGTATATAAAATTCTTATAGGATTAAACATGGCACTAAGCCCCCATTTATAGAGAAATGGGAAAGGGATTTAGGAGTAATTGTAGATGAGGAAAAGCAAAAGAAAATATATAGATTCTAAATGCAAGAACTTCCTGCGCTAGGAATGGGGCCCTATTCATCAAGCTGCTGACACAAAACTCCTTACCAACCAAAGTAAATAAATATATATATAAAGTGAAGCGCTATCTCTAAATATACTAAATACATATACATATACATATAAAGTGCAAAAACTGACTGTTAAAGTGCTCCAAATATTAACACATGGTACTAAATAAATGTGCAAAATCATGCATTTACAAAAATAATTAGTGCAACCCGTGTATTCCAAATCATACGGATAAAGTGCAATTAGTGACAATCATAATCACTCCAACCATCTAAATGTGATGATATAATAAAAGATCTACAGAAAAAATTATTATAATGTCCAAATGCAACAAAAAAACTTTTTGCAACAAAAAAAAAACTTTTTTAATCTTCATGCATGTGTCACACGTGACCACACTTCGCGAATCCACACTTTAGCCGTGATGGCCTCTCACCTCCTTGCCACGACCCCACAGGGTCAGCTAGGTTTTTAAACAGGACACCACTTTAATAGCTCACCAGGACCTTCCTCGCCTCTTATACTCTATCAGCAGTCTCCTCCTCGGTTCATATATAGACACAAGAGAGACTCACATAGTGTAATCCTGTTTATTTGTAAAATAGGTATAGAAAAGATTGCCCACTCACATTTGTATTCTTCTCCTCACAAGCCTTCAATACCCCATGCTATAAATCTCCTGCATGGGTATTAAGATACAGGGATTTCAAATATGGCCGCCACGCCGGAAATGACGTCACCGCGCTCCCAGAATCCTCCTCGCGTACCAAGGTGTCTATATATGAACCGAGGAGGAGACTGCTGATAGAGTATAAGAGGCGAGGAAGATCCTGGTGAGCTATTAAAGTGGTGTCCTGTTTAAAAAGCAAGCTGACCCTGTGGGGTTGTGGCAAGGAGGTGAGAGGCCATCACGGCTAAAGTGTGGATTCACGAAGTGTGGTCACGTGTGACACATGCATGAAGATTAAAAAAAGTTTTTTTGTTGCATTTGGACATTATAATAATTTTTTCTGTAGATCTTTTATTATACCATCACATTTACAGATGGTTGGAGTGATTATGATTGTCACTAATTGCACTTTATCTGTATGATTTGGAATACACGGGTTGCACTAATTATTTTTGTAAATGCATGATTTTGCACATTTATTTAGTACCGTGTGTTAATATTTGGAGCACTTTAACAGTCAGTTTTTGCACTTTATATGTATTTAGTATATTTAGAGATAGCGCTGCACTTTATATATATAAAATATATAGATTAATACACGGGAATGTAAATATGAGAGAGGTGGAAATGAATTATAAATGCATAACAAGATAGTATATTAAACCTAGTGTAGCACATAGAATAAGGGGAGATAATTCACCTACAGTATGTGTTGGCATGGATGTGGAGGTAGAGGCACAATGTTTCATATTTGGTGGGAGTGTGATAAAATACAAGAATATTGGGGAGGTATAGTCCGCTTAATTCAAGAAATAACGGAGGTTAATATCCCAAAGGACCCAGAGACTGTTCTCTTTTACAGTATTAAACTTTCAGTGAAAGAATATAAAAACTCAGGTTTAATGTATTATTTGAATGCAGCGAAGGGAATGATACCCAAGTTTTAGAAGGAACAAGAAGCACCAAAAATAAAGGGTTGGGTAGATAAGGTGGAACAGGTATATAGATTGGAGGAACTTTATCATATGGACGAGGACAAGATGGAGGTTTTCTGGTTAACGTGGAGGAAATGGGAAGAATTTAAAAAATCAGATTTATATCTAGAATATAGCTAGAAGAGCTCAGAAACCATCGGTGAAAAAGGAAGCAGTAAAGTGGTAATATTTCCGGATTAGGATCTCTAGAATGAGTAGAACATTGCAAAGTCTAGGCTGTCAGGGATGGAGCGGGGTGGGAGGGGAAGTAGGTTGTACATTGGGAGGGGGGGATGGGTGGGGGAATAAGATATTAAGATGAAAGTTAATATGTTTAATATTATGTTAGATAAATCCGAATTTTATATCCTGATTGTCATGTCAATGTTTGTATGTATAAATTGGTAATTTGAAATAATGTATATTAAAATATTTAAATAAAAAAAAATTATAAATATAAGAGAAAACTTGGGTATATTGAAGAAGTGCCGTGCAACAAACTTTAACATATTTAATAATTAAAGAGAATGAGCGTGTTTTCTTTTATTTCCCATTACCTCCAGCTTCAGCCACCCTTAAACTAATTGTAAAGAATGTATGTATTTATTTATTTATTTATTTAAAGTGGAGCTGAAGTCGTTTTACAACAGATTGTGAGCAGGCAGTCTATGTATTACAGTAGATACATGCAATGTCTCTTCTGCAATATTATTCACCTACATGCTTTCTCACAGTCTTTACCCCCCCCCCCCCAAATAACCCCTTTTTGGAAAGTAGACACCCCAAGGGATTTGATAAGATGCATGGTGAGTATTTTTCAGATATAATGTTTTGTCACAGGGTTTGAAAAAGAAAAAACACATTTAGTTTTCTTTCTTTGTTTTCCAAGAACTTATAGCAGCAAAAGAGATCTGCAAAATACTCACCATGCCCCTTAGCAAATACCTTGGAGTGTCTCATTTCCAAAAAGGGGTCATTTGGGGGGGGGGGTGCTTTTGCAATCCTGGAATTTTATGCCCAACATTAAAATCTTAGGCCACACATCACCCATTCTTCTAACCACTTGAAGACCAAGCCTTTTCTGATACTTTTCCCTTACATGTTTTTTCTTTTTACAATACATGTTTTTCAATGCAGAAAACACAATAAAGTGCCCAATTGTTTGATAAAAGAGGATGTTATGTAAATAGATACCACGCATGATATGCTTTAAAATTGCGCACGTCCATGCAATGGTGACAAACTATATAAATCTTTAATATCCATAGGCAATGCTTTAAAAGCCTTTACAGATTACCACTTTAGATTTACATAGGAGGTCTAGAACTAGAATTACTGCCCTTGACCTGACGTTTGCGGTGATACCTCGCATGCATGGCTAAATCTGTATACATACCCACACTGGACCATCATTTAAGTTTGCCTTTGCACGTGAGCAAGAGGGGGGGGGGTTCAGGGGTGATTTTTAAAAATTATTATTTATTTTATTTTATTTTTACACTGTCCCTTTAATTTTTTTATCCCTTTCTTTGTTACCACAGGGTATGTATATATCTCCTGTAATAGCATTTGACAGTGACAGGTACCCGTTTGAGAATTCTTGGTTCTATAAGACTCTAGATCTCTCCTCTTCCGATCATCTCTATGGTCAGCTGGCAGGATCACCCAAGAAAGCCATGGAAGGCGGTGAGAGGGGGGACATCCCTTCCCGCTGCCTGTAAAAGTGGTTTAGTGGTTAATTAGCCATTAGGATTGCTTTTATAGGAAAGGCGACCACCAGCTGAAAAAAATTATACCAGGATGATGCCTGTAGCTGCAGGCATCATCCTGGTATAACCACTCAAAGTCCAGTGATGTACCAGTATGTTGCTGGTCCATGTAACAGCAGACAGCATGGGCATATGATGAATCGAGACTGTGGACCAATATGACCGAAATTCATTCTTTTTTGTAATGCACATGTTAAGGGTTAGGGCCAAAAAAGTTTATATTCAGAAACCGTGATAGGTTTCCATGTGAATTGTATGGCAAGAGCTGAATTTGGGTGTATGGCCATGTATTGTCGTGCATATAAATTGCTTTGGCCCACAATCAATTCATACAAATTTTCTGTGAAAAAGGGAGGGGCTAAACACTAGTGCTGGCAGCGAACAGGGCTGATTCTGCTATGTGTTTTTGGGGACACTATACTAAGGAGGCACTAGTATTGTTCTGTTTGTGATCAATATTTTGATCAGTGCAAACAGAATATTTGTAATGGTACAGGCAATCTAACACTAGCTGACCCTGGCTTTGAAGGGAGATAACAGACCCTGATGCTATCTGATGTCAGTAGTGGCATAAATACAGTGATCAGTGATTACATTTGATTGGCCCTTGTACCATGTGAGACCTGTGGGCCAATCATAGCTCACCAGGAACAGAAGCAAAGCTGCTATAAATCAGATTGATTCATAACAGCTTTGCAAGCAATGTGATTATGTGATCACATGATCCCTGGGTCCCGATTACCAGGATCTGCATTCTGCTGTGTCAAGTGGAAACAGGGGTTGCGGGGGGGGGGGGGAGTGCTGTGTGCCCCAGCCTGCGGGCGTGCAGTGCCCCCTATGTTAGTATAGGCAGAGCAACATACTGGTACGACGCTTTGCCTGTAGCTGCCACCCATCCACACTAAAAGTACTGTGGGCAGTCGGCAAGTGGTTAATGATATTTGGCACATCCACGCAACAAATGTTTTATACATAGACCCCTTAGTAAAGGTTTCCTTTTACAATGTTTTAAATAAATAAAAGTAAGCTCTTTAACATTGCAAATGTCTTATAAATTTTAGTATGTATGGGGATCATTTTCCTTGGAGTTCATGGGATATTTTTCTTCTAAACTCCATGTGAAGTGATTATTCTAGCACTTATGAATGTTGTTCATTGAGCCTCCTATACTTTCATATTTTATCATAAATACTTTTAATGAAAAGAAAAAAGAAGTTTTCTTAACCAAAAGCTTTGTTGTGCACATAGTGCCAGAGGTCCTTAAATTATATTCTTAAATCTAAAAAGTAGAAAATATAAACAATTAATTTCCTTTGAGCTACAAGTTGTCATAAATCCTAGATTACACACACAAAATAATTGAATTCCATTTATGTTAATATAAGTAGGAAATAAAACTCAGGAAATGTTTCATTCACTGATAACTAAAACAGGATCTTGCTTTACCTTTCATAATGTCAGAAGAATGGAAAGGGTGACATATTAAATGTTTTAGTAATGTTTTTCTTAACTATGTAGCATGATTTGTAACCTCATTCATACAGTTGTTTCCCTGTACAAATTATGTACAAGATTTTGGCTGCTGTACTACTGTATGACACCATGTAACACAGTGGATAAACTGTATTCTTAATTATTATTAAAGGAAATTTCTACCATAAAAGGTCTTTCATCTATTTTTGACCTCTCCATATGGCAACATGGATGAATTCTCTCTGCAGGTCCCAAGTTTTACTGGAAACCACAGCCACAGATTTCATAGAATTGTACCTCAAATACTTAGTGTTACTAAACCCACAACAGTAAAATCAGTCTGTATATGCAGTAAAGCATGCTTGTTATACTCACTGTGGAACTTAAGGGGTAATCCTCTGTATTATGTAAAAAGGCTCTTTGATCCTGTCTTCTCGGATCCTACCCTTCTTCCACAGTCCCTGAATGACTGCTCTAACTGCTGATGAGAAAAGGTATTTAGCAGTTTATATTTACTAAAATAATTACATTTATATGTTCTGTGTACTGTGGAAGACTGGATATAGTGAATGCAGGGTCTTGGGTTTAGTAGCACTTTAAAATATGACATAAACTGTGAAAGCTGCCTTTAAAACTATTTTAATTCGTTGAATGGAGTAATCAGGTGTGAAATTAAAGTGTTACACGATCTCAAAATAAGTCAATTCCAGAAAAACAACAATCACGATTCGCAATGAGCTTTAACCTTGATGCCAAATGCTGTATGTAACAGAGCGCTATCTGTGCTATTACCCTAGGAACAAAATACGTGCCGTAAAACATGGTAGTGGTAATTCTAGAGGAAACCCTTTTAACCTTTTTGAGTCACAGCCATGTTACGTTAGGATGGCTTTAAAGCAAAAAACTGAATTCTAAAATTTCAGCTTGAGATACAGAGCTTCATAAACAGCATATTTTTTGCAACAATTAGCAAGGAGACAAAGGAAATCAAGTTAAAAAATTAACACCTTCACCTGCTGGCTAGATAGAAAATGACAAAATATTTAATTGAGTATTTTATTTTTACCTGACTTAAAATATGGTACTAAACATGGTAAAACATGTAATATATGCAAAATCACTATGATTTCTTGTCAAGCAGGTCAGGCACACAGCTGTACCCAGAGATCACCACATGTGCATAATATGGCTTATGACTCACTGCAAAGGTGAGTGAGCTTGCATGTTCAGCACTAGCTTTGGTTCCAAAAGTCCTATTTAAAACACAGAACAAGTGAAAAGAGTTGTTGAGTGGTCATCAGCTCCTGTGACCCATGACCTGACCTCCATCTGCTATTCATTTTATGACTCAGCTTTTATCCTCTGCTGTATCCTGATCGCCTGTTGCTAACCTTGGGTGTCTTAGTAACTCTTCTGCCTACCTGTTATTGACCCTAGTCTTGACTCTGACCTTGCTCCTGCTTCTGACAGGGCTCTGAGGAAGAGGCAAGTCCTCGAAACGCGTCAGCCTATTGGATGTCTACACTCCCTATTGCGGACTGTTACTCAGCGCGGTGTTGACCCAGCTGTTCTTTATGATGTGCCTATATTGTCGTTTGTGAGTACAACACCTACTTTATTTTTTATTAAACATTTGTTATGGTAATGCACGAGGCCTGTGCGCCCTCTGTTTGTTCTTTCCTCATTCTGACATGGTACCTCTGCTGCTCAGTTGTTGACTTTGCTTATTCTGACTATGGCTTTTCTCTTTTCACTTGAAAGTTTCTATGTCCACTCTGTGTACCAGCTCCGTGCGCAGACCTGTTCTGATCATCTCCAGCAGTACAGCAGCTCCCAAGCTGTTTCCTGGTCTTCTGCTGTGTCTGGACCCATTGCAGGCACCAGTGCCACTTCCTTTCTTACTACACCCTGCCTCCAACCTCAGGGGATACAGGGCAGGAGGTGTAAGAGTAGCCCTCTCATCAACTTGGCCTCTACTAGGTGAAAATTCTTTTGTAAAAATTTATACCCCTGAGAACTTAATTTTTTTCAATAACCAATCTGACTGAATAGAAAAAGTTGTATATATAAAAAAGTAAGTACAGAGAGTATTTACTTTTTCTAAAGTAAACCTATCATAAAAATAAAAACCAAGACCATCTACTCTGTGCTAAGTTCCTTCTTGTGCCAAACTTACCCTCGCTGCTGATGTCCTAATGCCCACCCACTGGTTGTAGGAGTTGTAGTGTTCAATAAACGGTGCGTAAGTACAAACAATACTGACATTTGCCAGTAACCCATTGGGGGCAGGAACCATAGGTCATCTAATACAGTGGTGGTTGGGTTTCTCAGTTTGAGTCTTTTTTTTATTTCACGTTAATAGGAAAACAATAATACAAATAGTTAGACTTCATGCAGTGTTACAATAACTATGGCACAAGCCATGGATAATAGCAGTTTGTTCACTTAATTCATCCATTTATTTTCTATTGGAGATATCATTAAACGACCAAAGTTTTTTTTTTTATTTTTTTTTATTGGCCATACTTTTCTTCTGGGTCACAGGGTACACTGAGCTCTTCACTCCTATGACCCAAAATCAGCCGACAGCAGGCTAAATCTCACTGTTGGTTGACATCACAGTGTTGGTCCAGACTCTGGAGGGATACCAACTTAAAGGTCAGGGTCCACCCAAATGTCTGATCTGCAGCTGACTTGGCCTCTCAGCATGCTCCTGAGAGCCCAAGCCAGCCGTTCCTGCCCCTTCCACAGCCTGGCACTCCAGTGAGTGCTGGATAGGCAGAGCAGAAAGCCAGGAAATGACAGTCATCGTTCCCTGCTCAGTGAAGACTGAGAACTGAGTGATCAGTGGACATGTGGTTGCTCAATTCTCAGTCTTAGAGGTGGTGGGGGATTGCTTCCTGCAGCCACATCGGTGAGTAGGTATGTTTATTTTTTTTTATATCCCACACTTCTCCTTTAAACATGTGCCTTTTTCCAACCTGACTATATAACTATTATCTGAATACCCTGATGTTGGAGTACAGTGGACATGCCAATAAGCAATAGGCTGAGCAATAAGCTCAGTTTTTCAGTATCACAAAATTGGCAGTGGTTATGTGTTGTTCATATTTTATGCAGATAAATAGTGGAATTCTCATGATGGAAAGTGAGACAGTGAATGAAGACTGTAGTGAAATGATGACATTACTCAATTGGGAGTGACAGGTCTATTGTGGGTATGTGGTTATTGGGGTTACAGATTTATTTTGATGCACCAAGAATAATGGTGTTTAGGTGAAGAAAAGGCCATAAATAAAGCAAACGAATGAAGACTAGGAGAAGCAGGCATGGAGGTCAAGAAGATAGAGTGGAGTGATTCTGGACTGTATGACCTGGGTTCAAACTATGGATTAAACTATCTGTGTTTTATATGGTAAGCAGTGTTTCACTGAAACCTTCTAGGAGACAGTGCTTTATCCATGGTAGTCATATTTTTGTAAAATTGGTAAACTTATTGGGTGATATTGCTGAGCGTATTTAATTAATAAGCAAGGCTTTTTTAACTAGTGTAATAGTTAATGCCAAATACCATCCACCAAGCTCTCACCAAACATTTGGATTATACATCAGGACGTCCTTCTGATAGGAAGGAGGACCTATTTTTTTTCTTTTGCAGATTACCATTCCTAGTACAGTACAATTCATTTGCTATACAATGATAAATTAAATCTTGATCTTGAAACCATTCCACTAAACATTGCCCTTCATCTTGCATCTTTTTAAGCAGATGTCAGATTTGCTATTTGCAAATCTATCAGTTTCTGCAGGACCGAGTAT
The DNA here is from genome assembly GCF_062004578.1 of Staurois parvus. Lineage (NCBI taxonomy): Eukaryota > Metazoa > Chordata > Amphibia > Anura > Ranidae > Staurois > Staurois parvus. The sequence continues at coordinate 1,381,580 of NW_028317803.1, forward strand.
CATCACAGCAATAATTTTACATTGGATGCATTATTAGAATCACATGATGTGGTAGTTCAAATTTACTGCAAATCTTGTGGTTTGATTGGTTTATCCATGCCACCAAGAAATTGTTAGACAAATGGAAGATGTGCGAGGAACTGATTATATAAGAGAGTGAGTTGAATAGTTGTTATTTTATCTTTTTCAAATGACGTGGGCAATTTGGGTGAATCAGTGACTCACACTTATACTATCGCACCATGAGTGAGCAGGAAAATGGGCAAAAGATCCCATCCTCACTATGATGCCTGCACATAGCCAGTCTCCCATCTTACCTTAAGTTTTTTGGATTCAAGTCTGTTGGTCATGTTTTCAGCCTAAAAAATATTGTAGTTTATACTCAAAACATGATTACCATCTTGTTACCTCTGTGGGTTAAACACTCAGTTTGCATGTAAATTCTGTTCAAGTTGACTGCACCTTTATATTTGGCACATGGCTGGAAGCTACAAGCATGATCTAAACCAAAATCATGAATCTACTCTAAGCTGCTACGTAATGATCATAGAGTCCTTTGGCCATGTGTGTTTTAGAATTGTGCATTTTATCACTGCCTGTGTGGATGGGAAATGTAAACATTCTGTTAGGGGTGTTTAAGTGTAACTTATCTTAGACCTTACTAATTAATGAGGTAATGTGGCTAGACCTTCATATCGTGGGGTGGTGGTCTGGTTACGGATGATACAGGAGATGGGGAAAAATTAATAACATGGCATACATTACACTGTTCCATACTGATAGTAGGTGTTTTGTTAAATGATTTTTTAACCACTTGCCCTCCTGAGGATTTACCCCCCTTAATGACCAGGCCTCTTTTTGCTACTTGGCGCTGCACTAATTCAACTGATAATTGCGCAGTCATGCAATGCTGCACCCAAACGAAATTTACGTCCTTTTTTTTCACACAAATAGAGCTTTCTTTTGGTGTAATTTGATCACCTGTGCGCTTTTTATTTTTCACGCTATAACCAAAAAAACGCCCAAAATTTTGAAGAAAAACTCAAAGTTGGTTATAAATTTAGGCCAAAATGTATTCTGCTACATGTTTTTGGTAAAAAAAATCCCAATAAGTGTATATTGATTGCTTTTTGTGGAAGTTATAGCGTCTACAAACTATGGTATAAATACTGCAATTTACGCCATTTTTCTGCTATACAGCGCTGCGCTAGTTTAACGGACAATTGCGCAGTCATGCAATATGGTACATAAATGAAATTTACATCCTTTTTTTCCCCAAAAATTGAGCTTTCTTTTGGTGGTATTTGATCGCCTGTGCGGTTTCTATTTTTTGCGCTATATAAAAAAAAGCCTGACAATTTTGAGGAAAAAAAAACAATATTTTGGACTTTTTGCTATAAAACATGTCTAGTAAAAAAAAAATGCAAAAATCAAATTTAGTCATAAATTTCTGCCAAAATGCATTCTGCAACATGTCTTTGCTAAAAAAAACCCCAACATGTGTAAATTAATTGGTTTACGTGAAAGTTATAGCGTTTACAAATGGAGGGAAAGATACTGGGATTTTTAGGGCTTCTTTTATACTAATAATGGCGGCGATCAGCGAATTATGGCGGCGATCAGGGACTTATGGCAGCGACCAGCGACTTATGGCGGGACTGCGGGACTGCGGCGGACATTCTGACATTGGGGGGTACTGACTTGGGGTCACTGACATCCCCAAAAACACTAATACAGTGATCAGTGCAAAAAAAAAAAAACTGACACTGTACTAATGGCAATGGGGAGGAAGGGGTTAACTTTATTTAGCAGGGAAGGGTTATAGGAGTGAGGGGAGTGTTTTACTAGGGGGCGGGGGTGTGTACTGGGTGGGACAAGGCTGATCGAGAAAGTGAAACTATTCTTTCTCGATCAGCTCATCCTCGAGCTGACAGAGAGGTGACAGACAGCACAGGTACTGCAGCTGTGCTCTCTGTCACCGTTTACCGCCGATCGCCGGGACATAGCCGCTAACGAGCGGCTGTGACCTGGCAACTGACATCTGCGGCGGTGATCCACAGGACAAATAGGGCGGCAGCACGCGCCCCCTATTTGTTTACAAAACACACGTTTTAAAACGTGGTTTTGCCTGTGAGTGCCGCCCTGCTGCCGTATATGTACAGTGGCTGGGCGGCATGCGGTTAAATGTTTATGTGAATTTCAGAGGGGAGGGTTCAGAGCAAGTAGTCTATACTGAACCAGAGTGGTGTGTTGGTCATAGGATGGTAGGATGTAAGTTTTGAGATTTTGGCTGGCTTGCATGATATGAGGGGAAGCCAGACTACCATTAGTTTTAAGACAAAATATGACTTTCTTAGAAACCCTAGAGTCTTGCCTAATACATTAGACCAAAAAGTTTGGTGGTAAATACGGAGCCACTCAGGTTTTTCAAAAATGACATTTAGTTGTGTGTGTGTGTGTGTTTGTGTTTGTGTGTGCATACTAGTTTTAGCTCTTGTTTAATTTTTATTGTATAAAGTAAATCACAGACTAAATTGAACACCATATTGTATAAATAGTCGGTACATGCAACAGGGCCAAACCCAATAATTCTTCTTATATAATCAAATAAAGGCTGTGGCTACAACACTAAATTTACTAAGTAAATAACAAATATATATATATATATATATATATATATATATATATATACTGTATATATAGGTGAAACTCGAAAAATTAGAATATCATGCAAAAGTTCATTTATTTCAGTAATGCAACTTAAAAGGTGAAACTAATATATGAGATAGACTCATTGCATGCAAAGCAAGATAGTTCAAGCCATGATTTGTCATAATTGTGATGATTATGGCTTACAGCTCAAGAAAACCCCAAATCCACAATCTCAGAAAATTAGAATATTACATGCAATCAATAAAACAAGGATTGTACATTGAACAATATTGGACCTCTGAAAAGTATAAGCATGCATATGTACTCAGTACTTGGTTTGGGCCCCTTTTGCAGCAATTACTGCCTCAATGCGTCGTGGCATGGAAGCTATCAGCCTGTGGCATTGCTGAGGTGTTATGGAAGACCAGGATGCTTCAATAGCGGCCTTCAGCTCCTCTGCATTGTTCGGTCTCATGTCTCTCATCTTTTTCTTGGCAATGCCCCATAGATTCTCTATGGGGTTCAGGTAAGGTGAGTTTGCTGGCCAATCCAGCACAGTAATCCCACGGTCATTGAACCAGGTATTGGTGCTTTTGGCAGTGTGGGCAGGTGCCAAGTCCTGCTGGAAAATGAAGTCGGCATCCCCATAAAGCTCGTCTGTGGAAGGAAGCATGAAGTGCTCCAAAATCTCCTGGTAGATGGCTGCGTTGACCCTGGACTTAATGAAGCACAGTGGACCAACACCAGCAGATGACATGGCTCCCCAAATCAACACAGACTGTGGAAACTTCACACTGGACTTCAAGCATCTTGCAGTGTGTGCCTCTCCATTCTTCCTTCATACTCTGGGTCCTTGGTTTCCAAATGAGATGCAAAAGTTGATCTCATCAGAAAAGAGGACTTTGGACCACTGAGCAACAGACCAGGTCTGTTTTTCTTTAGCCCAGGTAAGACGCTTCTGACATTGTTTGTTGTTCAGGAGCGGCTTGACAAGAGGAATACGACATTTGAAGCCCATGTCCAGGATCTATCTGTGTGTGGTGGCTCTGGCACTGACTCCAGCCTCAGTCCACTCCTTGTGAAAGTCCCCAACACTTTTGAATGACCTTTTCCTGACAATCCTCTCCAGGCTGCAGTCATCCCTGCTGCTTGTGCACCTTTTTCTTCCACACTTTTCCCTTCCACATAACTTTCTATTAATGTGCTTTGATACAGCACTTTGGGAACATCCAACTTCTTTTGCAATTACCTTTTGAGGCTTTCCCTCCTTATGGAGGGTGTCAATGATGGTTTTCTGCACAACTTTCAGGTCAGCAGTCTTTCTTATGATTGTGATTCTTACTGAACCAGGCAGAGAGACCATTCAAAAGGCTCAGGAACCCTTTGCAGATATTATGGCTTAATTAGCTGATTAGAGTGGGACACTTTGATCCTAGAATATTGCACCTTTTCACAATATTCAAATTTTCTGAGATTGTGGATTTGGGGTTTTCATGAGCTGTAAGCCATAATCATCACAATTATAACAAATCACGGCTTGAACTATCTTGATTTGCATGTAATGAGTCTATCTCATATTAGTTTCACCTTTTAAGTTGCATTACTGAAATAAATGAACTTTTGCACGATATTCTAATTTTTTGAGTTTCACCTGTGTGTGTGTGTGTGTGTATATGTATGTATATGTATATATATATATATATATATATATATATATATATATGAAATTGAGGAAAGGGGAAAATGAGCATGTGGCCTCCCCTCTTGAACCATACCAGAACACATGCCCTCAAAATGGGGGATACCGCTTTTATCGAGTCATGTAAGAATAATACAAAAAACAACTAAACGTACATGTTTTTTAGGAGTGGCGCTGCTCTTTTCAAAATAATTTTTAATTCACTTTTTTCATTTCAAAGTTAAAATTAAAAAAAATATATTTTGAGTAGGTCCATCTTTTCATGCCAAAACCGCTCCTTTTGCCACCAAAATAGCCCTTATCCATTGAGACATGTACACCACTAGACCTCTGAAGGTATGCTGTGGTATCCGTAGCAGATCATTTAAACCCTGTAAAGTGTGAGGTGGGACCTCCGTGGATTAAACTACAGCCCATCCCACAGTTTCTCAATTGGATTGAGCATCCAATCTGGGGAATTTAGAGGCCAAGTCAACACCTCAAACTGTTGTGGTCCTCAAACCATTTTTGAACCATTTTTGTAGTGTGGTAGGGCATATTCTCCTGCTGAAAGAGGCCACTGCCATCAGAGAGTTCTGCTTCCATGAAGGTGTGTACTTCATCAGCAACAATGTTTAGGTAGGTGGTACGTGTCAAAATAATATCCACATAATTGGCAGGATCAATCCCTTACAAACAGAACATCGTCCAAAGGATCACATTGGCTTATCTTCTTCCCATACTGCCTCCTGGTGGTGCCATTTCTTCCCAAGGTCAGCAACAGACATGAAACTGGTCATCCACATGATGCAAAAGAAAATGTGATTCATCAGACTAGGCCACCATGGGCCAGTGCTGATGCTCACCTGCCCATTATAGGTGCTTTTGGCTCTGGACATGGGTCAGCCCTATACACAACAACCTGCAATTCCCATTTTTTTGGCTTTCAACACATCAACTTCAGAATCAACATGTTTACTTGCTGCCTAATATATCCTACTAACTTTAATTGTAATACGATAATCAATGATATTCACTTAACCTGTCAATGGTCATAAAGCTATGGGTGATCCTTGTGTGTGTGTTAATATATGCACAATATATATATATATATATTTTTTTGTTTTTTTGTTTTTTTGTTTTTTTCCTAGCAATGGTGAGAGGAGGGATGATGATGAGGTATCCAGCTGTATCTAGGTGCCAGATAAAGTGAAGTAGGAAAGTGAGGCACAATTTCAGCTAGGCACAGTGTCATCCAGGAGTAGCTTGCAGAGAAGAGAAGTGAGCAGCTGCGTTATTCCACCAGATGACAGAGCTCCACAGGTGTGGGCCACTGTCCTGTGTGTGTCCCCTAGTTTAACTCTACTGTGAAGGCACTTTTCAACATATGTGTTGCCAACAGCACCTTGGTCACTTACAGTATTTGTCACCAGCATCTCAAGCCTGAAAAATAAGAACTGACATCTGGGTACCACATGTATGAAGAGACGTGAGTATTTACCATGCACCTTGGTGGGAGCAGCACCCATAGCCCTGGATACTGGGATGTAAGAAAACATATGTTTCCAATAATGCAATGTCCCTATGCTAGCTTGGAAAAAGTTGCTGTAGGTTCCCGGTCCCAATGGTTTTTGAATATAGGACCATCTCTGTCCTCATCTTGTCCACGTTGAAGGTAATTGTTGCACTTTGCTTGATCATGCATCCAGCTGCAGGGTCCATCTGACCACAGACACATAGTCCAGCACATATGGGCAGGGATATTTCATTCGTGGTCTTGTGGGTCACTTAGCTATATTGATGGAATGCAGGATGGAGGACACTGGAGCTGATTGAGCTGCCAGATGTCCTGCCATTTGGTGACAGTTACAGACTAATAATCTGCACCCCCTCCTCCTCCTCAATGCCCTCTACCGATGAGTCATTCTCAGAACCACCAGTTCCCCCAAGCGACCAGCTGTTTTTCAGCTGGTATGACTAGAGGACAGGAGCCACTATAGCTATATTGTCATTTCTGCAGGAAAAGGCCCAGAGTTGGCTAACCCTACATCTTGTTGGTGCAGCACTTCCTGGCTAGGTACCCTGGCTTACTGGATTTTATGAGGCAAGCCACAAGACTTTGTAACCATTTTAGGTGGCTACAGCCAGCAAGTGTTCAGCTGGGTGAAATTCAGCATGAGGTCAGTCTACCTGCAACTTGCCTGATATATTATATGCCTAGTGAAAAAGCAGTTGCACATGTATCAGCAGGTCATAAATGAGTACCTGCATGATTAAAGCATGAGGACAGGAGGAGGACGTTTCCCTTTCCTCATTTAGGATGCATGCACCATATAGTCACCATTTGAGGAGGCAACCAGAAGGGTGAACTGTGACAATATGTGCATCAGTGACCCTTTTCCTGTAATATTTTTGTAGAAGTACACACTGTGGTGGATAACTAACCAGACACTTAAGGCACAGCATCAGATGGAAGAGGAGGACTTTCTGTTGTCCCAAGGCCCGCTTTATCCAGACTTCCTGTTGGGCCACACAAGCAAAGGAGGAGAAGAGCAGGGGCAAGCTGTCATGGGTGAGCTTCATCCGTCACAAACCCCAGGAGAGTTATATGTAGTTGAGGGAGATAGCAATGTTATCCTTGGCAACCCAGAGGACTAGAGTCTGCCTTCAGTAATTTCTGGTGGATGGTCTCCTTCATGCTCCACTCCCTGCAAAAGTATCATAGGATTCATGTCATCAAGGAAAGGGACCATTACTACTTGGCCCCCTCCTCATTCCATGTTATAACAAAAAAGCCACAGCTAATCCTATTCTCACAGTGCTAGCAAAATATAAAACATCTGGAAGATGTGCTGCAGAGGAACCTGTTTTTAAGGTGGCTTGGAACCTCCTGTCAGTGAAAACAGGAGCATTAGTGGCAGATACTTTCTAAGCAAGACTTTCAGGGCATTCGTACCCAGATCCCATAGCTGTCTTCTGCCTGCAGCTATAGGCAATGGTTGAAACATATCATGGACACTGTTAATTTTGAGATAAACATTTGATTTAGTTTTAGTCATAGTTTTTTGGCTAAAATGCCATTTTAGTTTTAGTGGTATTTTAGTCATTTGAATTAAAATTGAATTTAATTTTCATTTAGTTTTCATCATGATGAAATCTATGACGAAAATGTTTTCCTTGACGAAATTAACACTGACCGTGGAGGATTAAGTGGCATAAAGGGTGGGTATTAAAACTATACAGGTGATCCCCTCGACTGCTGAATATTTTGGATGGGCAAGTGGCCAGAGCTTGCCCAGTATACAGTTGGGCTACTGATTGCCCAGTATTTAGCATGCTTTCTAAACATTCACTTAGTGCTGCAATGCAATGGTACAGAAAATTAAATTCATGTGTCCCAAGACACAGGTGACAAGCTGTCCTTTGTGAAAATGAACATGAAACAGCAACAGCTTCCAATCCCATACTGCAGATGCCACAGATTAAATGTTTGTTTCCTGGTGCTTTTGTTTGTTGCATTACAGTGAACCAGTAGCCATGAGCAGGAAACTGTCACAGAATGGAATAGCAACAAAAGTGAGCGCTCTTGTAGGTAAGCAACTGAACACTCAAGGAAACCAAATAAAGCCTTGTGATAAATGTATAAAGATATGTGCAGCGCTAGTCAGTGAATTATAATAAATATATAATTAATATATATATATATAATAAATGTCCCCAATGATAAGAACATCAATAAATGACAGTCTCTAGATGAATGTATCGTGATCTACAGCTTTCAGTCCCATGGTGGTGCTCCAAATGGTAAAGTTAAAATTGTGCACTCACCAGAAGCGTAATTTGATTACGTAGTATGTAAATTAACACAGATCCACTACACTGATAAGGGTCCGGACTAGAACTCAGGGTAGGTTCTCCTTCAAGGTGGTATGGGTATGAGCCCTCAATGGATGTAGGTTGATCCAGCTGGCCAGAGGTCCCTTTAAGGGATAGGTGGGTAAAGATGCCTGTTTACAGGTGCTTCTCTCTCTGGGTCTGGTGGACAGGAGACTGGATCGCAGCAGGGCTCTATGGATAATAAAACTCCTCAAGGGAGACCAAGGAGAGTGCCCATAGTGTAGTAATTATTGTCAAAAAATGTATTCAGTAAAAAAGATTCCATAAAAACATCAGTGACAGTAAAGCAGTGTCAGATATGTGAGAACGACTGACCATCCAGGATATAAGATGGCCGCCGGGCCTCCACGTGGCACCAATGGCGTGACGTCACTACGTCCTAGGCTCCTCCTCCATATAATTTCATATTATAGTGAAATATTCTAAGGCTATAGTGTTAGGATTTGTCTCTGGCTCATATACAATGGCCTTCACAAATAAGCACAATGCTGTGGTGCATATCTGTGAAAATGTGCTATCTTCGTTCAGTCAGGAAAAAAAAAAATCTAATTTCCAGTTGAAATAAACTTGTGTTCTTCCTCCTGGCCTGTCAGAAAAGGATTACATGCTATGCAGCAAATCTGTGATTTTTTTCTTCTTCAGTCTGTGAAAATGTAACCCAATTCATTACAAAATACAGTCTGCTTGCTGTCTCCCTCATAAATTGTGGCCTATTCAATTAAGGTTTCAAAATCTGTACAGTGCTTCTCTTTTCAATTTCTAGATGCATTTTGCCCCCCCCCCAATCATTTAGAAACTGTGGCCTGTCCATAGAGGCTTAACAGCAGGGGTGTAGAATGTTCAATTTTTCTTTCTCTCCATCAGCCTCCAAATCGACACGCTATTTTCAATTTCCAGATGCAATATGCGCATTCAGAAGTTGTGACCTGTCCAGAAAGGCTTAATAGTGGCAGTGCAAATGCATGAAATTTTTATGGTTCCCATTTCAAACAAACAAGGTCATTTTTATTTTCTAGATGCAATATGCCCACTCTTTCGCTCATAAATTGCTCTCTTTAAAAAAAAACCTTTTAAAAAAAAAAACACACACACATTTTTAATTTCTGCCTGCTCAGTTACTCTTGAAATTGCAGTCTTGCCCAAACAGGCCTATTAGCTGTGGTGCAAATAACATTTTTTTTCAGAAAAACACCACCCTTTTTCAGTAATTCTTGGTTCAATCTCATTTATCTCTCACGAAAACATTGTGACCAATGTAATACAAAAATAAAAAGGTGTACTTCAAAACAGTAACATTTTTCAGTCCTCAGTCTTCTAAAATATATAATGTAATTGATTTTTTCTATATATTAAATTTGCCTGCTCTCTCCTTGTGAAATAGCAGATTATCAAAAAATACTGCAAAACTGCTGCAAATGTATAACATTTTTCTTTAGTCTCGGAAAAAAGACAGTTATTTGTGTAGGCCAGATGAAAACTATATATTGCTTTGAGGCATCCTCCAAGCATGTCATTTAAAGCAGTTGTGTATTTTTTAATGTTGACACTTAAGCCACCTAAAAATACATTCTACCCACTGCAAAATATTTTTAACATCTTTTGTACAGGTGTGAGATGGGGAAACAGCTCTCATTGTTTGAATACTGCTTGTGTGGAGTAAATTAAATGTTTTGACTGACATTCTGCAGTTTAGCCACAAGATGTCACTGTTTTTCTAACAGCCTCAGACTGCATAGATATTTCTATATTCATGAAGAGGTGGAGTTTTTCACACAGAGAGAGAGAGAGAGAGAGCAGCCATGTTTTTGGAGCATGGTGAATAAGGGGCCCTGTGAGCTGAGAATCTGATGACATCCAGGTGTGAAAGCATCCCTCCGTAACCAGAGCTGCAGCTAAGTGAAGCTGATGAGATTGCTGCTAGGAATGCTGATGAGAGCAGAGGAACTAAGCAACATATACGGCAAGACCACATGCTTGTTGGAGAGACATTTGTTCTGTTCAGAGTCACCAGCGGATACAAAGCAGACCGGGGTCGATAGGATTGTGCACGCACCTCATTTCAGTGTTGGCGCCTTGAGACTGAGTCCAGGCCTATAGTTAGTTAGTTAGTTAGGGTCTCTGTTTGTGTGAGGCCACAAGTGTTGTTACTGATCATTGGAAGGACTCCACAACTTAAAGTGACATTTCACATTGGAGAGCTGATAAAATCCTACAAACTCAAGCCAGACTGGCGTTTTGCTCAGAAGGAATACTCAGGCACGTGCTACAGGACCAGTTATGGTAGAGGGAATACTGTAGATTTGTGTAAGATTGTAAGCTGTTGTGCTGCACCACAGGCTAGCCCATACCATACACCCATACACTCATTCCTGCTCTTTTAGGGTAATAACAGGTAAGGTGTGGCAGCTTAGTTGTGCCCGCCAGTAGGTAAATTACTTCACTTTCTACCTTCATCCATCAGAAGGCACCGTGCTGTGCAGCACAAGGATCTCAGCCTTTGGGCTGGGTGTATGTAAATTTATTGTATGTTTCCAGCATTTGTGGTTGTGTTTATTTGCCACATTTAAGTAAAATTCTGTTGTGGCAAAAGCTGGTGTTGGGGTTGCTTTCCTCGTTCGTGACTTCACTGTATCCTGGGGAGCCCCCCCCTGTACACGGCTTACACAGGTACATGCCAGTGGACACTCTAGCTCTCCAAACCCTTTGACAATCCTTTGCCTTCTAGCTCAGAAAATGGCCATTAATGATTTCTAAGATTTGCCTCCCATTGATTTAAAAAAAATCCAATTGATTTTTGGATTCATATTCCACATAAGAATCTTTTGTTAAGTTCACGAACTTACCCCGAACCTGAACACTGCATTCATTACTACTTCTATGTGCCCAGATTCTGATACTTTGCAAGCTAATAATGCTTCAGAGGGTGACAGAGTGTTAAAGAAGCAAGTAAGTGAATTTTTGTCTGGTTTCTATTCTAAACCCATTCAGTTAAAATGAGGAACATTGGTGAACATTATTGAGTGGACTGAAAATTGTGTGTCTGGTTTTTTTAATGGGAGATTTTAGCTAACAGGAAATTGACCAGTGTAAGGGCACTGATGATAAAGCAACAAGGTGTAAATCTAGAAATTTACTGAAGGACAATTTATGGAACATTTTATATCAATTCCAACTAGAAAATATGCTGTGCTATATCTGTTAATCTCAAACAATGTGAAATGTGGACCATAACATTGATTAAATAAATCTGAGCTATAGAAAACAGGTACATGCTAAGGGCAGCATTTTGGGACATAGATTGGAAGGTAATGTCAACAAAAGACACTAAACATAATAGGGAGTGTTTCAAATTGATTTGAAATATGTAAAAAATATCCCACAATTTATTTCATGACAGTGAGTAAAAAAAACAACAAAAAAAAGCAACCTGTGCGGCTTACTCCTATTGGTAAAATACACATAACACCAATCACTGAAGTCTCACATAAATTTTAACATGGTAATGTAATTTTGAAAAACATGCAATTTGTTTTTAGTTTTCAACTATTTTTAACAGCTTTCATTAAAATAATGCTTGTTGATCCTGCCATAAAGGTCCTGGTTCAGGCATATCCTGCTATAGGTTACAATGCTTTGAACCTGTATTCCTGCATTTGTATCTTGGCACATGGGGTTTAATAGAGATCATGTGTAGTTGTTTCAGTACACAGTAAACTAAGGTGCATGCTCTGACTCACAGAGACATTTAAAAAGTGTGTTCTTAATTCAGAATAAACAAGAAACTTAAAACATTTAGTGAAATTTCAAACTCCTTATCTACATTCAGTGATGATGATTGTGAATATCAGTCGTATTATTTATCATCATGTCCTTTACGAATTCATCTCAACATAATCACAGATTCTTGTTAAAGCTATTGCAAGTTCTTAATAAAATTAATTATTCTTTAAAATGATCAATGTATAGATTATGCTAACTCAGACGGATAGACAACAACTTCTTAAAAACATTGAAAGCTGAATATTTCAGATCTTTAAATATGAAATTACATAAAAATGTTTAACAATTTTCACATTCATTAAACTTTATCTTTTGCATGAAACATGTTTATTCACTAATATAATTGATCCAATACATGACAGAAACATGATGTTTATAATTTTGTGATAATAATCTGTAGAAAAGTGGTTTCATTTTTTTAAATAAAACATAATAAATCTATATTATAAAGTTTAATTTTCATTTGTATGAAATAATTAATTTAAAATAGATGCAGTACATAGTAGACAGTAGAGACAAAATAAATTTGTCAATCTGTTTCTTATATTGGACTATTTAGTTACAATGTAAAACAATAGAACAACAGTGACCTCTAGTGCAAAGTATCTGTGCAGACATAAAATGTACATTTTGAAATACAATTAAAAAAAAAAACAAATGGAAAAGTTTTGTAATAATTAGAATACATTTCAACCTAATGAAGGAAAATACATTCAGTTTACTGGTAAACTTTACAGACTAAGCTAGTCTCATGCTTAAAAAATTAGAACATTTAATGGAACACAATTGCCATTAAAAAGTCACAAAAGATAATCTTCAATTATGTTTATAATCTGAAAAATGGTAGATTGACATGAAAGGCAGATCACAATACATTAATAAGGGTTAAATTGCTTATGGTAAACTAGAAGTAATATAAATAATATTCATATAAACAATAACTAAATACAGAAATAATATTCATATAAGCTATAACTAAATACAACATTTTTTTAGGGGAGAGGTTTTTTTTTTTGCAGTCTATGTCACCCTTAGGGAGATTTACTCTTTTGATAATTCCTATAAAAAATGCCATATATATTGGGGGCTGCAAGTTGTATTGAGCTCACTATCAGGAGCCGAATATCATATATAGCAGAAGTTTTTATACTGCTATTATACTGTAGCTTTTGTGCAGCCTGAACACAGGTTTGGACTGAATTTTGCTTTTGAGGGTTTGTTGAAACACCCTAAAATTTACTCATTCGGTAGGAACTGAACATCATATATGGTAGCATTTTTTGTATACTGTTACTACACAGTGAGTTTGATTTATTAAAATCTGGTACGGCTCTGCATAGAAACCAATCAGCTTCCAGGTATTTTTGTCAAAACTTAATTGAACAAGCTGAAGTTAACTTCCTTAGCAGTCTGATTATGTCCGTATTTCTGTGCTCAAAGCGGTATATTTTTTTGCATGGAAATGTGTATTTTTTTTATTGTAGGCCTTTAATTTTTAGGAATAACTCACTGAAATCTGTCCAAACAAGGGTCTAGTAAACATCCCGGGTAGGATAAAACTTGAAACACTAAATCATAAATTATAATTTAATAAATAATCATAAAAATAATAATATAATAATACATTAAATTCAATAATATAATCAAACCAAAAACACTGAAATTTGAAATATAGCGCCAAGTTTGCACATCACTGAGCAAAGTCGCAAAATCGTTTTCAGTGTCTGATGACGAATTTGCCCACGAATTATTATCACTCAATTCTGCAAGTGGTTCTGATTTACTATCGCTGTTCTCTAGCTGGTCTAAAACCACTTTTGACCTAAAGGGACGCTTTTTGGATGCCATGGACTTTTCTCAGTTTCCAGGCAGAAAGAACAGTAAAAATGCAGGCAGGGCACAGGACAAAGCACTAGGGACAAAATGTATGTGAAATGGTTTGATACAGTAATGTTTTACTATACGATTTTAGTGAATGTCACTTTTTGTTATTCAAATTTCCCGCCGTTCCGTTCCCCATACGTCACGGCGCTTGCAGGGGACAGAACCCAGATGACAGATGCCGGCATCTGCCAGATTACATTGTCGGGGACACTGCAGGAGGGACATCGTAGGAATGCAGGACAAGGTAAGTGATACAGGGATCGTGGAGCAGCACCGCATGGTAAGCCCGAGTGTAGTTCGGGGTTACCGCTTGTGGTACTGAAACTTTACCCCGAGCTACACTCGGGAATACCGCCAGGGAGGTTAAAAGCATATTGGCTACCATGCACAACTGCACCAGATTTTGCACTCTGCAGGTTTAGTAAATCAACCCCAGTATATGCCAGCTTCATCTCCGAATTATTAAGGAAGCAGTAAGTGCCAGCACCTGCTGTGTTCTTAGCAACCAGCGACCTTACTTGGCTTTATCCATTTGCTGACTGGGAATCCCTGGCCATGTAAACAAAAGGGCAGGGATAGTACTTACATTACTGACCACCCCTTTGTGCACATTGCAGATGACATCTCAAGGAGCTGTAATTTGCAGTGAGCAGTTGTCAGGATTGGACATGTCAGCTGGTTGGCAGGTTCATAATGATTGATGAGGATCTGCATCGCTCAACAACATGATTGACAATGGCTTTGTCATGGGACTTATGGGTTTTTTTTTTAATTTAAGAAAAAGAACAAAAAAGTTTGGTATGTTTAGTTACTATTTAAATTATTTTGTGAATGACTAAAGGGGAAAATATGTATCATGCAGAGGAGCAGTATCTTGGGGCCCACTTATTTTTAAAGGGCACTTCCACATTCCAATAAGCTCATCACTCCTCCCAGACTAGGGTTGTGGAGAAAAGGCACTTGTCCTCATTAACATTTGGACAACGTGACTTGCTGGGTGGTCACCCCAGGCAGGGTACTTTCCCCATGCTGTGTGCATGTGGCCTGATTAGGTACAGGATAAGGGAGGTGCATACTCGTATCCTGCCAGACTGCATGCTCAGATAAGGGCCTGGCTTAGATTGGAGGGGGGGCATGCATTTTTATTGCTTTTTGTGTGGGTTTCCCCCTTAAAATCCATATCAGACCCTAGATGTTTGTTATGGAATGTGAAGAGAATGTGGGGCCCCCTTTATGTCCACACCAGACCTTCATCAAGAAAAGGGGGTCTGTTATGTATTTTTAGACCACACACCTTTGGTTTTGCATGGATTCCTCCATTAACATTTATACCAGATCCTCTTCTATAATATGGGTCTGGTCTAGATGAAGCCAGAAATTGTAATTTACAGGCACTTTAAACAGCATTATTTTCTTTGTATATGGCAGTTTTGCCATAACAGGTTGTATATATTATACAGGTGCACCACTTCACAGACAAGTTAGGATCATTTCTCAGGCTTGTCATGTAACCACTTGCCTACTAGGCACTTTTACCCTCTTCGTGTCCAGGCCAATTTTCAGCTTTCAGTGCTGTTGCACTTTGAATGACAATTGCACGGTCATGCAACATTGTAACCATATAAAATTTGTATCATTTTTGTCACACAAATAGAGCTTTCTTTTGGTGGCATTTAATCACTTCTAGGGTTTT
Source organism: Staurois parvus (assembly GCF_062004578.1). Lineage (NCBI taxonomy): Eukaryota > Metazoa > Chordata > Amphibia > Anura > Ranidae > Staurois > Staurois parvus. The sequence continues at coordinate 1,397,164 of NW_028317803.1, forward strand.
TATTTTTTGCACTATACACAAAAAAATTGCAAAAAATTTGAAAAAAAAGTTTTTGTTTCTATTATAAAATTTTGCAAACAGGTAATTTTTCTCCTTCACTGATGTGCATTGATGAGGCTGCACTGATAGGCAGCATTGATAGGCGGCACTGATGAGGTGGTGCAGATAGGCAGCACTGATAGGCTGCACTGATATGCAGCAATGATGGGCACTGACAGGTGGCACTGGTGGGCACTGACTGGCAGAACTGACTGTTGGCACTGATAGGCACAACTGCTGGGTGGCACTGCTGGGAACTAATGGGTGGCACTGCTGGGCACTGATGATCAGGACAGTGGTGATCAATGCCTTGATTATCAGTGCAGATTTGCTCTGTGACATTTACCAGTTATTGGCAGTACTTTCCTCACAGCATGAGGAAAGTGCTGCCGATAATCGGCAACTGTATTTACTTTGTGATCTGCTGTTTCATTGTACACAGCTGACCACGTGGAAAAAGACTGCTGTGATTGGCCTTTTACCTAGTCATGTGATCACTGACAGCGCCAGCTGTGTACCGCTGTGGACGCGTGGGGGAGCGTGTTCTGGGAGGACATCATATGATGCCCTCCCAAAACTGGACAACCATGCTGTAGCCATCATTCAGCTATAGCGCAGTTGTAAAGTGGTTAAAGGAATTTTGCATATGTAATTTTTCCCTTTAAGGGAATTTTTTTAAATTTGTTTTAGAACATGTTCCCCACAGCAGTTCCCAGTTCTCTTCACTTTTTTGACAATCCCTTTTCTGTTAGCTTAGAACATGACCATTACTGATTTCTAAGACCCATCCCCCATTGACCATCTCCAATGGGATTTGGGTTTTGCACCAGAACATCAGTACAGATTGACATACCCCCTTCAAATTGTACCCAGGTGCATGTGCATCTTTAGGCAGTTCCAGGAACAACTGTCTAAAAGGGGATTTCCCTCAAATTGAAAAGGTATCCTTTCACTTCCTGTTGCATTTGCAGGACATGAAGTGATGGCAGTTTTCCACAATGAGACACAGGTTGAAAAAACCTGACAGCAGTTTTTACCGTCTGTATCTGATTGCCCCCTTAGTGCCAAAGGGGTTTTCAGATTTTTGATAAGCCCTCCACCTGCAGACCCTCATGACCATCAGACAAGGTTATGGGGAAATGGCCCTTGTGCAATTCCCTGGGTGCCCCCAGTTTGTGCCCACATTCAGATCTATATGACTTGTTGCATTCATAGGAGAGTCTAATTCACTTAAAATGATCTCAGAAAGATACTCCAATCGCTTTAATGCATCTGTCCATGCAATTCCTACCTGGGAAACCCTTTGCTCACCACCTCATGGATAGTAAGCAGGTACGTGGAACAAGAGAGAAGAGATTCCATAGTAAAAATAAATAAATAAATAAATAAATAATCCTGCACTTTGTGTACTTAAGAAATCAGGGACTGTGTATACCCATACCTATGACAAGGTATACTGGACCAGAGTCTCTCTTAGTTAGGGTTACAATATAGACTTTGATGGGGACCCCACACAAAAAAGTCAGTTGAAAAAATATTTTTATAAAAAATATATAAACTCACAATGTAAATACAACATGAATGATGTCATCAATCACAGTGAATGACATCCCGATAGCCTGATCCCATTGGATTTAAAATGCAAATTAGTTAGCAGCTTGCCAGTAAACTGGCTTGGGATGCTTACTGATGTCACTGAACAACTATGGACATGACTATATTTAGTTGACAACACCTCCGGGATGCTTATTTACTGTAGAATCTAAATTAAGTTAGCTGGTGGGTGCCTGGAAGTGCCATTTAGTGGAAATAGCAATGCCACCACTAAATGAATGACTTCTGGCAGAAGCCAGAGGTTTTGGCGGGCTGGTAAACTAGGCAAATATGGCCATTTAGTTTGCCCATTTGGCAATTTGACTACAGCTTGGGTACAATATCTGCTCCTTTGTGCAAGGAGGAATAGGATGAGCACTGCCAGAGCCCTACAAAATGACGTCCAGCAGGACACTGTTGTAATTGTCTCTGACCAAACAATCACAAACAGACTTCATGAGGGTGGCCTGAGGGCCGATGTCCTCTAGTGAGCCCTGTGCTCGCTGCCCGGCACCATAAAGCTTGAATGGCGTTTTGCCATTGAACACCAGAATTGGCAGGTCTGCCACTGGTGCCCTGTGCTTTTCACACATGAGAGCAGGTTTACCCTGAGCAGATGTGATAGATGTGAAAGGGTGGAGAATGTTATGCTGCCTGTAACATTGTTCAGCATGACTGTTTTGGTGGTGGGTCAGTGATGGTGTGGGGAGGCATATCCATGGAGGGACGCACAGAGCTCTACAGGCTAGACAATGGCACCCTGACTGCCATTAGGTAATGGTGATGAAATCCTTGGACCCATTGTCAGACCCTACACTGGTGCAGTGGGTCCTGGGTTCCTCCTGGTGCATGACAATACCTGGCCTCATGTGGCAAGAGTATGCAGGCAGTTCCTGGAGGATGAAGGAATTGATACCACTAAATTGTCCACATGCTCACCTGACCTGAATCCACTAGAACACCTCTGGGATATCATGTTTCGGTTCATCCAATGATTCCAGATTGCACCTCAGACTCTCCAGGAGCTCAGTGATGCCCTGGTCCAGATCTGGAAGGAAATAAACCAGGACACCATCCGTCGTCTCATAAGGAGCATGCCCCAATGTTGTCAGGCATGCATACAAGCATCCGTGGGCATACAAACTACTGAGTACCATTTTGAGTTGCTGCAATGAAATTTCAGCAAAATGGACTAGCCTGCTGCATAATTTTTTCACTTTGATTTTCGTGATGTCTTTGAATTCTGTAGGTTGATAATATTTACTTCTGTCAAACAATGGGGCATCCTTACATTCCTAACACATTACCCAGTCCATATCAGTATAGATATCCAGCATGATATTTTTCTCCATTGAGATCCGATGTGTTTTCAAAGTGTTCCTTTAATTTTTTTGAGCATCAACCAGCTAACCCTGACAACCATAAATGTTTCTGCTAGAACGAAAATGTGTTCACATTCTCTCAGGTACTGAAATTTTGCATAATATATTATGCTCACTTTCAGCTAGTAGATGAAACTCTATGCCCCATAACCATGGTTAAGAGGGAAGTTTATTAAAAATATTTAGAAAAATTCCACACTTGCAATCAGGGGCGGACTGACAACTCATGGGGCCCCCAGGCAATAGGGGATCATGGGGCCCCTGTGTCCTTGCCCAAACTCAAAAAAGCCTATGAAAAAGGTACCAGGGGCATCTCATGGGGCCCCCTACTGACCCCGGGCCCTCGGGCAGTGCCTGAGTTTCCAAATGGTCAGTCCGCCCCTGCTTGCAGTAGGATTGCACTATATTTGACTCTAGCAATTACCTGGCAGTGCTGCTAGCATACTTGCCATAGTTTGTGTCTTGATGAATCAACATTTTTTTTTTAATCTGCAAAACCATACCATATACAGTCACTCACATACGGATTTATTTAGAACCTTCAAAAATGTACATTGTTATAAAGAATTGATGTTACTGTAGTCATCAGGACATTGGTAATTTTTATTTTTATTATACAGTATTTATATAGCGCCAACAGTTTGCTCAGCGCTGTACATTATAATGGGAGACAGTACATGAGACAGCACAGTAACAATACAATACACGAGGGATGCGAGGGCCCTGCTCCTTGGAGCTTACAATCTAGGAGATGCGTTATTCCCTTAAAAGCTCTAAAAGCAAAGAACAACACAAAGTATATTGACTTTAGAGAGACTTCTGCTTCAGAAATGTTGCATTGTGTGACATCTCCAATACATGTGTAGTAAATTATGCTGTATACATGCTTTTATTGTGAACAGATACAAAACACCTACCCACATACTGTATATTTACAGTTTAAAAATATGCACCCATTCTACTTAAAGTGGAGTTCCAGCCTTTTTTTTTCTCCCCTGAAAGACAATGGTCTCCCTTTTCACAGTCTGTTTTGGCAATATAAATGTATATTTTTTTTTCCTAAATACCTTTTAATGATAATTTCTGTCTCCACTTCCGGTACCGGCTGCGTAGGCGATTACATCATCAGGCATTCCGTAGGGCTTCTGGGATATTGACGTCATCTATCTCAGCAGTTCTAGGGAATGCCTAATACCAAAATCTTGCGTTATTATGAGATCGGCAGTGACACGATCGCGGGGACTTCTTCACACTGAGCAGGTGCGAGATCGCTCCTTCACACTGCGTAGGAGCAAGAATGGGAAGTGCACGCTGGGTAGCCAGCTGCACAATTTCCTGGAAGAATGTCTGAGTGGGCTTCAGGTGCCCACACTTAAGATGACAGCATTCACAATATGAGGGTGCAGCAAGTCATTTCATTTTTTATAAGGAAAGCAAAGGATTACAAGTACAGGTGATCTCAACTTGCATTGCCTAAGCTGCCACTCTCACTAGAAAAAAAAATAATTAAATGGCTGGAACTCCACTTTAATATGCTGACATTTAAAACAAGAATACACTGTGCTTTAAATGGCTAAATCCTAAATATATTGCTCACTTTTTATTTTAGTCTTGTATGACCTCTTGTGGCATTCTGTAGGTACTACAATATTTCATTACATTTTACTGCACTACTAAAAATAACAGCTAACATTGTAAAATGTGTCTTGCATTTCTTGAGAATGTTTTGAATAACTGTTTTCAGTACAGGATCTCTCCCCCCCCCTCTCTCTCTCTCTCTTCCAAATGTGGTGTTTCTTCAGAAATAAAGTTTGTTAGGCATAATTCCACAGGATTATTCTGTTTAAAAACTACAGTGGTGAAATCTACTATCCTGGTCTGCTCTCTCATATTCTGAGTGTATGTATAAAGCAGTGACATTCAAGTATATCTTCCTGGTGCATGTGTTTTCAATCACAGCAATCTGTTCACCTGTAGTGAATATTTGGTGAATGTCACCATTACTGCTTAATAAACATGCCCCAAGAGCAAGGGTGGGAAACTGTGGCCCTCCAGCTGTTGTAGAACTACAAGTCCCATTAGGCATTGCAAAACTGACAGTTACAAGCATGACTCCCAAAGGCAGAGGCATGATGGGACTTGTAGTTCACCAACAGCTGGAGGGGCACAGTTGCCCACCCCTGCCCTAGAGTGTTAGTGTTTTTCCTCAGTATTCTGGTTGCATTCATCCATATTATAAAATACCAAAAAAAAATCCACCAGGGAGAGCGGGATTCTTTAGGGAGAACATGTTGGGAAGGCTATAAACTATATATATATTGTTTTATCTAATAAATTATTTACTAAAACTCTGCAATACACACTTATTGCTACTTGACACATTGGGGAACCTTTACTAATATTGGAGCACTCGAAATCTGGTGCGGCTGTGCATGGTAGCCAATCGGCTTCTGAATTCAGCTTGTTCAGTTACGCTTTGACAAAAAAAATTCATTACACTGCTGAGGTCCTCCTTGCATTTTTTGTCTCCAGTAAATCACCTAAACATCCTTTGCCTTCACTGCCTTAAAGTAGTATTAAATCCAAAACCAAATATGTAATATCATAATTTGAATTAATTTAATGGTAATAATTTAATTATTATTTATTGAGAAGTATTTAGGAGCGCAACATATATTTGTAAATATGTAATATATTGCAGCTTACTAGATATGGTGACTGCATTAGATTTCCCTTTTTTTAGACTCCTTTTTCCTCTGTTTTCACCTGGTGATTTGGCCAGTAACACACCTCCTGTATTAGAGTGCCCCCACTCTGGATAAATAAGCACAGAGGGCACAGCAAACAGCATTGTCAGTCTGGGCGGAGGGTACTGCTAAATGTACTGGTCGTTTTAAATGCACTAATAAATTGAAGCCAAACTCCAGCTAATAGTTTATAAGCAGTTACAGCAAACCATTTTTTTCTTTTTAATTTTGGGATAAAGGTTTTACATAAATGAGTAAAAACAAACCATTGTGAGCACCCTTGCCAGTGTTAACTACTTGCTGACTGCACTATAGCTGAATGACGACTACAGCATGGTCATCCAGTTCTGGGAGGGAATCTATTGATGTCCTCCCAAAACCCCTCCCCCGCATACCCCTGTGGTGCTCATTAGGCACACCCCGTTGCAAGCATCAAGCATGCTTTGTGATCACTATGTCCTTTGAACAAGAAAGCTCTGTTTGAAAAAAATGATAAAAAATTCATTTGAGTGCAGTATTGCATGACTGCACAATTGTCATTAAAAGTGTGACAGCGCTGAAAGCTGAAAATTGGCCTGGGCAGGAGGGGGGTGAAAGTGTCCAGTAGGCAAGTGGTTAAATGGTTTGTCTCATCCCTAAAAACTGATATTTGGAAAGAGCTTTTTCTTTTGAGAAAAACACAGACTTACTGGCTGGATCACCAGGTGAAGATAGAAGCAAGAAAGCCTAGAAAAGACTAAGGCAGCCATCACATCTAAGAACTGGTGAGCTGCAATATAATAAATGTTTGCTTTTGGGTTTAATACTGCTGTAAAAGACTTTAAACTGCCCAAACTGTAAACATGCAATAGCACCAATTAGCTCCCACAGCATGACTTGTTAGTCTATACATATTGTATATGCATAACTGGGCTGATCACATCTGGTGTGCAGTGTGGAGCAGCAGCAGGGTCTGGACAGGACCACAGCAACTAACAGACGTCCCACATGGTGTGCAAGAAGAGAACGCTATAGGAGAAGGTGAGAGGACTGAGCAGCAGAAGATCAGCAGAGCTGGAGCAGAAGAAACTAGCAATATCACATGTGGTGCGCATCGTGGGGGCAATATAGCGGAAGAAGGCATGACCTTCGAAACGCATAAGCTGGACTGGGATTCGCGCTGGCCTCTTACCTTTGAAGTCCCTTGGTGGACTTACATGCTTGTTTTTATTCGCTGTTTGTGAGTACCTTTCCTTCATTTAATACATTTTTGTTACTGAGGTAATGCACAAGGTTGGTGCGCTTCTTGTTGTTTCACTTCGCAGTTTGTTCGGGCTTCCCCAGCCTTGGTTTGGAGCTGCACGACCTTGGATACTCCGGTGGTTGCTTCTCTGGAGGTTTTAATTCCATCTACTCGCCACCGGCCTGGGTCCCGGAGCGCAGGAGAAATCTTTTTTGGTTTAAGGACACAGGGGCCCCATGATCCCCTATTGCCCGGGGGCCCCATGAGTTGTCAGTCTGCCCCTGGTAGAGACTACTGTTTTTTCACTATGCTGTCTCTGTGTTAATCCCTTAAATTACTGCGGAGAATAAACAGGAAAATGTGCAGGAGGCATTTACTCATTTATACTTGCTTTCTTTTTTTTCTCCTGGTTACAACTGTATAGTAAGGCATGGTCAAGCTAGAAGACGTGGGTTCCTAGAGATCTGCTGCTGACCTATCCTTATACTTACGCTGATGATCAAGGCCTATAATGACCATAACCATTACATCTCCTAGTCACTGATATGTCTAAAGCTGGGATGAAGCTTCACTTTTTTCCAACTACTGACAAGATACCTGGCATGGGGGTCATTTTTGCTGTATTTAAACCTGGCATGCCTATACTATAGTCACCAAGAGTACAACTCCTGCTCTTTGAGCCACATGCCTTGGCTCTTGTGCCCTTTTAGCCAGTTGCATTTTTATTATTTGTGCTGACATTCCTTCCTGTGTGCACTGCTGGCATCATTACTCTACACAGGATGGTCACAGGAACTTCCCTTTGTGCCAACGTGTTTTTATCAGTGGACTGATTTCCCTGTGGTACCACCACTGCCACTGTAAAGTAACTGAAAAATCACTAAGCTCCATCTACACTTGTGGGGCCTACCAATTGCCACAGGGGGTGAGGAGGAAGAGCACTGCTGTGGCTCTCCCCAGTTCTTTGCAAACCCCCCATCCCCTGTTCTACTTCTGCAGTTAGCCATCTCTCCCACCTCACCCTCCTGCCAGCCGCAGCGCTGACATCTGTCAGGATGGAGAGCAGGGTGACGAGGGAAAGCTGGCTGCAGCCAACTGACAGCTGTCAGGATGGAGCGGGGGAGGCTGGTAAGAATGTGTTTACCAACCCCCTCCTTTCCCCAATAAATACAGACAGCAATCAGTACTGATTGCTTTTGTATTCATTATTCACTGACACATAGTAAGCTGTATTTACTATGTGCCAGTTTGTGAATGAAATATAGTGAACACTGTTTACTATGTTTCATTTCATGAATAAATTAGGAGTCTATGCAGACTCCTATCTCGTTCATCTTCAGTGCAGATCAGGCTGCAGAGAAAAGGGACTGTCTTCGACCCCTTTCTCTTTCTCAAAAAGAGACATGGGGCTTTGTTTTGACCCCTGATGTCTCTCCAAAGCCCCCTGCCCCCCCCCAAAAAAAAATAGTAAAAATAAATTTTATTTGGTAATAAAAATAAATTTGTAAATAAAATAAAAATTAAAAAATAGTAAGGCTAGTTTCACATTAATGTGGGCCATGTGGCCTATGTTTGCGCGTGCACGACTGTCCGTTCATTTGAATGGGCTGCTGTGCCCTTGTTTCAAGCAAAAAAAAGGTACATGCACCCTTTCCAAAACACAACCGCAGGGAAACCGCATGGTCTTTTGATCACACTATGGGCTGAGAAGTGTGTGTGTGTGGGGGGGGGGGGGTGCCATTTAAAATGAGTGGCAGCCCCACGTGTGTCGCAAGAGCAGAATGATTTGTCTGCGGGTGGTGGTGGGTGTGGGAACAGGTGTGATCCCTGCACATGCAACATGCCTGCAGCCCACAGCCAGCTTGAATGAGATCTTAGTAAGAATTACCAGGAATTTTGTAAGTTATGTTGTGTTTACGTGTGCTAAAAAGGATTTTAGTGTCTTTTAGTGAAGATAGCGATTTGAGAAACATTTGCACAACTATTGTGAGGCTTAAAAAAATCAGTAGCATCTTTTTTTCTTTTTATTATGCTGGCCACATGCTTTCAGAAAATAGATAAAAGCTGTAAATGAAAAATTAAAACCTCCAGATTTTCTGAGAAATTTTTACTTATGTTCGATTTTCACCATTTCCCAAAAAGTCCCAATTTAAAATACATTTAGGTTAACTCGGTACAAGCAGGAATTTAGTAAAATGTGCTGTGTTTATATCTGCGATGAAAAAATTACAAAAATGGCCTGGCCACTTGGGTTTAAGAGTGAAGCATAGGACCTGGCAGATAAAGGATTACGTTTCTTTCATTATCCCCATCGACAAGCTTATATATACTCTCATGGAAAGGGCAAGTGTTAATTTAACAGAATAATAAAACTTTGGATTTTATCTTCCACAAACAATAAACTCATCAGATCTGTATCTTTTAAGAAAACCCAGTGGGGAACAAAATTCTAAGGCTGAACAACCTATGGGTAGAGACTCAGTATCATGCTACCTATTCAGTTATGTAGGAAGTAGGTGTTCTCATCCAAAAATCTTTTAATTTCTGACTTCTTAACCTCATGTTGGGCCCAGACAGCAGATACATGATAATATATGTGGTTATACAGTATATAAAGTGACAATGGGTATTGTGAGACTTTACTTTCCACCTCTGTGAACCCTATATTGTTGATCAAGTACCTAGTGGAGAATGAGTAGCTGAGGGACTTCTCTTGCACTTCCTGCCCAACACTCCTGAACGTGGAGAGTGTGAGGACACAGAGTGGCACAAATACTGGAGTTTGCAGACTATACCAAATCTATCTTGCAGCTAGACTAGTAGACCTGGAAGATGAAGGCCACCAGGCAGGAACCAGGCACAGGAACAGTGTGGTACTGGTTCGAGAGGCAAAGACAGAGTCCAGGAAAGGAGCTGAGGTCAGTAACAGCTGGGCAACATGGTATCAAATTCAGGAGGCAAAGACAGTCTAGAAAACAAGCCTATTTGGACCTGGATCACCTGCTGGCAGCAGAGATGAAGGGTGCAGTTCCAGTTGCCACCAGTGGGTGTCTCCCAGCAGCTAGCAGTGCCCTGTATCCTGTTACCTCATCTCTGCTCCCCTTCTTCCCAGGTCCAGCCCTGGTCATGCCCTGTATATGTCAGCTTCCCTCCATTTGTCTATAGTGTATTAACTGCTATAGCTCTGCCCTATAGCGAAATAATGCTACAGGGAGGCAGTTGTGCGTAAAATCATGTATATATATTTAGCATTTTCGGGTAGGGGGCGCGCGCCCTACCCACGCCACCGTTCGCGGCCGCAGCTGTCAATCACTGGGTCCCGAACAATGATTACTCGCCGGTGCCTGGTGATTGCTGAGGATCTCCGAAGGGGGGAGAACTGTTAGTAAACAAACAGTTCTCCCTGTCAGCTCCTGCACGCTGCTTTGTATGTGTCTGCACAGCACTGTCATGCAAAGCAGTGTGCTTACGATGAAGCACACACACAGAACGTAATGTAAAACTGGGCAGCACAGTGGCTAAATGGTTAGCACTTCCACCTGGCAGTACTAGGGCCGTTCGTTCAAATCCCAGCCACGGCACCACCTGCCTAGAGTTTGCATGTTCTCCCTGTGCGGGTTTTCTCCAGGTACTCCAGTTTCCTCCCACTCCAAAGACATGCTGATAGGTTAATTGGATCCTGTCTAAATTGGCCCTAATATGTGTATGTATGAATGTAAGTTAGGGACCTTAGATTGTACACCCCTTGAGGGTTAGGGACTGATGTGAATGTACAATATATATATATATATATATGTAAAGCGCTGCGAAAATTGACGGCGCTATACAAGTACCTGAAATTAATAAAATAAATAAAACGACACCCAGCACACAGTTAACCCTTTGATCATCACACATGTTAAGTAGTTAGGTTGTTTGTTTTGTTTTGCTTCACTGTCTTGTTTGTTTTTCACTTTTGCCTTGCTTGTCGTCTATTGGTGTTGGATTGGTGTTGTGTGAAAAATACATTTTAATCATACTCAGTGTATTTTCAGTTTCCTAAATACAGCTACATTGATCTGGTAATTCCTGCATTAGGTATCCCTTACATAACACTGGAGCCCACTAACAAGCAGATTAACTGCACTTGGGAACTAGGAAGTATCTGCTTTTAGTGTTTTCTGGCATTTTATGTTAAGATGTATCTAGTGGAGGTTATAGGTTGGGTGAAATTGCTTTAGAGGATAAAGATCTTTGCTGCAGAAATTTGCAGGATTTGTATAGTGGGATGTTGCAGGAATATGATCAGGTGGTGCACTCCTTAGTTGATCAGGGCAGGCTTCTATTTATTGAAGTGCAGCCTTTGATTGAAATGTGTTCTGAGCTAATGCTTTCTGGTATTCCTCAAGACCATGATGATGTCTCTTCTCCTTTTAATATGTGTTAGATTCAGTCTCTATTGTGCCACTGGAGGATGAAAAATCTTACTTTTCGATTACTACGCAGCTTATTCATCTCTGGTCACAGATACTATCTCCAGTCTTAAAATTATGAATTCAAAAGAGCAGCGCTACCTCCATTACTAGTGGTGACTCAAATAATAAAGTGTACCTGTGCAAGCGGTATGAATAGTAAAAATAAATATAGATGTCATAAAAATTGCTGAATCAAACCAAATATACAGATCAAATATATATTGCCCAATAGATGCCACACAATAGTGTTACCTGTGCAATCAGAACTTGTGGATATAAAGTGTAGCTTCAATCTCTTGAAGTACATTATATTTACTTGTTTTAAACACTCTTAAATGTCTTCAGTTACTTCCTGGTTTCCATGCCTAAGCAAATTATGTCCTCAATCACCAAAAGTTGTTGACCCCTTACTTAACAAAAAAAGTCAGTATATGTCAGTCTACACTTTCTGTTCACATATAAACCTCATTCTCTGTCACATTATTATTCAGGATTTCAAGAGCCATCAGAGAGTCAAAGAGACAATAGAACCCAGAGGTGCTTCACATACAATACCCAGACAAAAGAGACAAGTCATAATGCACCTTGTTTATTGAATAAAAAGACTCCAGAATATTGCATAGCAGCAGTATTTCCTGGTAGTCAGCTGTCAATCGTCATGCCAGGGGAGCACTGTTAAAAGTGACCAAATTACTTTGTATGAATTGAATTGTATGAACATTGTATTGATTAATAAACATGGTGTACTATGACATCTTCACTGGTATGTGCTCTATCTGAGTATTTTCTCCTTTTTGGACTTATCCAGTTCAAGTAACATGTGCTATTGTGTTCCAGGTTAAGAGGAGTGTCCAGAGGGGGAACTATCAGGACTTGAATCACCTGCTGGTGGACTCTTTTCTATTGCCACCAGGGAATGTCTCCCAGCAGATCCCAGTAAATAGGCTCCACCTCATGCTGGCCACTGGGAAGGTACATAACCCCTCCTTGGATTTGCATCAGTGCTTCAGTGTTTTCTCTGTTAGCCATATACCTTCTTATTAACCGGATCCCTGCCTTATCCTGTACCTTACAAATAGTATCCTGTATCCTGTTACCTCATCTCTGCTCCCCTTGTTCCTAGTCCCAGCCCTGGGTGTATTATGGTAATGTAAGCATTAACCAGGTAGTTAGTAGCAAAAAGCAGAATCAGAGTCCAGAAGTCAAGCTGGGTCAAACGCAATGAGACAGAATCTTCAGGTCAGGTCTCAGGTAAACAAGGGCAGCTTCTTTCTGCAGTGCTTCAGTTTATATAGACCAATGAGTGCCAAAACCAGTGTTTGAGAATGCTAGCTCTCTCCTGCACATTATATATATATATATATATATATATATATATATATATATATATATACATACATATATACACACATACACACACACATACATACACAACCGTAATAGATGTTATAGTCTGTATAAAGGGTTTTTTTTAAGAATGGATGGCAGATATTTTAAGCTGAATGTTTTGCAAATAAATTCTGCTTCAAGATGTACGGGATGTTTCTATTAAATATTTATACAATCGATATTATTAATAGGAAATGTATTAAATCTGCATTATACAGGTCTTAGGCATGCATTCAAAAGACACATATTCAGTATGTTCATATATTCATTGTAAAGGTAAAAGTACCATAGGAGTCAATGACTACGGGGAGAGCAAATGAGTACAAGACTGTCAAAGTCTTATTCCTGAATTAACAAAAAGGATAGGGGGAAGGGTAATGGTCATGATTCTATCCAAAACACTCTAAAGAAAATGGAATAATTTTGTGTCAATTTATATTATTGCAGATGTGCTGAACCCTGTGTCAGCTTATATAGATAAAATATGTGAGTCATAAAAAACATAGATGCATACCTCCATAACATTAATAAGTAATAACGATGTCCACCACTAGGTGTCAGTGAGGAAGCTGTCCAGGTACCCATTAAGAGTAAGTCCTAATTGAAAAATGAGGGCTTGATTACATGCCTTGTGACTCAACACACTCACAGTAATTATTAGAAAGGTAACTGAAAAATAATGGCCTTTATTGCTTAGTGATCCCATTAAAAAAAAAAATATTTAAACACCAGCACCTTTTATTTCTTATAAAATATTGAAGTCCATTAGGGACCATCTTATACAGAGTTAGTATAGGTTGACAGATAGATATAACCCTTGAAAAAGAAGAGGGAACTTTAAATGCAGATGTTGTAGATTTTATCACTGGATGAAAGAAGGAGACCAATTCACCGTACCAAGTGGGGTCATGGTTTGGGCAAAACAATATATATATATATATATATATATATATATATATATATATATACAGTATATACTGTATATATCTCTTAGAGATACTGTATATATGCACTTTCAAAGTCCCCTTACGGTCTGGGAAGCATGTCCAAGAGTTTTTTCTATCTGTATGAAATGAACATGAGAATGAAAAAATTTTTCTTCGTACTTTCTATATATTCATTATCAGTGATTGATTGTCAGAGATTTGACAAATGTCAATCAAAAGTACGTAAAAGTTGTGTGAAATCCAGTAGATCATCAGTTTTTGAAATACTCAGACCAGCCCATCTGGCACCAACAATCATGCCATGTTCAAATGAACTTAAATTCCCTTTCTTCCCCATTATGATGCTCGATTTGAACTTCAGTGAGTCATCTTCACCACTTCTAGATGCCTAATGCATTGAGTTCCTGCCATGTGATTGGCTGATTAGCAATTTGTGTTACCAAGGAATTGATCAGGTGTACTCAATAAAGTGGCCAGTGAGTGTATGACTTTGTAAATTTAGTGACTTATGATGTTCAGGGCTTGAATACCCCTATTAAAAGGTATAAGGTAAATAGAGAATTAAATGAATATGTAGAAAATATAGTTTTTATATAGTTTTTATGCAAGACACACACATTATATACAGTACATATACACATTATACACGGTTTATCCCTACATGGTTTTACACTGACTCGACCTCGAGCCATTTGAAAGGAGCTGTTATTGGATTTGATAGGAGTATAATATTTACACTGAAGGAGCAACTGGCAGATCCTATTTATTAAAGGAAGGTTATTCAATATGGAATGATCATTTGCTAATATCTATTTTCCTAATAGGGAGCCAAATAAGCTTTTGAGTAGAGCTTTGAAAAGGCTTATGGCATTTAAAGAGAAATTGATAGTAGCGGGAGACCTTAATATGTGCCTAGATCCGTGAATGGACTCATCTGGGGCCTCCTCTCATGTTTTACCACAAAGTTAGAATGAGATTAAGAGGTTGCTGGTAGACTAGTTGGTAGATGTATGGAGAATTAGGCATTCAGCAAGTAGAGATTATACTCATTATTCTGCAGTCCATGGGTCAAATTCAAGGATTGACTATATTTTGTTAGAACATCAATTATTAGTTTCGTTGAAAGACGTGGGTATTAAATCCATCACTCTCTGACCATTCACTGGTTATGGCTCAGATGCGTTCGGAGGTACCTAGGAATTTTTCCTGGAAATTGAAGGTCTCAGGATACTGGGGTAATTGAAAGGATAGAACTGGAGCTAGAGGATTTTTTCCATCAATTGTACATCAGAATGTTTGTTGCCTACCATCTGGGAGTCTCACTAAGCTTACATAAGGGGTATATTAATGGAAATAGGAGCAAAAAAGGAGAGAGAGAAAAAGGACAGACTAAATTCCCTTTTAAAATAAATTCAAGATCTGGAACAGCAGACTAGACCAAAAGGTATTTCAGAGAAGTAGGAACGAATTAGGAAAAAGGAGGAGTTATCAGCGCTTATGGAGCAAAAAATTAAATGTGCATTCCATATTGTTATGAAAGAGAAATACCAATGGGATAAAAAGCCTAGGAAATGGTTGGCAGAAGCTTTGAAGGAAAGAAAATGCCTCCTTTATTCTAAAAATTAAAGATGAGAAAGGTGATATGATGTAATAGCAAAGTTATTCCGTACATATTACAGTATAATGAGCTACATAATGTCTGCCAATCAGAAAAATGTATGATGTGTCAAAAGAAAAATCTTGAGTTGCAGCGGTACCTTCAGAAGCTGGTCCTTCCAACAGCACCTAAAAAAGAGCTAGAACAGTTGGATATTTCATTCACGCAGGAGGAGGTGATGAGGGTGATAAAAACTATGGCGGTGGGGAAAAGCCCAGGTCCTGACTGATACTCGATTCTCTATTCTAAAAGATTCCATAAGCTGCTAAACCTAAATTATGTGAGTACTTGAATGCACTTGGAGAGGGAGTTAAGTTGAGGAGTCATTGTTAGCCTATGTAACATTGATCTTAAAGCAGGGGAAAGATCCAACGGCCCTACAAGCCACAGGCCCAAATCATTGTTAAATACAGATGTAAAGATCTTTGCAAAGATAATTGCCGAAAGATTAAAACCCCTAATGCAAAAGTGGATTCATAACAATCAGGTAGGATTCATGCCAGGACAGGAGAGGAAAGTTAACTACCTTAAGACTCTATTTTTGATCCATAAAGTTAAAGAGAAAAGATCCGATCTTACTCCTGTTAATAGATGCTGAAAAAACTTTTGACAGTGTAGACATTATGTTTGAAATGTTGAGACATCTAGGAATAGGATCCAGTACGATGAGATGGTTTGCAGCCTTCTATCACCATCCAACAGCAAAATTCCAGGTAAACGGTAGTTTGCATCTTGTGTATTATTTAACAGGACCAGGCAAGGGTGCCCCCTTTCTCTGATACTTTTTGTATTGGTCTTGGAACCCCTGCTGGCCTTGGAACCCTTGATCCGCAAGAGTGCAGACATCAAGGGTGTTAGAATGAGAGAGAAGTATAAATTTGCTGCAAGCACAGATGATATACTCCCCTATATTTCTAATGCTAGGATGATGGCAGACATTGTGAAAATAAATGTGCCCTCGAGAGTGCAAAAGGAAATTCAGCCCAAGTTTCCCTTTGCGTATTGTGATAAAATATATATGGGATACCTAGGTGTCCAAGGATCTCCTATGCTGTGCTGGAAAAGGTGAAGAAAGCAGGGGGGTTAGCTGTACTGGATTTTAAAAATTATTATCAGGCAGTGATTATTACATGAATTGCTGATTGAATTCAAAATAATAAAGGTAAAAGTTGGGTAGGGATGAAGTTTGCACAAAGAGTAGATTTAGATAAAATGGTCTGGATCCCACAGTTATACTGGGATTTAGCAATTAGCACAAACCCACTAACAAGAAATGTTTTTATATGGGATGGCTTTTGTAGGCAGTATCACTGGGTCTATAATTCACCTTTGATTTCACTGTTAGACACAAATTATTTTAAACCGGGGAAAGAGGATTATTTATATTTCATTAGATGGGCTAAAAAAGATGTGATACAGTTACAGGATGTGATGAAAGGAGATAGAATATGTACTTTTTATGAATTAAAGCAAGAATGGGGAAGTATACTATTAGATAAATGAAGATACACACAAATACAAAACTTTGCACAGACACTGCCACAACCACTATAGAGAAAAGATAATATTAGGTTAATAGAGCAAATTTTTAGCTCTCCCTCTAGTATCCAGCATAGCATCTCAAAAGTTTATAATGTATTGGTGAAAGAAATGGAACCTGTGTTGCTGCCCCACCTTGGGAAATGGGAACAAAACTTGGGGGTTGAACTAGATGAGTGCCAGAGGAGGGAGGTTTTAAAACTAGCATGCTTTTCATCAGTTGATGCTAAGACGGTTGAAAAGTGCTTTAAGATCTTTGCCAGTTGGTATGTGACTCTGCTGAGGGTGCATGCGGAGCTTTGGAGCAGACATGTCCCTCCTGTACTGGAGGGGATGTGATTCACCAGGAACCTTTGTGCACCTGTGGTGGGAATGCACAAAGATACAGGCTTTATGGGAGAAGATTACCTGGGGAATATATGAAATAACAAGGGAACAGATTTTGGTCGAGCCCTGGAGATGTCTGTTTCATTACACAGAGAAGCCAATAGCACAATATAAGATATCTCTGGTACCACATTTAATGAATGTAGCTAAAATTTTGATCCTTAGGTATTGGCAAATATAAAAAATCCCAATTGACGAGGTACGTTCTGTTGAGGACAAAATATATATACAGGAGAAGATTCATTAGAAAAATATAATGCTACCTGGGAGAAATGGGGGGAGTTTAAGAAACCAAGGAGGTATATGGATATGCTGGGCATAGGAAATTGAGAATGGACTAGGGCATGGATATTATGAGTACGTGATGAATATGGCTACCTGGGAAAGTATAGAGAATGAAAGGAGGTGGAGTCCTAGAGAAATGAGGGTGTGAGGTGGGATGTTTTTTTTCCAGTTTTTGTTTGGAAGGGGCATGAAGATCTTTATGATATATGTAGAATATTTTTCTATGTATTGTGATATAATGATTAAAGGCTTGTTGTAAGAAAATTATAAAAAAAAAATTAAACATTCACAAAAAAAAAAGTCTAATACTATTGAAAAAGAAAATTTGACCAGCAGAGGAAATATTGTGAGGAAGACTTCTACATTGTGTACAGTCTATGGAGAATCTTGTGCAAGTGGCTGAATGAATGGGTGTTTGGCAGAATAAACCTCCATCTGCAGTGAAACATTTAGCAATGTGACAGCTTTTTTTGGGGTATTAGGTAGCTGACATCTGCCAATATCCTAACAACCAAGACTCATCCCTACCTGGAGCATTCAGCTGACAGTTGGGCATTCCCGACAGATGAATGTAAACAGACGATAGGGATAAACAAATGGTATGGGC
The DNA here is from genome assembly GCF_062004578.1 of Staurois parvus. Lineage (NCBI taxonomy): Eukaryota > Metazoa > Chordata > Amphibia > Anura > Ranidae > Staurois > Staurois parvus. The sequence continues at coordinate 1,415,412 of NW_028317803.1, forward strand.
CCCCCTCAAAATTCATGTCAAGCCCTTTAGGTCTGGTATGGGTTTTAAGGGGGACCCAATGAAAACAAAAAAACAAAAAGAAAATTGGAAAAATCCTGCATTTTTCTTGCATTTAGTGCAATTATGTCTTTTGTGGCTGAAGTTGAACAGCAAAAATAAACCATATGGTTTGTTTATCTGAACCTTTTACATTATTGGGGATCAGTAGAATTATGCCAATTTCCACAGCATTTTCTCCTGCCATGTACAAAGATATACAGTGGGGATTGAAAGTTTGGGCACCCCAGCTAAAAATTTGTATTAATGTGCATAAAGAAGCCAAGGAAAGATGGAAAAATCTCCAAAAGGCATCAAATTACAGATTAGACATTCTTATATGTCAACAAAAGTTAGATTTTATTTCCGTCATTTACACTTTCAAAATAACAGAAAACAAAAAAATGGCGTCTGCAAAAGTTTGGGCACCCTGCAGAATTTATAGCATGCACTGCCCCCTTTGCCAAGCTGAGACCTGCCAGTGTCATGGATTGTTCTCAATCATCGTCTGGGAAGACCAGGTGATGTCAATCTCAAAGGTTTTAAATGCCCAGACTCATCTGACCTTGCCCCAACAATCAGCACCATGGGTTCTTCTAAGCAGTTGTCTAGAAAACTGAAACTGAAAATAGTTGACGCTCACAAAGCTGGAGAAGGCTATAAGAAGATAGCAAAGCGTTTTCAGATATCAATATCCTCTGTTCGGAATGTAATTAAGAAATGGCAGTCATCAGGAACAGTGGAAGTTAAAGCAAGATCTGGAAGACCAAGAAAAATATCAGACAGAACAGCTCGCAGGATTGTGAGAAAAACAATTCAAAACCCACGTTTGACTGCACGATCCCTCCAGAAAGATCTGGCAGACACTGGAGTTGTGGTACACTATTCCACTATAAAGAGATACTTGTACAAATATGGTCTTCATGGAAGAGTCATCAGTAGAAAACCTCTTCTACGTCCTCACCACAAAAATCATCGTTTGAACTTTGCAAATGAACATATAGACAAGGCTGATGCATTTTGGAAACAAGTTCTGTGGACCGATGAGGTTAAAATTGAACTTTTTGGCCAGAATGAGCAAAGGAACGTTTGGAGATGAAGGGGCACAGAATTTAATGAAAAGAACCTCTGTCCAACTGTTAAGCATGGGGTTGGATCAATCATGCTTTGGGGTTGTGTTGCAGCCAGTGGCACAGGGAACATCTCACGAGTAGAAGAAAAAATGGATTCAATAAAATTTCAGCAAATTTTGGATGGTAACTTGATGCCATCTGTGAAAAAGCTGAAGTTAAAGAGAGGATGGCTTCTACAAATGGATAATGATCCTAAACGCACCTCGAAATCCATGGGGGATTACATCAAGAGGCGTAAACTGAAGGTTTTGCCATGGCCTTCACAATTTCCTGACCTCAACATAATTGAAAATCTATGGATAGACCTTAAAAGAGCAGTGCGTGACAGACAGCCCAGATATCTCAAAGAACTGGAAGACTTTTGTAAGAAAGAATGGGCAAAGATACCTCAAACAAGAATTGAAAGAGTCTTGGCTGGCTACAAAAAGCATTTACAAGCTGTGATACTTGCCAAAGGGGGCAGTACAAGATATTAACTCTGCAGGGTACCCAAACTTTTGCAGACGCCATTTTTTTGTTTTCTGTTATTTTGAAAGTGAAAATGATGGAAATAAAATCTAACTTTTGTTGACATATTATAAGAATGTCTAATCTGTAATTTGATGCCTTTTGGAGATTTTTCCATCTTTCCTTGGCTTCGTTATGCACATTAATACAAATTTTTAGCTGGGGTGCCCAAACTTTCAATCCCCACTGTATACTGATGAAGGATCTGTAATATACAATTCGCAATTTTAAGTACTCAAGCAAACACCATGGACTAGCAAAAGCTAGGTTGTGTTTGGTGACCAGAAATTGATCCACAAGTAGCAAGTGGAAAAATATTCAATAATTCTCAGTAGGTGCAGCCTAGGCCTCATGGAAGCTTCAGCTTACCTTTGGGAATCACCATCTATTCTGCAGAAACGTGTGATTTTTCTTTACTATCTCTGAAATTCTAGTATACATACAAACAGGCGTGTGGATTGTACATTTCCCTATTGAAGTCCTCAAAAATGATAACATAAGAGCTATAGTATGTGAGGTGATGAAACTACGATTCAAAGTTCTTCTCAAAAACATTACAAGCCACGCTGCAATTATGTCTCTTGTGGTTGAAGCTGAACAGCAAAAACAAAAACCATATGCTTTGTTTATATGAACCTTTTACATTGATGGGAATCAGTGAAAATATTTCTATTTCCAACCACCTACCGTCGATCTGATCTGGCCAACTAGAAAAAAAAGGGAAGGAGATCCATACTCTTCCATCAAAATCAAATCAGAGGGTGGTCAGATATAAACTGAGTGCAGTTGGTTTGCCACCAGCCACCCATAGAGCAGAGCGGGCTATGTCTGTGTCCTTTCTGCATAAATTGGGTGTCATTCACCTGCTCTGCTCTGGTCAGCAGAGGATCAGTGGACAGATCCCCTGCCAATCTCAATGGAGTCAGCCCAGTGTGAAAGTTGCTTAACAATGGAAGCAGCAGCGACAACAAGAAATTTCTGTTCTGTAACATGTTGCAAAGTAGCAGCAAGCTGATGTTTCACTGCCAAACACAAAGTTTTGTCAGAAGGGTAACTTTTTGCATGGTATTAGCAGAATGATAAATTCTGTATACTTATCTGAGTTTGAGCCTGGGTACCACCCAGTCAGAATGGTAGCTTTTAGCATTAATCATGCAGGACTAGCAGGCTCTAAGTACCAATATTTCTGGCAGAAAGTTGTTTTGGTTTGTGTCTATTAAGGTCACTTTGCTATAAAGCAGGGAAGTTTAGAAGCCTCTGTAGTGTATTAATGTGCTTTTATCAAACAGAAATGCTGTAAATATGAACTATTGAAATGATAGGAATACAATACAAGACTGACAGATATACGTACAACAAGCAAAATCATACCTACTTCCTAGTGAGTAAGCATGAGCTATGGTCTATGCACAATAGGAATACACAAAAGAATACTTAGCTCAGGTTATAGCAGAGCTTCATGCTCTGTAGAGGCAACAAGGACCCCAGGCTTATTCTACAAGCAATTGTTGGAGATTTGGAAATAAGCATCTTCAAGTGAAGTTTCTTCTAGCAGAGACCTTCCTTGGTGTTACGTCATTACAGAGTCCTCCTTCCACTTACGCTGCTGGCCATTTTAGGTTTTACCATCCCCACATGGGTGTGGTCCGTTTTTCAATACTGCCTTTCATAGGGAGAAACATTTCCCAATTCAAACTCTAGATGGCCCGGTTGTATGACACAAGCTATGTTGACAACAGTTACAGAATTCATTGTTTGCCCATTATCAAATGCAACACACAAGTATAAGATAAGTATGGGGGTTAAATTACAATTAGGGATTAGGTTAATGGTTGAGATAGTGTTAGTATCTAGGGTTATGTGTTAAAGTAGATCTAAACCCAATCACTAAAATGTCACATAAGTTTTAGCATGTTAATGTAATCACCTTTCCTGTTGATTTTGGGAGAAGAGGGGGAGAAGGAAATACTGAACATTATGAATGAATAGCAGGTAAGAGCAACTTTTTGGTATGCACAGGAACCAACTGTACAGACAAAGTACACCACTGCAATAAAAGACTGAAACTGAATGGCACGAATTGCTTGGATAATGGCATGAATCGGGATCTAGTAGATTTGGTTTATTATGTTTTTTCCCCCAGAAACAAGTGCACATTAAAGTTAGGTATTATTGCTGAGGTTAGGGTTTTACAAGGTTAGGTGATAAGTTAAATGTTTAAGTGCTGAATACTTGTTATTATTATTAATATTATTATACAGGATTTATATAGCGCCAACAGTTTTCTCAGCACTTTACAATATAACAGGAGACAATACAGCAACAATACAGTTCAATACAAGAGGGAAAGGATGTTTGTATGTTAAAATGTTAAAAGTTTGTAAATTTTGGACTTACTTTAGAAGTTAAGGATTAGGATTAATGGTTAGGTTAAGAACTAAAGTTGTGTAGGGTGCAGTTTTAGAGGTAATTTTAGTTTTTAGGTTAACCTTTGAGGTAAAAGAAAAAAGAGGGCTATTTTTGGGTTAGTTAGGGTCAAATGAAGCATATTTACATTTAAGTTAACTTTGATTTTTACTTGTTTTTTTGTGTCAAAAGCCCCATTCCAAAAGCTACTAAGAAACCTTTGTAAATAAGAAGGAAAATGAGCTTAATAAAAACTTCAATGCTTGAATGTGATGATGAGTTTGAATTAGAAAAGATGTGATGATAAAGAGGAGAACACCTATGGACACAGCTGATCATGTGATGTGGTAAAAGGCCAATCACGGTGGCCTTTTAGCACACGATCAGCTGTGTCCAATGACACAGCAGATCACCAGGCAAATGCAGTTGCCGGTTATCTGCTGCAATTTCCTCACGCAGTCACAGTGTGAGGAAAGTACTGCCGATAACCAGCAATTGTCAGAGGACGGATTTGCACTGATGATCAGTGCCCTGATAATAAATGACCAGCAGTGCCACCCACCAGTGCTGCCCACTTGTGCCCAGCAGTGCCACCCACAAGTGCCCAGCAGTGCCACCCACCTGTGCCCATCAGTGCCCAGCAGTGCCACCCACCTGAGCCCATCAGTGGCTAATAGTGCCACCCACCTATGCCAAGCAGTGCCACCCATCAGTGCTCAGCAGTGCCGCCAGTCACTGCCATCAGTCAGTGCCACCCATCAGTGCTGCCCATCAGTGCCCATCATTGTTGCATATCAGTGTATCATCCGTGCTGCCTCATCAGTGTCCCCTGTCAGTGCGGCCTATCAGTGCCCATCAGTGCCAGTCAGTGCTGCCTATCAGTGCAGCCTCATCAATGCACATTAGTGCAGGAGAAAAATTACCTGTTTGCAAAATTTTATAATAGAATCAAAGAAAAACTTTTTTTTTGTCAATTTTTTTGCTCTTTTTTTGTTTATAGCTCAAAAAATAAAACACCCAGCGGCGATTATATACCACCAAAAGAAAGCTCTATTTTTGTGAAAAAATTATATAAATTTCATATGGGTACAGTTTTTCATGACTGCGCAACTGTCATTCAAAGTGCGACAGTGCTGAAAGCTGAAAATTGGCCTGGGCAGGAAGGGGGTATAAGTGCCGGGTAGGCAAGTGGTTAAAGCAAGTCTCAGGTTATGCTCTTCAAGAAAAAAAAATTGTCCTAAGTGGAATCTCTCCTTGGTATTGGGTTTCCTCTTCTTCCTCTCTGCACCTTTATCCACTACTGAAGAGTGCTTATTAGAGAACATTATGCAAATAGCTGTCTTTATGATAGCCATTACCCCAGCTTGAAGAGTTTCAGAAATTCCAGCTCTCAGAAGCACTGCTTCTTTTATTCTGAAAGTCCTATCTACTATATTATTCCACTACAATCGAGAGTGGGTTTTGCCCTCTTTTCACAATTACCAAGATTCCTTATATGGTGGATGTATCCAGTGATTTAAGACATTACTTTTCTATCAGCTAGTCTTTCTGTATGGATAATGGACTGTTCATTATTTCAGTCGGAGCTGCGTCATCAGCATCATTACAAACTATTGCCTCATGGATTGTGTGGGTTACTCAGAGAGCTTATCAGGCTAGTGGCAGGGCAGTCCCCCAGGCTGTGACAGCTCATTTCAGGAGTATATTATTGTTTTTGGCAGCAATCACTGTAGTGTCTACAGCGGCCATGTGCAGGGCAGCTAACTGATCAACCTTCTTCACCTTCATGTCTCAGTACAGTGTAGACCTAGTCCGTTTGACTTTTTATTGAATCTAGGAAAAAAATCTTTAGAATGTTCTGTTGCATAATTCAGTAAAGTATTTTTGTGATTCTAAATTCCCTCCCATGTAGCCAGGTATTAACCACAAGTATGTTGTCATGTAGGTACCAGAAAATTTGACCATTTAATAATTTTTCTTTTCTCATGACCATCCATTGCAGCATACACTTCTTCCCCATCGTGTTTGTAGTTATAATAGGATGCTGGAGTGCTGTTAATTCTTTAATAGAGTGCTAACAATCCAGTGGGATTAAGGAAAGCGGAGTACTAAATATGTGTATAATACCATAAACAGACCCCAGGAGAGGAAAATTACTGACAGGTAAGTATTACATTTTCTAATGTTTTTATTTCCTCTGGATCAGCTGTGAATTTATGGTTCTGAGAGGCAGAGATTGTTTATGTATTTATCCCCTTACAAAAGCTTATGAAATGCCCAACAGGTCACTTATAAAAAAAATTATAGCAATAAATACCATTTTTATGCAGAAACTCTCTTGTTCTTTTAAACAGTTAGCGTGGACATTTGTGATTCCACATACCAAATTGGTACTGCAACTCCCTCCTCACTGGTCTACCGTTACACAGGCTATCCCCCCTTCAGTCTATTATGAATGCTGCTGCTAGACTCATACACCTTACCAACTGATCAGCAACTGCTGCCTCTCTCTGCCAGTCCCTCCACTGGCTTCCACTAACCCAACATATAAAATTAAAAATACTAACCACAGCTTACAAAGCCATCCACAACACTGTCCCTAACTACATCACCGACCTCATCCACAGATACCGCCCAAATCGCCCACTTTGCTCCTCCCATGATATCCTCCTCTCTAGCTCCCTCATCACCTCCTCCCATGCTCGCCTCCAGGACTTCTCCAGAGCCTCTCCCATCCTCTGGAACTCCCTACCACAGCATGTCCGGTCAGCCCCCACCCTGTCTGCCTTTAGGCGATCTTTGAAAACTCACTTCTTCAGGGAAGCCTACCCCACCTCCACCTAAGAACTGTACTTGAATCACCTCCACCAGATCATCCCCCACTGTTATCATCTTTTGTATCACCTCTCCCTTCCTTTAGATTGTAAGCTCCACGAGCAGGGCCCTCACATTCCTTCTGTACTGAAATGTATTGTAATTGTACTGTCTCCCTTATATTGTAAAGCGCTGCGCAAACTGTTGGCGCTATATAAATCCTGTATAATAATAATAATTGGTCTACATCCATTATAGCTGCACTGTTTTATACATTTTATACTGTTTTTCTACATGATATACATCATATTTGGAATAATAATATAAATTAATTTTTTAGTAACTAGTAAAGACATGCATTGCATTGCATGTGCATCTGCAATGCATACTGTTGAACATAAACAAAATAATGCCATAAACAGAAAAGCGAAATAGTGTTTTCATACAAATATAAATATTTATTTTTCATGGAACAAATATGTCAAATACATATTCACCTTGTAATTAAAATTGCTAATATGTTGACCATCTGTTGTATGAACTTTGACTGACAACTGCTGACATTTGCTGATCAAGAATATGACATTTTAAGATATTTTTAAATATTTAATTACGGTCTTTAAATTCAATTCTGCTAGAAAGAATCTAACACTATTTATAATTTTTCCGATATAAATATACTTGTCCCATTTTTGTACTACACTTAAGCTAATTTTGAAATATATTACTAAATCTGCAAGTCCTTAAACAAGTATCATTAAAAACAGATTGCTGATCTACAAAGAAATAATTGTATTATTAAATATAAACCCAGATGGTCAGTTAAAATGTTATAAAATAAACAAATGAAGATAGGCAAATAAAAAGAATGCATATTTATTTTGCCATAAAGAAATATTTTATTAGTGAAGTGTGATTATTAAATTGCATGCACAGTCAAATTTTCAATATGCCTAATAGAGGAAAATAAGAGACCCAGACAAATTTATTTAATCATAGTTTTGTGCTATATAGAAAACTGGATATTAGATCTATGAAAAATGCATTTCTACATGGTTTAGCTAAAATTCTAGAGCACATACAACAACTAAAGGTTTTCATAAAAACTGAAGAAAACAAGCATTTAAACTAATTGAATAAGCAAACCAATCTTCTCAAAGTAGCAACTGCAATTCATGCCAGTTAAAAGGTTAGCTTTTTTTGGGATATTATTGGGCTTCGCTACTATGCACTGTATTTTGTATAATTCAGAAACATCCCATTCTTTACTGTTGTCTGCAGAAGTTAATCAACAGGGATGAGGTTCAGGTTCCAAACTACCATGCGGTGATGCCCCCAGTTTCTCTCAAAGACATGTAAAGTGGTGCAGGAGGTATACCTTATTGCAGATTACTGCTCTTAACTCCCGTTAATGCTGGCGCAAAGAAAACAACACCCCCTATAATGCTGATGACTACAGGTCGCATGTCTTTGACAGCCAGGCTGCTTTTGAGCAACTTAGATTGCACAAGGTCTGTATACATCATGAGGAGGAGCAGTTGCAATGGAAAGATAGAGCTATAATCAAGTCCATGGTTTCAAAGAAAGGGTAAAGAAGATTAAATGCACTTAAAAGAAAACTGAAATTACATTGCATTTTTTTTAAACACACTTCATTAAGTATGTAATTTAATTGATGTGCATGTGGAGTAAAAATGTCAGCAGTTGCAGCTGGGAGAATGGAATGTTGCTGAACTGTTGCTTTCATTACAGCTGAGTTCCGGTCAAAACAGCAGTGGAATTCTGCACCTGAGATTCAAACTAGTCACTACACTTATGCAAAGTTACATAATGTAAAAAAACATGTTAACAGAGTTCAAAGGGAAAAAAATGGAATTGCAATTACTAATTATTACAGTACATTGCAGACCCTTAATATAATGAGAAGGTATGGAGTAGAGATGAGCCCGAAGGAAGCTGTTCTCAGTTTGCCTGCACACCTCAACCTCTGGCTGCTGCAGCAAGAAGTAATTAATTTTGAGGCATTATTACTACGGCTACTAAATGACAGCTTCTGGCTGGCTGGCTGGCTGCCTACCTACCTGATGATTTGTTTCAAATTGTAAACATGCCATCTGACATCCCTGGTGACATTATTGACCAAGTATGGTGATGACCATATTTTATGAATGACAACATCTGGTTTGTTGACAATTAGCAGCAGGGCAGGGAGCTTTCATTTGGGATGGGAGTGTGGGGGAGAAGATCTTTGTTTCATGGATCATTGTGTTTGTGTCAGCCAATTGTCAGCTGTTACGCATCTTGATTGAGGATAGATGTTCAGTACATCGACCAGTACCATAGCAATCTTCACTCATTGCATTATCACCACAAATAACAGTTGCTGCTGGATGAAGTCATTGATCACATATGGTAATCCCTTGTCCCTTTTGCAGGGAGAGAGAATGGACGCCACTCATACCCATTCCAAGGAATCCTGTGAAGACACTATGATGTGGATGGCCTCAGCCGTCACTCCGGCCACACCTTCTGATGCATTTCACCTCACCCATGGGGGCTTGGTCACAGATGCTGTCCAGCTTTGAGCAGCACAATATGCTTGCTACATGGTTCTTATCCTTTTCCTTTTTGTTTACAAACTGAAGCTGTCAGGACAGGCACTGTCATTTAGCAGTAATAGTTTTTTGAGGTCACTTTTGCTAGAGTTCATCTCACACGTTCACCACTTGAAGATAAAATTTAAGGCATTCTCCAAGCATGTTATTTAAAGAAATTGTATATTTTTAATTATGCCCTTTAAGCCACATTGCAAAACCTATTCCCTTGTAAACATTTATTTTTATTGTTTTGCCTTGGTACATATCCCCCCATTACAGTGTCCAAAATTTTCTCAAAATTTTGAACATTATCCTTGGGGGAGATGGTTAAAGGCAAATCTGCAAATTTACTGGAACAAATTTTAAAGGACCCATAATACACTGTCTGATCTTTCAACACTGAATATAGGTAATTCCCTTTATAAAAAATAGGTGAAGGTTGAGCAGGTTCAAACATTCATTCAGATGAATACATCACAGCAGATAGGTGCAATATTTTGGAGCCACACAGGACCCCTTCACCTGCATGTGATCACGTCATCATATAGCTGGAGATGGGGCCCTGCGTGGCTTCAAAACTTTGCAATCCACATCTGGGATGTGATCATATGAAAAATATTTGAACATTATAATAGAAGTCTGTGGTGTGCTGGCAATATACAATGCTTCTGCTTATGATGTGGATACACACCCGCAGCCAATGGCCTAGTCCCAGGAATGGTATATCTGCAGATGCCTAACCCTTAAAAGGGGAGGTGCATCCAAAACCAATGCACTAGGGGGAGTACAACTGGGGAAATTCATGGTGGAGAAGGATCTGGGGGTTCTGGTATATCACAAGCTTAATAATGGCATGCAATGCCAAGCTGTGGTTTCTAAAGCGAGCAAAATCCTCTCTTGTATTAAAAGAGGTATAGACTCCAGAGAGAGAGATATCATATTACCCCTGTACAAATCATTAGTAATACCTCATCTGGAATATGCAGTTCGGTTTTGGGCACCAATTCACAAAAAGAACATTGGGGAACTGGAGAACGTACAGAGAAGGGCGACCACACTGATAAGAGGCATGGAGGAGCTCAGCTATGAGGAAAGATTAGAGGGACTGAATTTATTCTCTCTTGAGAAGATGAGATTAAGGGGGGATATGATCAACATGTATAAATACAGCAGTGGTTCATATAGTGAACTCGGTGTAGAGCTATTCACCCTTAGGTCATCACAGAGGACAAGGGGGCACTCTTTACATCTGGAGGAAAATAAATTTAATCTCCAAACACGGAAAGGTTTCTTCACAGTGAGAGCTGTGAAAATGTGGAATAGACTCCCTCAAGAGTTGGTTCTGGCCAGCTCAGTGGATTTCTTTAAAAAAGGCCTGGATTCTTTCTTAGATACACAGAATATAACTGGATACTAACATTTATAGGTAAAGTTGATCTAGGGAATATCCAATTGCCTCTCGGGGGATCAGGAAGGAATTTGGATCATGCTTTTCTGGGTTTTTTTCCTTCCTCTGGATCAACTGTGGGTATAGGATTATAACATTTTTTTTTTTCTTTTTTAATGGTTGAACTGGATGGACTTTTGTCTTTTTTCAGCCAGACTAACTGTGTAACTATGTAACTATGCACTACTGACCCCCCCCCCAACAAAAAGGATATGGCACCTCAAAGGCTAATCAGCAGTATAAATTTATTAAGAACGTAAAAAAGTATATAACACGTATCATATGATCATGCAATGCAGGTATCCTATCCTCCGTGTTCCTATCCACCCTTCCCTGCACTCTACCCCCCATCAATCCCCACCAATGTCATCCCACACATCCCTCCTTCTCTGGCCCAGGGCAACCCCAGCACCCCCACAGGTCCTCCCTCCCTAAGCCAGAGCACCGAGGGCTAACCCCCCACCCCTTCCTAAAATCCCTAAAGTCCCCCTATCCCATGAGAATGGATAAAATCCCCCGGAAAGTCCCTCTGTAGCAGTGCCTATAATAGATGAATGCATATGGACATGTGGATCCGATGAAAGGAGAAGTCCCAATATGTATGCGCTGAGTATCGCTTAACATCAGGAGGGGAGAGCAACAGAAAAGGCAACCTAAATTCCTCCAATTCTCATCTCCAGGACTTTTCCAGAGCCTCCCCGATCCTCTGGAACTCTCTACCCCAATATATCAGACCATCGCTGACTCTACTCACTTTTAGGCGATCTCTGAAAACCTATCTCTACAGGGAAGCCTATCCTGCCTTCAGCTAATAAAAAATCTTCTATTCCTCCTACCAGTCCATCCTCCACAGTTACTACCTTCTGTACCACTAGCCCCTCTCTCTTAGAGTGTAAGCTCCAAGGAGCAGGGCCCTCCTAACCCTCTTGTATTGAACTGTATTGTTGCTGTATTGTCTCCCGTTATATTGTAAAGCGCTTAGCAAACTGTTGGCGCTATATAAATCCTGCATTACGATATTAATAATAATAATATGTGTAACTCAGTTCGTAGCTGGTGTAGGTATGCCACTATGCTCTATATCCTCAGTGGCATCTCCAAAGCCTTTCAAGCTGGTCATCTGATAGGCACTATCCAGGTCCAGCCTACCAATGATGTGTAGCTGATTGGCTCTGCCTTATGCCTATAAACCGCTATGTAGAAATTTTGTACTAGCACAGTGAATGTGAAACGACCTCACCATGTGAAGACAGCGAATGTCTATACATATACTCTCCGTGGCCGGATAATATAATGTCCGTCAGTATGTAGCAATGTCCATATGTAAGTCCAGGTCGACACATGCTCACAGACTGGGCTAGAGAGCCAACGTGCACTTATGATGTTCTTTCTCTCCAGATGGTAGCTGCTTACTTGTTAGTCATTTTTAGGAATGTGTGCAATGGGGACATCATATATGATAAAGAGGTGGTCAGGCCATGCCATCTACAGGCTGGCACATCTGCCTTTTCATTTACACAGTAGCTGTGCTATACAACCAGAGCATGCACAGGAGGTAGTTGAGTGGCTAGCAAAACCTTCTTCCAGATTCAAAGCAGCCAATTGTCTGCATGTTCTGCTAATGTGCCCACTTTCTCTTCCTCTTCTGCAATTCCTGCCATAACCCCGAAACAGCAATGAGGAGTCTATGAAATGATTTGTTCACGCAATTGCAGACTCAGTGTAGGAGAATGATCTGGGTTATGTGCAAAAATGTCTTCTTCACTATATTAAGAAAGAAGAGGTTAATGCCACGATCATAGTGGGAAAGATGGGTTCAACAGCAAGGGGCAGTGATGTTCCATCAGCTGGTACCTACTGCGAAGTGGCCTCCGGTGGTGAAGAAAGGGTGAATGATGAGGTGACAGACCATCCAAGGGTGGATAACATATTGTAGAGTTGGAAAGTAATAAAAGAAATGCAGAACAACAGTGAGAGAGGTAAAAGTCCAGGAGCAGGGTCAGCTTGCAGAGAATTGTAGGTAGCAGCTATCCTCTTCCATCTGGTGGCACTGCACAGCCAGTACAAGTCTCTAGGATTTCTAGGACTGGTCCATGGAGTTCTGCATTGTGGCCCCTTTTAAACCACTTCAATACCGGTCACTTTTACCCCTTCCTGCACAGACCAATTTTCAGCTTTCAGTGCTGTCACATTTTAAATGACAATTGTGCTGTCATGCAACACTGTACCGCTATGACTTTTGTATCATTTTTTCACACAAATAGAGATTTCTTTTGGAGGAATTTAATTACCACAGAGTTTTTTATTTTTTGCTAATTAAACCAAAAAAGACCATAGTAACACAATACTACTCTGGGGAAGTGGTCAGGATTTTTTTCTACACATTATGATTGCTTTTACCAATGTATTTCATTGGTATAAGACACAATTTTTACTGAATGAAGCTGATTCATTCAATGTCTTTTGTTGTGATTAGCTGTGATTGGCCAAAGCTAATCATATGGTACAGATGGACTGTGATCAGCCCTGTCTGTACCATGTGATTGCTGTGATCAATCACAGCTAACAACACAATTGTATACAATGAATGACATGAAATGAAGCCATCCATTGTTTACAATTGTCATGTGATCTGCTGTGATTGGTCACAGCAATCACATGACACTGGCAGAGGACCAGTGTAGCGATCAGTCATCGGCTGTGTCTGGTGAACACAGCTGGTGACAGATCACACCGCTGCACGGCCCTGCGACTGAGTGCGAGGCGCCTTCTGAGAGGACATCATATGAAGCCCACTCAGAAGGAGGAACATCTCGCTTGGTCATAAATCTGCTAAAGGCCAGGTGGGAATGTGTAAATGTATCTACAGCAGCATTGTGGTCAGCAGCCTTTGCTTTCAGTGTATTAGTGGGTGCTTACATGCATGAGCAAGCACATGACTTCACAGAGCTTGGTGGGAGAAGGACCTCAATGAGACAAGTCAGCTGCAAAAAGCACACTCCTCCTCTTCATGCTTCATGTTCTACATCTCCCCCCTCCACAACATTCTCTGCCTGCTTCCAGGACCACACCTTTGCCAACTGTAAATACTAATTGTGTAATTAGAGTTCAAAAGAACTTGATAGATACAGTCTGGCCAAAAGTAAAAGTCCTTTGAGTGGCAGTGGTGGAACAAAGGTTTTTCAAAAACAGTGGTATAGCATGTCCAGGTGCACACAATTAAATTGTACAGGAAGAACAGATATGATAACAGGGAAGAGTGCACCGCTCACTGCAGGCCAGATTGTATTCATAAGTTGTCTTTTTGTTTTTGTTGATTCATTTTATTCGGTCCTTGTTATGTAGTATCTATGTATTTTTATTTGATATTAGGATTTTATGCATTTTTCTTTTTGGACACTGGGTGATGCTGTTCTGTGCCCCTGATGTGACCTGCTATGATTGGGGATGGGCTTTCTAAACATTGACCAAGACTGAACACTGGTTTACCAGACTAAAGCCGCCAAAATGTGGATCATAATTTGGCTAGTTCAGCAAGGACAGGCTGAATTTTGATCCATGTATGGGCACCCTGGTTGCACAGAAGGCAATCTATCACTTGACTTCTGTGCAACCACCTTATCAAGTTTTTTCTGATTGATCAGATCATTCAGCTATAGCCTGCAACCTTGATCAATGTGTTCTGATGGAGGGAAACACAATAGCATTGCGGGAGTAATTCCCCCATTCACCTCAAATGTGAGGATGAGATAATGAGCACATTTTTTTTTATTCAACCATCTAGTTGAAAAAAGAAACAAAAAATATAATGTATTGTGTATGGTAATTTATTTGTCTGCTAACAAAATAGCAGAGATGGAGGAACTCATCCATATACCACAAGACTGGGCATGCTGACTACACTATAAAACTGCCACAACCTATAAACAAATCATAGACCTTGAATACAAGATGACAGACAAACATGTTCCAACCAGGGGCGGACTGAAAACTCATGGGGCCCCCAGGCAATATGGGATCATGGGGCCCCTGTGTCCTTGCCCAAACTCAAAAAAGCCTATGAAAAAGGTACCAGGGGCATCTCATGGTGCCCCCTACTGACCCCGGGCCCTCGGGCAGTACCCGAGTTTCCAAATGGTCAGTCCACCCCTGGTCCCAACTCTGACAAACATAGGTACCACTCCGAGAGGCTGTGTATGCACAAACTGAAAATGGAACAACCATTTCAGACTTCCTTTTACTTTCTGCCATGGCCCTTGCTTTTCTCTTGCTTCTCTCTTGCTTCTCTCTTGAAGTGACACCCTCCTCCCACAGCATCTCTTCCTTCAACTGAATCATCCTGTCCACCCCTACAAACATTCCATCTTCCTCTCTAAGATTTTTCTCTTTTACTCTCCTTCTCTATTTCCTTCCCCTGTCCCTATCTAAGGTAATTATCACTTATGTCCCAAAACACAGCGCTCCAGGCACCACCTATGAGTGATTAATTATTCAAGCAAAACACAGTCAATATATTCACATAGAGGCTATCACGAATGAGTAAACCAAGCAAAAAATTATACTGCGCTCAGTGCTAAGTTTTTAAATAAATTCAAAAACTCCCACAGCTGCACTCTAAAGCATAAAATACAAATGCACAATAAATAATTTTCAAAAATAGTTGTGATGTGTCAAGTCAATTAAATACATAATTAAAGTGACAAAGTAAAGTCCACATTTACACAATAAATCCCATAGAAGTGCTGTGTGAATCTTATTAGTAGAAACACAGTCCTCATATACTTTCAGAGTGAATTATCATAATGTCCATCAAATCAATAGTGAGATTCAATGATGTGCAACAGTGAGCCCTCCACCTCAAACGCACACAGCCTCCTGTTAGATCGTTAGACCCCAAATTATAGGAGGTCTAATAAAGCATGAAGCTGTGCGGGTCTAACACCATGAATCATTCAACAAAGGAACATGAACGGCATCTCGAATGACAACTCCACTGTCCCTCCTGCTTTGCAATTAGGCTCGACAAGACTAAAACCGGCTGGAGCCGAAACCAGCTGCATTTTTCATTGTGTCACACTTTTACTTGGAGATGTTTGTAAGTAGTTCTTTAACCGATATATAATAAAACACGCTAACGGTACTGCACTAGTACACAAGGCTGCTGTCAGAAACCACGGGGCTCCATACAGCCAACCTGACAGCACCCCCCCAAAAAACCCCACAGATTACTAGGCCTTAGTTATGAATGAACAAAGTGAATGATCGCTACCGATCACTTGTTGTGTTCACTCAGAAAAAAAGGTAAATGTGACATATTTACTGGATTCTTCCCCTACCCTATATCACGAAGGATCCTATTGTGTGCTTACAGCTTCTGGTGGGAAGGAGAGGAGGGAAACCAGCAGCACTGCAGGAATGGAGGCACACAGGGAGGCCTGGGCAGCATGAGGAAGCATATGGTGCACAGGGAGGGTGATAGGTGCGCTGGGGGAGGGGGACATTGGCAATTACTGGAACCAATCCCCTGTATGGTTCTCTCTGCAGCAGCTCAAAGCTGAAAGGAGGGAGAGGAGAAGAAGACAGTTTTCAGCTGCTGCAGAGAGAGCCATACAGGGGATTGGTTCCAGTAATTACCCCCCAGCCATGCTGATTTTTCTCCCTGCCCACATCAAACTCAACCAACTGTCTGGGTCCCCTGCTGGCCTGGGCCCCATACAGGAGTACCCCCTCATCCACAGCCCTGCTAGTACACAAGTCTTGCCAAGCCGAATTGCACAGCAGGAGGGGCAATGGAGTTGTCATCTGAGGTGTCGTTCACTTTCCTATTTTGGATGATCCATGGTGTGAGACCCACGCAGCTTCACTCTTTATTAGACCTACTATAAGTTGGGGTCAGGGGCAGACTGACCATTTGGAAACTCGGGCACTGCCCGAGGGCCCGGGGTCAGTAGGGGGCCCCATGAGATGCCCCTGGTACCTTTTTCATAGGCTTTTTTTAGTTTGGGCAGGGACATAGGGGCCCCATGATCCCCTATTGCCCGGGGGACCCCATGAGTTGTCAGTCCACCCTGGTTGGGATCCTCCGATTTGGTAAGAGTGTGTGGGTGTGTTTGAGGTGGTGGACTCACTTGTGCACATTGTTGGATCTCACTATTGATTTGATGGACATTATAATAATTCACTTTGAAAGTATATGAGGACTGTGTTTCTACTAATAGGATTTAGAGAGCACTTGTATGGGATTTATTATGTAAATTTGTACTTTACTTTGTCACTTTAATTATTTATTTGCTTTGACAAAGCGCAACAATTTTTTAATTTTATCACAAATGAGTGGGGACTGCTCGTTCAAGACAAGCTGCACTACCATGCTTCTCTACAATAAACAAGGCCTATAGGTGAACCTTGTCACTATATAATACAATCCCATCATGTCTCAGAACCACAGTAAGGTGCTGCAACCCCAGTATACAGTAGATGTATAGAACAAGAGTGTCTTTAGGTATTTTCATTTCATGTAAAGATACTTTACTTTCTACTTACTATGTCAAAGTGTTATGTTTGTTTCTATTACTGAGATGCTTTTCTTCTTTTTTTCTATTCTACTAAAATGTACAGCTTTTTATCTCTTTTCAATTTCATCATATGAATAACCTGTACTTCTACATGTACTTGAGAAATTCAATACATTCTTTATGGTTTAAAAAATATGTATGCTCCTAGTAGCTGTGAAACTGTAAACAGAAATAAATAAACAGCGTATCTTATCAAATCATATTGTTTCTGATTCTGAAAAAAATGTATTTGCCCATGAAATTTAGCCTTGACACTCACACAGTTTTCCCATCAGAACTTCTTTTGTTTAATGGTCATCTATTTCTCTTATTCATCTAATATACATTTCTTTTTAACAACTCTCCAATCAAATGAAATCACGTTATAATGGAGAGCAGGGGGACTCAGCAAAGCATTAACCAAAGAAAGCAGTAACAAAAGAGGTAAAAAAAGGAAAACACATGATAAACATTCTATAACACTCATTCACTTCTTTCCATTCACCTTTAAATAAAAATTCTGTATCTTAAAGGTGGAATGACCATGTACTTACATATGCCTGTTTAGAAAAAATGCTGAATTCTTGGTCAGACAAATAATATTCATCTTTTAAGAGGATATACAGGATGTGGTCTTTTCAGCCCAGGCATCACTCTTATGTTTCCTGACAATATCTTGGATATTTTTTTTGATATTCTGATATAAAATACAAAGAATGTTCAGCCTTTCAATGTACAATATAACACTGTTCAAAAGCATGTGCATGCAGATAAATAAACATTGCTGTAGTGCATTCTGGGCTGTATGATAGTTTTGTCTTAGTAACTGAAGGTAAGAAAAGAAATTAATTAAACTAATCATAAGACAGTATTTATTGTTTTCAAAAAATTGACTACATATATTTTATCATGGTTACATGATTGTTTATGTTTTGGTTTTTTTTTTAGATGTACAAAGAGAGATTATACAAACACTTGTAGGTAAAATCAAAATGTATATAACATTTAATTAAGTAATGACAGATAGAGATAACAAATGTTATAATATTGAACAAAATGTAACAAGGTACTTAGCTATAGATGCCTTTCACCAAGGAGTCCCACTCATTTTATGGCTTGCCAGATGATAATCAAACTAGACATGTGCATGTCACAGCCCTGGAGAGAGACTTCATATTCTAAATTTTCGACTACAGTATATACAGGAGTAATTGGTAGTATTGACCAGTCATAAAATAGAAAATAGCATTACCTTTTAAGGAAAATAGCACACATTCCTGAAGGGGCTTCATCATTTGGTCAATTGGTAATGACATTTCTATAGTATGACGTATGAAGGAAAAAACATCCCTATACCAAGCTTGCGATGCATTCTTATGTATTCGTGACCCAT
Source organism: Staurois parvus (assembly GCF_062004578.1). Classification (NCBI taxonomy): domain Eukaryota; kingdom Metazoa; phylum Chordata; class Amphibia; order Anura; family Ranidae; genus Staurois; species Staurois parvus. The sequence continues at coordinate 1,434,299 of NW_028317803.1, forward strand.
AAAAAAGAAATATGACATTTCTTCATCATGCACACAACGTGAAAACCAACCTTCATTTACGTGTTTCACCACTCATGGCTGGTTCACAAGGATACTTCTCGTATCCTTGAAAGCCAGCCAGGAGTGGTGCAATGCATTAGGGAAGGTTGTTTTTTGGGTGCAGATGTGTTGTATGCAGTCACTTTTCTGACAAGCAATTAATACAGCAAGAAAAGCTAAGTGTCATGCACCTGTGGTAGTGAGCCCTTACAGATCACCAGCTCGGGGTTCACTGAGGCACGGAGTCTAAGCCCTAGCCTGCTTCTTCACCAGAGCCTCTGATGGTGGAGATGGACTTGCAGCAAGCTAGAACTAGGTTGCGGCCCCCAGGTATGGCCAGCTGAGGTAGCAGAGACCAATTGCATGAGCAGAGTGTAATGGCAAGAGACAACAGGAAAGCCAATAGACAAGCCGAGGTCAGGACAGGTGGAAATCAAGCACAGTCAGTGGATGAAGCCAGGTCGGTACACAGGTAGTCGGATACAGGATACAGGAGTAGCAACAGACAGGAGCTCAGAGAACTAAGAAGTTGCTTAGACAAAGTGGGCTAGACTGAGCATGTCTTATATAGACAAGCAAACTAGGAGGCGGGCCAGGAAGTGATGGAAGGGAAGGAAATAAAACCCAGACAATAGCAGACATTGTGCATAGGTGAGCACAGACAAACCACAAATGTGAAAGGAATCAGGAACAGCACAGCAGCAAGGATGGAAGAATACACAAACAAGAAACTGCAGGCTAACTTGTGACACTAAGTTTGGAGTTATGCTATTTTCTCATATTTTGATGGAGAGTGGAGATGAGCTGTGGCAGCAAGCTCCTGGATTGTCTCTGTGTGATGAGAAGACAGAGTATTGAATGGAGCTATGGATCTGGGTATGCTACTTTTTTTTAAAAAAATTAGACATAGTAGGTTTAAATTCTATGAATGTCATGAATAAGAATTTTATTTGGTACATTTAAGAGGCTAATCATTTATTGGGGTGATTGGTGTGTGGCACGACATTATGTTTACTGCATTATACTTATGGCTCAGGGGTATGGTGAGAAGAGACATGGCTTAGGGACTTGTTGCCAAGAAATATGAAGAGAGGGGAGTAAGTGTAAAATATAGCAGTACTCTGGTGTATGGACAGGGGAGCATATTTCTTGTGTGTATGGACAGGGGGGACTTATGGCTTAGGTGCATGGACAGGGGGGACTTATGGTTCAGATTTATGGACAAGGGGGACTTATGGCTCAGGTGTATGGAGAGAGGGGACCTATGGCTCATCTGTATGGCCAGGAGGAACTTATGGCTCAGGTGTATGGATAGAGGGGACCTATGGCTCAGGTGTATGGAGAGGGGGGACTTATGGCTCATGTGTATGGAGAGAGGGGACCTATGGCTCATCTGTATGGCCAGGAGGAACTTATGGCTCAGGTGTATGGTTAGAGGGGACCTATGGCGCAGGTTTATGGAGAGGGGGAACGTCTTGCCCAGATGTAAAAAGAGTGGAGACCTATGGCGCAGATGTATGAACAGGAGTGGGGGGGGGGGCTAAGGCTTGTGTGTATGGACCGGGGGGATGTATGGCTCAGGTGTATGGACAGGTGAGACATATGACTCAGGAGTATGGAGAGAGGGGACCTATGGCTCAGGTGTATGGACAGGGGACTTATGGCTCAGGTGTGTGGAGAGAGGGTACCTATGGCTCATAGGTATGGCCAGAAGGAACTTATGACTCAAGTGTACGGAGAGAGGGGACCTATGGTTCTGGTGTATGGACAGAGGACTTATGGCTTAGGTGTATGGAGAGCGGGGATTTATAGCTTAGGGAGGACTTCTTGCTCAGGTGTATGAAAAGAGGAGACCTCTCTGTTGGGTCCTAAATCCTGCCACCTGAACCTCCGCAACATTACTAAAATCTGCCCCTTCCTGACTAATGACACCACAAAACAACTTGTCCATGTCTTATATCTTGATCGGTCTTGATTATTGTAACTCCCTCTTCACTGGCCTACCGTTACACAGGCTATCCCCCTACAGTCTATTATGAATGCTGCTGCTAGACTTTACACCTTATCAACCGATCAGTGACTGCTGCCCCTCTCTGCCAATCCCTTCTCTGGCTTCCACTAACCCAACATATAAAATTCAAAATACTAACCACAACATACAAAGCCATCCACAACACTGCCCTTAGCTACATCACCAACCTCATCCACAGATATCATCCAAATTGTCCTTCCAAGACATCTTGCTCTCTAGCGCCCTCATCACCTCCTCCCATGATCACCTCCAGGGCTTCTCCAGAGCCTCTCCCATGGTCTGGAACTCCCTACCCAAGTATGTCCAGTCAGCCCCCACCCTGACTGCCTTTAGACGATCTTTGAAAACTCACTTACTCAGGGAAGCCTACTCCACCTCTACCTAACAAGTGTACTTGAGTCACTTCCATCAGATCATCCCCTGCAGCTATCACCTTTTGTATCGCCTTCCTCTTCCTAAAGATTGTAAGCTCCATGAGCAGGGCCCTCCTATTCCTTCTGTACTGAACTGTATTGTAATTGTACTGTCTCCCTTTATATTGTAAAGCGCTGCGCAAACTGTTGGCGCTATATAAATCCTGCATAATAATAATATAATGCACCATGTTTGCATTAATGTTTTGAGTAAAAATTGATTCTATTGCATCCCTGTGGAAAGAGTATTTAAGTGGTGGATCTTTATCAGAGGGGTGTGGACAGGCAGCTGGAAGGCAATACGCTGCCTGCTAACCACCTATTTGAATCCAGGAAAGCCTATACCACTACACCACAATCTCATGCATTACATGCAGTTGCAGTGTAGTCCAGTTCACTGTGCCTCCAGGTCACATTCAGAGGTGGACATGTCTGCCAAAGGGTGCAGCGTGTGTATAATCTCCTCCAACTGCTGTTGCAGCTTGGGGGGTAGTAGAACAATGGCTGAATCATCTATTTTTACAACCCTCAAACCCCCCATCCCCGGCTGCCTGTGTGAACAAGGCCAAAAAATACCCCATCACCAGATCATTCATTCCAACAGCAATCCTGCAATAAGTTTATTAGTGTGTTTAACATATTTTATTTACTGTATATGTTATTTACCTATAAAAACATCTCTTGTGTAAACATCTAAAAGCCCTCAAATTGCTGTTGGGTGTTACCATTTTGGATGTAATGTCAGCAGCCCCAGCATACTCAGAGCTCTCATTTAAATTACACTTAATTAGATACTACCAGAAGAGGAGGAGATGTAACATACAAGGAGGGAGGGGCTGTGCTAGGGAATTTACTCTTTTTGAAAAAGTCAAATTTGCTAGTAAGTTCAAAAATGACTAGAAGGGTTGGCTCACTTCCCCTCCCCCCATATAATGGTACTGGTTACTGGTGATCAGCCATGCCCTCAATACTCTGTAAGCTGAAAGTCCTGTCCTGTGACACTGTACACTGTATATATATATATACAGTTGTGTTCAAAATAATAGCAGTGTGTTGAAAAAAGTGAATAAAGCTCAAAATCCTTCTAATAGCTTTTATTTCCATACACACAAATGCATTGGGAACACTACACATTCTATTCCAAATCAAAACATGAAGAAAAATATATCAAGTTTGTGTTGTTCCTCTAAAAAAATTGAAGTAAAGTGAATATTAGACTGTTCAAAAAAATAGCAGTGTTTGTATTCTTCTTTACAAACTCAAACATTCACTATATAAACTGAAAAATGTTTGAAGATTTTGCTTTCCTTTGAATCACTTAATTAATATTTAGTTGTATAACCACTGTTTCTGAGAACTGCTGTACATCTGTGTTGCATGGAGTCAACCAACTTCTGGCACCTGTGAACAGGTATTCCAGCCCAGGATGATTGGACTACATTCCACAGTTCTTCTCTATTTCTTGGTTTTGCCTCAGAAACTGCATTTTTGATGTCACCCCACAAGTTTTCTATTGGATTAAGATCCGGGGATTGGGTTGGCCACTCCATAACATCAATCTTGTTGGTCTGGAATCAAGATGTTGCACATTTACTGGTGTTTTTGGGGTCGTTGTCTTGTTGGAACACCCATTTCAAGGGCATTTCCTCTTAAGCATAACGCAGCATGACCTCTTCAAGTATTCTGATGTATTCAAACTGATCCATGATCCCTGGTATGCGATAAATAGGCCCACCACCGTAGTATGAGAAACATCCCCATATCATGATGCTTGCGCAACCATGCTTCACTGTCTTCACAGTGTACTGTGGCTTGAAGTCAGTGTTTGGGGGTCGTCTGACAAACTGTCTCCGATTTTCAATTTTTCAGTTGAATTTCAATTTTTTCAGTTTTTCAATCACAACCAGAGAATGGTCTGAAAAAGAGAAAATATCCAATGGATGGTAGTTGTGCGGACAAATGGCTTGTTGATGTCAGAGGTGAATGGGCATTCAATTTCAGCTGCAACATTCAGATGGTAGGATCAGAATTTGTTGTAAATAACATGAAAGCATGGATCCATCCTGCCTTGTATCAACGGTTGAGGCTGGTGGTAGTGGTGTAATGGTGTGGGGGATATTTTTTTCATTTTTTTTGGCACTAGCAAGGTGTACCCAATAAAGTGGCCGATAAGCGTATATAATATATATATATAAATTGCTCGCAAAAATTAAAGGAACACATTGAAAACACGTCAGATCTCAATGGGGAAAAATATCATGCTGGATATCTACACTGGTATGGACTGGTTAATGTGTTAGGAATGTAAGGATGACCCATCGTTTGATGGAAATGAAAATGATCAAGCTACAGAGAACTGAATTCAAAGACACCCCAAAAATCAAAGTGATAAAATGATGCAGCAGGCTACTCCATTTTGCTGAAATTTCATTGCAGCAACTCAAAATGGTACTTGGTAGTTTGTATGGCCCCCATGTGCTTGTATGCATGCCTGACAACATCGGGGGTTGCTCCTAATGAGACAACGGATAGTGTCCTGGAGTATTTCCTCCCAGATCTGGACCAGGGCATCACTGAATTCCTGGACAGTCTGATTTGTAACCTGGTGGCGACGGATGGACAGAAACATGATATCCCAGAGGTGTTCTATTGGATTTAGGTCAGGCAAGCATGGGGGCCATTCAATGGTATCAATTCCTTCATCCTCCAGGGACTGCCTGCATACTCTCGACACATGAGGCCGGGCATTGTTGTGCACCAGGAGGAACCCAGGACCAACTGCACCAGTGTAAGGCCTGACAATGGGTCTAAGGATTTCATCCAGACACTTAATGGCAGTCAGGGTGCCATTGTCTAGCCTGTGTCTGTGCGTCCCTCCATGGATATGTCTCCCCAGACCATCACTTGATGCTATACTCTGATTAAAACGTGTTCCTTTAATTTTTTGAGCAATATATATATATATTACACAGTCTTTTCCTGTTACATCTCACAATAGAAATATTTTGCTGGTCAGAGAGCTGCTTACAGGCAGTTAACAGTGGTCTACATGCAGGGAACACAGAATTCACTAATGGATCTGTTAAATATCGTGACACTTATATTATTTAAGTGTCTGGTTTAGGCGTGTGAGGTAAAGTGTTCTAGTGCCAGGCTGATTTAAAACAGTGTGACTTTTATTTAATTCACACTTGGCATCAACATAAAATGAATACAAAAGATGAAATAAAATACAGAGTAAATTATAAAAAAAGTTGTAGATTATGGAAAAAGAAATAAGCTTTGGAGAAATGTCTAATCTCTTGCCTGTTCTATGACAAGTGTTTCAGTCTTGGCAGGGAAGACAACAGGTGTATCAAGGCTTTGTAGGCCTTAAGAAAACAAAAATGTCAGTGCGTGTCAGCTGTATACTGTATTGATGTGTGTCTGTGAGTGTGAGTGTGTGTATCTGACTCTCTATCTCTAAGGAACATCTTATATATATTTTACCAGACCAACCCACTAAACAGTTATTTCCTAATTTAGTGTGAGCTAAATAAGTAAAAGCCTTTTTTGTACTTCTTCTATACTTATAGGTTTAGAAGGTTTACAAATATGGACACTAAGAGTTATAAGTCTTAGTGTCCATATATGTAAAGCTTCTATACTTATCACTCTTAGTGTGACGTTATCTTCAAACCTCTTAGACGACAGAAATACATGATACTGTTACATGATACACAATGGCTTCACATATCTTTAGAAAGGGACAATTGATCACATAAATGCATATAACCAACAATAATTGATACTAAACTTATCACACACTATTCCTAACTAATAAATTAATTATATGAAATAATTATCCAACTAACTATATTATAGATTAGACATGATTTTCTTTATAAAAGACATATACTTTCTTTGCTCTACTGCATACCAATATCTTTTTACATTCCGATTTGCTATTCTTAAAAGAAGCTTATGACCTGCTGACCTCTTAGACATGAATATACCATGGTTCATCTTTAACACCTGTTTTCCAAAGCTTTCATACACACGCAAAGTTAAAAATTACTTTACTTGTCATTTTAGAGGAGACACTGATATGAAAAGATACAGACGTCTGTTTTATGGTGAATTAATTTCTTACAGGATCAGTTAGGCAGATTATTTTCCAACAATATGTAGCTCAACCAGTATTGGCTATATGGGGCATTCCAGTGGTAGTTCTCATAGAGACTCCACTGAATGCACAGCTTCTGGTGTTTGCAACAAGGCACAAAAGAGAAGACTCAGTGATACAAAATGGCTCATAGTACCAAGGGATTTTCCATTGGTCTTTGTCCTCCTCTGGTGCCCTTGATTGTGCAGGTGCTCCTGAAAATTTGGACAGAATGCATTTGTGCCATACAGATGCTTTCCACCTGCTGAGGAGGCCTTGGTTTTCAATGCTCCTCCAGCTCATCCAGTCATCAGCACCACCAATCCAGTTTCTGATCAAACAAGATCTTTTATGTCAATAGCAGTACCCCAGTCCAGTGAGACTACTTTTAATAGCCTGGCTATTGATTCAGCTGGACTAGAGGTGCAGGAATTTTCATTCATTGTGGTTAAGACTGTGATGGAGGCCATAAGATAATCCATGAATGCTACTGTACATACGATGGGATATGCAGGAAGTTTTTTTTTTTTTTTTTTGATTGTTTTACAATCAGTGCTAGAAGTTGGTCTGTCATAAATCTCCATTAAAGTACAGATCTTTGCCTTATCCTCTTTGTCAAGCTGCAGATCAGCAAAAGAACCATTGATCAGATGCTCAATGCAGGCGGCAATCCATATAGAGTACAACCCCCAAGGAAATCCTTAATCACTTCATGGGACTTAGGATTGGTTCTGAAAGCACTGGTGCAGGAACCCTTTGCTCCAATAGCTTCATTTCCATTGAGATTCCTCAGGGTAAATCTAGTTCTTCTGACAGCAATTGCTTCAGACAAAAGGATGTTGGATATTGCAGCATTTAATTGCAAAGATCCCTTTTGTGATTTTTAACCAGAAATAGTAATACTATGTCCATTTTCAAAGCTGAATTCTAAAGTGGTATTCAGTTTTCAGGAAAACTGTGGGGGAAGTACCTCCAAGCTTTTATTCAAGAGTCACTGAGTACACAGCAGGAAGATTTCAGTTCCTTACACATGGACAAGTTGCTAACAGTGTACTTGCAAAGGTCAAAAGATGTGAGGAAAGTGGACATTCTTTTCCATTTTGCCATCATGTCCTCAAGAGTCATCCAGGTTTACCAGGGTGATTAGACTGGCATGCAGTAAGTGGACCTTTCTACTCCAGAACAGGTGCAAGCTCATTCGACCAGAGGGGTGGAAGCCTTAGGACTGCTATGCCAGGATTTAGGTGGAAGATATATGAGAAATGGCCAGCTTAAGTTCTTGTGCAGCCTTCATTTGACTTTACAAGCTAGACATGAGATCTGCAAGTTTTGCAGTTTGGGAAAAGAGACATCAGTTCTTTTTGTTTTTAGCACCTTTTCTTTCATTGCAGGGTTTATTTTCATGTGTTTTCTCCTACCCATTTATTCTGCTAGTTATATCTCATTGTGTGCTGGTGTGAGGTAGGAGCAGGAAAAAGTAAAATTGTTATCAGATACTTACCATAATTTTCCTTTGCTGGCCTATCCTCATGTCAGCACAGGACGCCCTCCTTAGTGGCTTGACCCAGGGTAGGTTATCGAACACTTCATTTGGGAAGGGATTGTCTTTTATTTAGCTAGGAAGAGGTGCCCTGTGGGTCCCAGAGGAGGAATTACACCCATTGTGTGCAGACATGAGGATAGGCCAAGAAAGGACACACTATATTGCCAAACGTATTGGGACGCCTGCCTTTACACGCACATGAACTTTAATGGCATCCCAGTCTTAGTCCGTAGGGTTTAGTATTGAGTTGGCCCATGCTTTGAAGCTATGACAGCTTCAACTCTTCTAGAAAGGCTGTCCAAAATCTTTAGGAGTGTCTAGGGAAATGTTTGACCATTCTTCCAGAAGCGCATTTGTGAGGTCAGGCACTGATGTCGATAAGGTCTGGCTTGCAGTCTCCACTCTAATTCATCCCAAAGGTGATCTATCCGGTTGCGGTCAGGACTCTGTGCAGGCTAGTCAAGTTCCATAACCCCAAACTGTCTTTATGGACCTTGCTTTGTGCACTGGTGTGCAGTTATGTTGCAAGGGGTAGGGGCCATCCCAAACTGTTCCCGCAAAGTTGGGAGCATGAAATTGTCCAAAATGTCTTGGTATGCTGACACCTTAAGAGTTCGCTTCAAGGGGCCAAGCCCAACCCCTGAAAAACAACCCCACACCATAATCCCCCTCCACCAAACTTTAAGCTTGGCACAATGCAGTCAGGCAAGTACCATTCTCCTGGCAACCCAAAACCCAGACACGTCAATTGGATTTCCAGACAGAGAAGCTTGATTCTTTACTCCAGAGAACATATCTCCACTGCTCTAGAGTCCAATGGCGGCGTGCTTTAAACCACTGCATCAGACGCTTTGCATTGTAGTTGGTGATGTAAGGCTTGGATGCAGCTGCTCAGTAGAGTTGGGCTTGATGTTCGAGTCGAAAGTAAGTTCGACTCGAACATCAGCCATTCATGTGTTTGGCGAACACACGAATGGTACGGGCATTCAGCAGGCTGTTCACAGTGCACTGTGATTGGCCAAAACAATGCTTTGGCCAATCACAGCACATGATGGTGTCACAAGGGGCAGAATCACCCAGTTGATGTCACAGGGTCACCCTGTCCCTAATATATTTAAGAATTGTCAGACTGGTGCAGCTGTCAGATGGCAGGAGCCAGTGTCGAGAGTGGAGCTTTTTTTTCTTTTCTTTTTCTGGGTTGCAAGTGGCAGAGGGCATCGTGATTGCGGGTTGATCTACTTCAGGGGACTTTTTTATTTTTGTTTTTAATAAAGCACTTGCCAAAGACTGTCTAATGCCATTTTTACACTTTTTTTGTGAATGAGTAGCAGTACCATGCACCCCATACTCATTCACATGGGGGGTGGGATCTGGGGGCCCCGTTGCTAAGGGGGGCTTCCAGATTCTGATATGCCCCCCTGCCTGCAGACCCCCACAATAACTGGCCATGGTTGTGGGGAAGAGGCCCTTGTCCCCATCAACATAGGGACAAAATGCCCCATGTTGAATGCACGTTGCCTGGTGTGGTTCAGGAGGGGGGGGCACTTGCTTGCCCCCCCTTTCCTGACCTGCTGGGCTGCATGCTTGGATAAGGGTCTGGTATGGATTTTGGGGGGGGGACCCCCACGCCATTGTTTAATAAAAACCTTCCCCTTAAAATGTATACCAGACTCAAAGGGCTTGGTATGGATGGGGGGGGACCCCATGCATTTTTTGGTTACTTTTTTCATTGCTGGCAATTCTTTTTACATTCATCTAGTTTGAAAGCCAGAGGTGGTGCAACAAAGTACTAGTGGTGTACTGTAGGGTTTTTTTTCCATAATATTTTCCTCAGAATTGAATGATTCCATATTTTTTTCCTCTGCTTGATCTGCAAAAACAGTTGCAATTGACTACAGTTTTCTTTCTTTTTTTTTAAGTGTTTCTTACCCACTTCAATACTGGGCACATTTATCTCCTTCTTGCCCAGGCCAATTTTCAGGTTTCAGTGCGCTCACATTTTGAATGACAATTGCACGGTCATACAACACTGTACACAATCTAAATTTTTATCATTTTGTTCACACAACTAGAGCTTTCTTTAGGTGGGATTTAATCACCACCGGGGTTTTAATTTTTTGCTAAATTAGCAAAAAAAATTGAAAATTAAAAAAAAAAGGTTTTCTTTGTTTCTGTTATAAAAATTTGCGAATAAAAAATTGTTCTTCATAAATCTAGGCCAAGATGTATTCTGCTACATTTCTTTGGTGAAAATTACCCAAATAAGTGTTTATTATTTAGTCTATAGAAAAGTTGTAAAGTTAACAAACTATGGGATATATCTGAAAATTGATCAATCCTAAAGTACTGATAGCCAAACTAATTTCTTGAGGCCCAAAAATGTCAGAACAGTACAGATATCCCTCAAATGACCCCTTTTTGCATAGTAGACAGTCAGGCGTATTTCATAAGAGGCATATCGAGTTTTTTGACTTTGTAATTTTTTTGTCACAATTTTTTGGAATATGAAGAAATTAAGACCTTCCTGCCCGACCTATAGCAGATTGATGGCCAGGCGGGACACTCACCATTGTGACTGGGCATCATATGATGTCTTGTCAAAAGTAGCCGTGCACATGGCCGTGGGGCCGCACAGTGGCACGATCTGTCACCGGCTGTGTCCACAGGACACAGCCAATGACATATCCCTACATCGGCCCATTGCCAGTGTCATGTGACTACTGTGACCAATCACAGCAGATTACATATCGATTGTATACAATGGATGGCTTCCAGTCATGCCATTCATTGTATACAATTGTGGTGTTAGCTGTGATTGATCAAAGCAGTTGCATGGTACAGACAGGGCCAATCACAGCCCATCTGTATCATGTGATGAGCTTTGCCCAATCACAGCTAATCACAACAAAAGACTGAATGAATCAGTTTCATTCAGTAACAATGATTGCAAATATCAATGAAATACATTGGTATTAGCAATCATAATGTGTAAAAAAAACAAACAGATAATTTGCACAGAGTAGTTCAATGTTACTATGGTAACATTGTATTGCTTTGGTCACAGTGTGTTGAAAAAAAAATAGTTTAAAAAAATGTAATAAAAAATTAAAAAATAGAAAAATTGAAAAAAAAAAAATGTATCATTTTTATTTTTTTTTACATACTGTCACCAGTCAGTGTCCCTGATCACCGCCACACCAGTTATATAATCACATTGTACTGACCTGTTGACAATATGTAAAAACAAAATTGTGATTTTTTTTTTTTTAATTTCTACATTTTCCAAAAAAATTGTAAGAAAAAATTGCAACCTCCAAAAAACTCACCATGCCTCTTACTAAATACCTTGGACTTTCTATTTTCCAAAAATTGGTAATTTGGGTGGTATTTGCACTATGCTGGCATTGTTAGGCCTCAAGAAATGAGATTAGCCTTCAGTACATTGATCGATTGTCAGATATATATACCACGGTTTGTGGACTCTATAACTTTCCTACAGACTAAATAATATACACTAATTTGGGATATTTTCACCAAAGAAATGTAGCAGAATACATCTTGACCTAAATTTATGAAGAAATGTTATTTATTTGCAAAATGTTATAACAAAAACGAAGAAAAATTAGTTTTTTTCAAAAGTTTCAGGTTTTTTTTATTTAACAAAAAATAAAAAACTCAGTGGTGATTAAATACTACCAAAAGAAAGCTATATTTGTGTGAAAAAAATGATACTTTTTTATGGGTACAGTGTTGCATGACTGCGCAATTGTCATTCAAAGTGCTACAACACTGAAAGCTGAGAATTGTCCTGGGCAGGAAGGGGGTAAAATTGCTCAGTATTGAACTGGTTAAAAACATTATTTTCACAATTTTTTTTTTTTTACATACTGTCACCAGTGCAGTACAGCGTCATCATATAACTGATGTGGCGGTTATCAGGGACACTGACTGGTGACAGTACGAAAAAAAAAATTATATATTTTTTTCAATTTTTATTTATTTATTTATTTATATATATAATTTTTTTTTTACAATTTTCTTTTCATATTACACTATGAACAAAGTAGTATAATGTTACCATAGTAACATTATACTACTTTGGGGAAGTGATCAGTATTTTTTTTTTACACAATATGAGTGCTTATATAAGAATTTCTTTGCTATAAGCAAGCATTTAACTGAATGAAATCGATTAATTCAGGTTTTTTTGTTGTGATTAGCTGTGATTGGCCAAGGCTAATCACATGACACAGATGGGCTGTGATTGGCCCAGTCTGTGCATGTGATCACTGTGACCAGTCAGAGCTAGTGACACAATTGTATACAATGGATGGCATGAATGGAAGCCATCCATTGTTTACTGTCATGTGATCTGCTGTGATTAGTCACAGATCTCGCCACAGTGCAGCCCTTCGGGCAAGCACAAGGCACAATCCAGGAAGGACGTCATATGATGTCCACCCGGATCGATGAGAGTCAATGATGGCCGGGTGGGAAGTGGTTTAAGCCAGAAGGTTGGAATGTTCAATGAAAATAGTTTTGAGGCATGCCCGCGATTGTTTTTTTTTTTTTCTACACAATTAAACAATTGAATTAACATATTCCAAGAGTGGTGATTCCATACTTTTTGCCAGGAGTTGTATCATCTTTTTCACTAATACACTGAGGATCTCATGTATGGGAGGTTATGCTGATCCAGTAAAGAGTTTCTGTGCAACTAGTAGGTGGAACATGCATTTGGATACAACATTTTGTGTGGGGTGTTATCACAGTATATTCACAAGATGTGTGGACTTTTTTGATTGTTGCCCCAATATAATGATCATATTTTGCATATTTCTATTTTTTATTTTTATTATTTTTTGAGATGTAAGGAATTAGCACAACTTGTTTTATCAACTTATTGTCTATATACAGTACCTGAAAAAATAAATGCTGTTATTCAGGTTTAGGTGTTGTTCTTCTGAATTGGATCAACGCTTCATCTGCATCTTGGATGAGCAGGAAAAATGTTTTCAACATTGTAAACAAAATTCTACTAGCTTTGCCATTACCCTTAACAAATGAGGATCTTTACAGATAGTTTCTTAGCATACCTGAAGATACCTAAACATTGCATTCCCCAATTTTTCACCAACTTGACAAACACACGTAATCAAAAACACCTATTATGCAGTCTGTACAGGGATACAGTAAAGGATTATTAACACTTTATGCGCACTTCTAATAGCAATTATTGGTATTCTACTCAGAATGAATATACACTGATCTGTTTTATAGTTGTAAAGTAAAATATAAGTAGGTTTATTCAAGCTTTTAGGAGCAATGCAGTAAAACATCAAGTCTCTCTCTATATATATATATATATATATATATATATATATATATATATATATATACACCCTGTTCCCAATTATTATGCAAATGATATTTTTCTCATTTACCTAAATAATTTATGTACATAACAGTCAGCATAATTCTCATGTTATCAACTATTAAGAGTACAATTCACATTTTATTGAACAAACTTCCTAATGATAACGGTATTTTTTTTAAACATAAAACACTTACAATGCACTGTTCCAAATTATTACACACAGTAAGTTTCAAAACACTTTATAGGTTGTAAAGAACTGAAAATTGTCATCTCTTGCGTTTGCAGCATATTTACTGAAATCAAAAGCTATTTCAATCAAACATTTAACAAAATTTTTACTTTTTAAACATTTTAACAGGTCAGGTTACATTGTAACATAGCACCCCTTATTTGATAGCAGCTTCACAAGTCTTTCAAGCAGAAACTGTCCAAAAACTCACAAGTTCAATGGATGCATTTGTTTGCAAGATGTCAGAATAGCCTCCCAGAGCTGCTGTTTGGATGTAAACTGCCTCCCACCCTCATAGATCTTTTGCTTGAGGATGCTCCAAAGGTTCTCAATAGGATTGAGGTCAGGGGAGGATGGAGGCCATACCATGACTTTCTCTCCTTTTATCCCCATAGCAGCCATTGATGCGGAGGTATTCTTTGCAGCATGAGATCGTGCATTGTCATGCATGAAGATGATTTTATTACGGAAAGCATAGTTCTTCCTTCTGTACCAGGGAAGAAAGTGGTCAGTCATAAACTCCACATACTTTGCAGAGGTCATCTTTACACCTTCGGGGACCCTAAAGGGGCCGACCAGCTCTGTTCCCATGATTCCGGCGCAAAACATGACTCCACCACCGCCTTGCTGACGTCGCAGCCTTGTTGGAACAGGGTGGCCGTCCACCAACCATCCACTACTCCATCCATCTGGACCATCCAGGGTTGCACGGCACTCATCAGTGAACAGGACTGTTTGAAAATTAGTCTTCAAGTATTTTTCTGCTCAATGTAGCCGTTTCTGCTTGTGAGCATTGGTTAGTGGTGGCCGAATAGAAGGTTTATGCACAGTTGCAAGACTCCGGAGGACTCTACACCTTGATGTCTGTGGGACTCCAGAAGCACCAGTAGTTTCAAATATCTGTTTGCTGCTATGTAATAGTATTTTAGCAGCTGCTTTTTTGATCCGATGCATGGATCTGGCAGAAATCTTCCTCAATGTGCCTTTATCTGCACGAACCGTCTGTGCTCTGAACCAGCCACAAATCTCTTAATAGTGCGATGATCACGCTTAAGTTTTCGTGAAATATCTAATGTTTTCATACCTCGTCCAAGGCATTGAACTATGTCACTCTTTTCAGCAGCAGAGAGATCCTTTTTCTTACCCATATTGCTTGAAAATGGTGCTGTGCTTAATAATGTGGAACACCCTCCTTTAGTAGTTTTTCCTTAAATTGGGATTACCTACCAATCTAATTATCACAGGTGTCCGAGATTGTTTTCAGTGATCAAAAGAGCCCTGACACACAATGGCATCCATGAGTTAAACTGAAAAACAAAATATTTAATCTTTGTGACACTTAAATAGAATTTGCATAGTAATTTGGAACAGGGTGTATATATATAACATCTAACTATTGGGAGATGAAACAGAGCAAGTCAGAAACATAACTGAAAGCATAAAGAAATTGGTCAATATAAGTCAAATGTTGATTACATTACATCTATTATTTTCAAATAGGAATCCTGGAAACCCTCATCAAAAATCTCTGGTCCACCACATTTGCAGAGAAGGCAATTTGTTGGATAGTCAATGTTTAACCTTTTGTCCCATGTGTCAGTGGCATTAAGGGTAATTGCTTGTCATCTACAAACATAAAAATGTCATCTGAAATTGACCAGCCATGTTTGTGCAATGGTCATAAGGAGGACTGTTTGACTATCATTTTGTTCATGAGTGTAGCTATTTTGCATATGTAAAATAAATACATTGGAAGGAAAAACAAACACATTTTCTATCTTGATATGTAACCTTTTATTTTGTTTATAGTAAGCTTACAATCAGTGAGTAATTACTTGCTTCACATGAATCAGATTGCCAGCTTTACATATTTATGTAATAAACTGGAAAAGGTCAATATTAAAATTAATAGAAGATTGTGCTATATGTCTCCTAGGAGAATTTGTTTTATCTATATATGCAAAACAAAAAGGTTAAAATATGCATATATAGTAGAATAAATATCCCCTTGGCTAGATCATACAAGTCATCCTTCTACATAATTGCCCAATTTTTGGGGGGATTTTTTACTTGTAACCAAAAATAATTTTTTGAATAAAGCACTGCATATCTATTATGTCAATGCACTGTATACATCTAACTCTTCGCTAAATATGTTCTCTTATACTGTTGTTTGCACTGTTCAAAGACACTTATTAAATAAAGTGTGAATGTGGTAAACACAAATATTCAAAAACATAAATAATCATGAGCAATCATGCAATTTAAATATAACTGATTTTTTATTTTTTATAATTTAAGTGATATTAAAGTCTTGTTTAAAAAAAACAAAAACAAAATAACGAACATGTTATACTTACCTGCTCTGTGCAATGGTTTTGCACACAGCAGCTTGGAGCCTCCTCTTCTCGGGTCCCCTGCCAGTGCTCCTGGACTCTCCCTCCTGCTGAGTGCCTCCAGAGCAAGCAGCTTGCTAGGGGGGCACCCAAGCAGCACATTCCCGAGCTGTGGCTCTGCGTGTCCATTCACACACAGATCCACAGCTCAGTCCCACCCGCTCCCTCTCCTGATTGGCTCACTGGCTGTGATTGACAGCAGCAGGAGCCATTGGCTCCTGCAGCTGCCTCAGCCAATCAGGAGGGAGTGTCCCCGGAGAGCCGAGGCTCTCGTGGACATCGCCAGATCAAGAGGGGTAAGTATTAGGGCGGCTGTGCTGCACACAGAAGGTTTTTTTACCTTCATGCATAGAATGCATGAAGGTAAAAAACCTTGAGTCTTTAGAACCACTTTAATATTCATATTACTTAAAGCAATATTAAACCCAAAAGCAAACATTTATTATATTGCAGCTTACCACTCCTTAGATGTGATGGCTGCATTAGTTTCCTTTTTATGGCGTTCTGTCTTCTATTTTGATCTTGTTTTCCAACCAGTAACTGCTTTCAGAAGTTCAAGCTCTCCAGCAGAATGTATCAGCTTACATGGATGAAAGCATCCACTTCCAATGGCAGGCATGAATAAAATGATCAGCTTTTATTTATTCATGTAAAATCTTTGTCCCAAAAGAAAAACAAAAATGTTAGGTGTAACTGACTATAAAGTGTTAGCTAGAGTTTGGCTTCATATTTTTTATTTGTATTGAAATCTGCAATACATTTACCACTTCCATCCCCCCCCCCCCCCCCCCAGGATGACAATGCTACTGTTCTGTGCTCATTCCTCCAGAATGATGTCTCAGTAATACAGGAGGTGTGTTACTGGCCAGATCACCAGGTAAAAACAGAGGGAAAAAGGCCAAATAAAAGAAAACTAATGCAGCCACCACATCTAATTATTGATAAGTTGCAATATAATACATTTTTGGGTTTTAGGTTGAGTACTATGTACATGATAATACACTTGTTTAAATATCATGTAAGTGTTAACTTGTATATTACAATGAAGGCCCACCAACATATTGACATACATTGTTTGCAAATATAAATAGAACACATTGCACTCTGTACCTGAATGATATCGTACCATGTATCCCAAATTCAGTATGAAGTATTGTGCGCCACAAAAATCCATATGCTTCCAGATTTATCCCAGATAGCCATGGTCATGGATTTATACTTTATAAGAGTTTTAAGATAAAACTTAACTTATTGAAACAGAGACATGCAATGCTCTTCTGCAATAATAGATTCTTACCTACCTAATAACTTCTTTAGATTGTACACTGAACTGCACATGGCACCGGTGTATTTTAGATCTCGAGGAAAGGGGATAGAATACCCAAAAAGCAGTAGTACAATGTTTTCTATGTCTGACAGGCTGATGTGCCATCCAGGACAACAAAACGGTCTATATCTTTCTCTGTACCAGGTAGATGACTGTAATAAGACAAGTGAGGTTCCAGTGTATGCTCCAGAATCTCCAAGTTTCTCTTTCATAGCAGGAATGTGTATCCAACTAATTTTAATTGATCTTCTTCGCTCCAGATGGCCAGGGCCTTCAGAGCCCACACTAAGAATCTATAATTCAGGCTACCACTTGTAGACAGTGACCTTTCCAAAAGCCTGCTCAACATATTTGTTAAAGCAAGGTCAAGCCTGCTGAAGACTGATGCTTTAGGAATTGAGCAGCCAACAAACATGCAAAGCTAACCTTTGCTGCACATCACCCTTACATAACAGCAAAACAGGGATGTTCGTACAAAGTGAAACTTCACCAAATTCACGAAGCCCTGGGCAAATTTACTTGCAATGTACTTGCCTTTAGTAAACTAACCAGAAAGTGTCTAAAGTAAGCTTTAGTGAACATGGATATAAAAAGGTCAATTTAAAGTGGAAACTAGGAATTATAAAATACCCTTTCATTACCCCCCCCCCCCCCCACACACACACACACACACACTGCAAAAGTGAAATGTTTATTAAATCTAGGGGTAGAGGTATAGGACCTATAATGCCTATCTTAATTCTAGCTCACTTCTTCTCTCCAATATACTAGCTTGTGGGTGGACCTTCACCATCCCCACATACAATGCATTGCAACTGGTCCTGTATTGTATGTGATGACTTTGGAGTAAATCCTCCACAGCACCTTAGAGAGGAGGATTTAAGGTGTTGGTCGCACTGCTAGGAGGAAGCCTGCCAGAGTTGAAACAAGGTAATTCCTGAAGTTCAGCTTTGAGCACTGATTATTGAAATATTGCTTTTTCTTCATTCTTTATTTATGAAGGAACACAGATGTTATGACACAAGTATGATAACTCATAACAGTATACTCATAAGTGTGAACAGTGAAACAACAATGAATTAGAGATAATCAAGTAACTCTTAAGACAAAAGCCAAGAAAGTATATTTAAGGAATATGATTTCTCGGCATTTCATATTCCTAATATGTGTCTGTTCTACCAGGTACCTGTTCTAAACAGGTATTCATCTTTGTATTGCTTCCTTTGTGAGAAATACCTGGTAATCCTGCCAGTTCCTCTGCTTTCCTATTTCAAACTAACCACGTTAGCCATAGAAGCACAGCCACCCCAGCATGGTCAGTTTTCTGACTGTTCTGGGAGGCACAGCCTGCCTGTCCTGCAATGGCCAAGACTTGTGCTGACATATACCCCTCCATGGCCATTCAATGGGGAAATTAGTGTACTGCTCTTTCTGCATCCCCACCTCTCTTAGCTCCTTATGCAACTGTTTACCTTTAGAAAACCCACCCCTTAGTTGGCAATACAGTACACTATATCCAGAACTCTAAAGAATTGGGCAACAAGTTACATAGATTGAAGTTAGAGCCAGAAAAATATGGATGCCCAAGAATGTCACATGCCTTTTCACTTGTATACTAACTGCAGAGGCTATTGAGGCTGTAAGGGAACATCTGAATTAGATATGATTCTTGGCGCTTAAACGGAGCTCAAACCAGACCAAGTATGTTCCTTGCTGGTCCTTTCTCTCAACATTACCTAATTCAAATACATGGATAACTTCTGCAGATGGAAACATGGCTGTGCTATGGGATTTCTTGGACATTGATGTCTACAGGAAACCTACCCACACAGAACAGAATCTGCTCTTTGGCTCCCACCACCCACTGAAACACAACCTGGGGATTATTAGGACTCTGAAATATGAGGTTGAGATGGTAAAAACAACTAGAGAGACTAAAGACAAGAAATAGTGACAACTTAGGAGTGCTTTGATAGTTTGTGGTTACCCAGTATGGTCCTTTGTTAAAATATCCAAAAGGTAAAGCAAAACCACTGGGAAGGTTCAAAAGAACACTACAGTATGTTGCTATATATATGGATATTTGGTGGTTTTTGTATAGCTTAGATATTTGTTAAATTTTTAGATTTTAAGACCATGTGTTATTTTAGAAGCTGAGGCCTCTCCTATTTATATTCAAATGAACCAGTCTGACCTGTTTATGAGTTCACAGAGGAAGTTAGGCTAGAGGATATGATTTAACAGAACATGGTGGAGGGGATTAGGATTTTGAACAACCAAGTGGTGAGAGACAAAGACAAGGTTTCTAGACCTTGGAGAGGAGAGTTGTTTGGCAAATAAGCACAATATGTATGCAATAGGTATACTAAACATATACTCAACTTGGGCTTTTCTGGTGATGGAGTCTTCTCGTGGTTCTTTCAAAGTCAAGCTGCTTCCTCCTCCATCTTCAGAACAAGTGTATCCTTCTTTCTCTCTCCAAAACAACTCTCTTTCTTTGTCTCAGTACATGACTTGTTCAAAAGTCCTCCTACTCTCTCCCTGCTACCTCATTTTCCGTAAGGAGCTTCCTGTGCTGCTCATAAACCAGTGGAACTGTATTTGCGTATCAATAGGGGAGGCTTAGCTACTACAACAGCACGTGTTCCTAACATCTAACAATTTAACAAATGTCTAAGCTATAAAAACCACCAAATATCCATAGCAACACATATAGTCACCTCTATGCAATAAAATAAGTCAGAAAAGCTAATAAGAATCTTTAATAAACATCTCGTCATCTTGTCATTCAAGTCCAGCAATACATTGAGACAGAAACTTGTATATCCTAAAGATCCAGCACCCAAACAAAGTAACATAGTATATGCAGTGCAGTGTAGTGAGGAATGCAACAGCCTGTACATTTGGGGACAAAAAACCTTGGCCCAATATAAGGGCAAATTCTACATGCCAACATTCAGCAGTCTTCCTACACCTGAAGAACAAGTAACATTCTTTTGAGGATGGTGTCTTCCTAAACCTGAAGTAAAAGCAACATTCTTTTGAGGATGGTGAGGCACATATTTTGGAACAAGGGGACAACTGATTTGCTAGAGGCATAAAATACACAATTTTCACAATGGAACACCCATCTGTGAACAGGGTGGGGGCCTTTGACACCATCTATTTTTCACACATAGGGTGTTATTAACTAAAACTGGAGGGTGCACAATCTGGTGCAGTTCTATATAGAAACCAGTCAGCTTTCATGTTTCATTGCCAAAGCCTAATTAACTAGCTGCCGACCGCAGATAGCCGAATGATGGCTGCACTGCGGCCGGCCAGTTCTGAGTGGACGTCATATGACGTCCTCCCAGAACACGCTCTCCTGCACGCCCCAGGGGGCGCGCACCCGGCGATCTCCGTGATCGCTGTGTCCTACGGACATAGCTGATCACGTGATGTGGTAAAAGGCCAATCACAGCGGCCTTTTACCACGTGATCAGCGGTGTCCAATGACACGCTGATCAGAGGGAAATGCAAGTGCCGGTTCTCAGCTGCACTTTCCTCACGCTGTCAGATCGTGAGGAAAGTACTGCCGAGAACCGGCAGTTGTCAGAGCGGGGATCGGCACCGATCATCAGGGCACTGATGATCAGTGTCCTGATGATCGGTGCCCAGCAGTGTCACCCGCAAGTTCCGCCCACCTGTGCCCAGCAGTGCGCCCACTAGCTCCGCTCACCTGTGCCCAGCAGTGCACCCACCTGTGCCCAGCAGTGCATCCACCTGTGCCACTCTGCAGTGCCACCTACCTGTGCCCAGAAGTGCCACCTACCTGTGCCCAGCAGTGCCACCCACCTGTGCCCACCCACCTGTGCCCACCAGTGCCACCCACCTGTGCCCACCCACCAGTGCTGCCCACCAGTGCCACCCACCAGTGCAGCCCAGCAGTGCAGCCCAGCAGTGCTGCCAGTCAGTGCCCAGGGGTTGTGCCAGTCAGTGCCGCCAGTCAGTGCCCAGGGGTTGTGCCAGTCAGTGCCGCCAGTCAGTGCCCAGCAGTGATGCCAGTCAGTACCGTCTATCAGTACCCATAATCAGTGTCACCTATCAGTGCCGCCTATCAGTGCTGCATATCAGTGCCGCCTATTCGTGCCACCTCATTAGTACTGCCTATCAGTGCCCTTTAGTGCTGCCTATCAGTGCCTATCAGTGCCCATCAGTGCTGCCTCATCAACGCACATCAGTGAAGGAGAAAAAATACCTGTTTGAAAATTTTTTTAATAGAAACAAAGAAACTTTTTTTTTTTTCAAATTTTTACACTTTTTTTATTTTTAGCGCAAAAAGTAAAGCGCCCAGTGGCGATTAAATACCACCAAAAGAAAGCTCTATTTGTGAGAAAATGATCAAAATTTCATATGGGTACAATGTTGCATGACCGCGCAATTGTCAAAGTGCGGCAGCGCTGAAAGCTGAAAATTGGCCTGGTAAATAAGGGGGTATAAGTGCCTGGTAGGCAAGTGGTTAAACAATCTGGAGCTAGAAGCTGATTGGTTTCTTTGCAGAACTTCACCATATTTTGCACCCTCCAGGTTTAGTCAATCTCCTCCATAATGCTGTTTTAACAATTCTACTCCTATGGTTGGACAATAATTCACATCGTTAGCCATGTACATCTTTCTCATACCTGTGCTGGTTTCCTAACACAGACAATGGGATTATGTGTCTAGAACATTATGGTTCTTCAACTTTCACAATTCCCCTCCTGTTCTTGGACAGTCTACAACCACTTTAATCCAAGCATTATGGAATGTGTAGATGTTAAGGCTGAAAGTTTTTTTTACCTTTATGCATTATTGCGATCCAGCGAAGTGAACAACAGCCTCGACTGTCCCTGGTCTCTGCCTCCTCATTGGTTGAGACAGAAAGTGGGAGACATTGACTCCCACTGCTGTCAATCACAGCCAGTGAGCCAATGAGGAGAGAGAGGGGTGGGTTCAAGCCACGGCTCCGTGTGTGAATGGACACACGGAGCAACAGGTGCCCACATAGCAAGCTGCTTGCTGTAGGGGCATCCGACAGAAGTAAGGTGCCAGGAGAGCCTGCGGGGGACCCGAGAAGAAGAGGAAGAGGATAAGAAGAGGAAAAACTACTGCACACAGTAGGTAAGAATAGCATGTTGTTTGTTTTCCAAAAAAAAAAAAAACCTTTAGAACTGCTTTAAGGTGTCTAAAGGTGTAAATATAAGTGCTGGGATATCTTCCTGACACTCATAAATTAAGCAACCTGGTAAAATACAAAACATCTCCAACATTACAGAACAAGTCCAGTTGAATAAGATTAACTACTAGCGAAAAGAAGAAAGAGGTACAAAAAAGGGGAAGGGGGATGGTAGACTGGGGGAGGAAATATAAGAAGGCCTAGAATCCATCCACCCAAGTTAAACAGATTAATTTGCTCACTGGTGCAAGGTCAGGGTCTTATGTACCTGAGAGTAAACAAAATCTATCCAGTAAAATCAAGTAAGCCTGAAAAAGTTCAGAATTTTTCCCTTTCCACTTAGGGTCTGAACAAATTTGAGATAGCATTCTCAGTGATACTATATTTTTACCCAATTTTAGGGCACACATCAAAATGACTTAAAGGTTGTATGTGTGTGTTGGTGGTGGGACGTGTGCTTGCTTGTATGTGTTTAGTGTTTACATTGTGATTATTTCAATTACAGTTTTACATGGAACACAGTTACACAGATTCTATTACATGATACAACCAATGATATTATTTAAAGTGATAAGCCTTTATTTTTTTTCTTATAACAAACCTGTTATACGTACATGCTCTTTGCAATGGTTTTGCACAGAACAGCCCCAAATGCTTACCTTCTGGGTTCCCCCATTGGTGCTCCTGACTGCTCCCTCCTTCCAATTACCCCCCTAGCTGCTTGCCCATGCCCGCTGCCTGTGCACATTGACACATACAGACAGGCTTTTCCCTGTCTTTGCTTCCTCATGGTAGGATTTGATTGAGAGCAGGAGGAACCAATGACTTTCACTGCTATCAATCTGCACTGTGAGGAAGAGAACAGGGAGAGTTACTGCTCTCATGCACATGGCTGGATGGAAATCGGACTCAGGTTCTGACCTGAGTCCGATGTTTGTTTGTTATTTTAAAAAACAAGTTTTTAGTGTTGATTTTATTTCCTTTTTTTGCTGAATAAAGCGTTATTAAAGTGGTGCTGCAGGATGACCCATTGTCAGTATATAGGGGTGGGGGAATGGGTTATCCTGCAGCACCACTTTAATACTTAAAACTTGTTTTTTAAAATAACAAACATGTTATACTTACCTGCTTTGGTCCCTCCCCCTTGCTGGGTGACTGCTGGCATTCATGCATGCTTACTCAGGTGCCCTGCTCTGTGAGTCATAAGACACACAGAGCATGGTCCCCCCCCCCCCCCTGATCTCTCCTCACTGACTGTGATTGACTAATTGTGTCTCAGCCAATGAGGAGAGAGAAACCCGGGAGAGCTGCTGCTCCCATGTACAGCACTGAATGGAGGTGGAGCTCAGGTAAGTATTGGGGGGCTGAGGGGAAGCTGCACCCTGAAGGTTTTTTACCTTCATGCATAGAATCCACGAAGGTATAAAACCCTTTAGCCTTTGCAACCACTTTCATTTTAAGAAATGTAAATTGTAAGAAATTAAACAATCACAGCAAATATGTATAATTTAACAAAGTAGCTAAACACATTAAACCACAGTAATTGAACTTAATATAGTTAATAAAACTAGCTTTAGTTTTTTCACATATCTATATAGCACAACCTAGTAGCAAAGTTAACATAACCTTCCTGTAACAATGAAAATGTTATACAATTTGTCTGTGCAATTTGTAACACTGTATTTTACTGCAATAAATTACTGTAGAAGTCTGTCAAATACAAAGGGACTTGTGCTAAGACTATAACACTGAAAGGATAGTTTAGCATCCAGCCAAGAATATTGCAAAAGGGAAAGGTTTAAAGGGACAGGTCCCATTCTTTATGTAGAAAGATACTGTTCCACAGGAAATCATTTTGACCAAAATAAGAAAAAAAGGTAAATTTTACTAGTTTACCTGTAATATTGTAAATAGTTTTTTTCCTGTCCTGATGATAATTTGATATGTTATAAAATACCAAAGGTGTTGGCTGTTGTTAAAATAAATCTATTTTTTCAAATAAACATTCCATGCTGAAGTCAGACTCTCTTAAATCTAATCCATCTAAACATGAAAAAATGTATACATTTCAATGCCAGAGATACAGTGTTTTGCTTCAGAATTATTATCTTTGACAGCTAGAACCTTAGCTCAAGTCCTGTAAAGACAGGCTGACATGGTGAAGAGAACTGTGGTAATGATATTCCACTAATCAAGATTCAAATTGTCTGACACTGCTTGCAAATATTCAAAATAAATAGCATTCGCTTTATTACTGTCACGTCCTCTGGATCTGTTTATCATTTTCCATTACAACTTTTACTGAAATGTTTTCCGCACATAGTTATTGTGCAGAAAGTGGAGCTTATATGACAATACTAATCTGTTGTTTACACTAGCATACACGGCACAAATTTCACTGAACTGGAAAAAGGGTGTTTTAAACTTCATCTACAGACCCATTAGAGGCAGAATCATTGTAAACTTACATTTCGCCATATTTCTTATATTATATGGTTGTACTCCAGTCCATCCTCATGTTTGCTATTAAATGATTTCAATTGCAATTGTTTGAGAAAAGCCAAGTAAATGACTAGGAGTGGCTTTGGTTTAGTCATGTACAAGCTTATCCAAATGGACAGTGTAATGAACATTAACGTGCAAAGATTTCAGTGGAAACGTGCACAACGAAAACATTTGTCATAAATCATTTTGTTTTGTCAGATTTGTTATGTTACTATGATTCTTTTTCAGAACGCTTTCTTTCTTTTGATTATTTTGAGTATATATTTGTCGCTCCGAATCGAATCATATTTTCAGAAGTTCTGTTATTCTTTTGTTATTTCAGAAGATTGGTTATACCCATTTTAAGGTAATTCGTTATTTCAGGAGTTTACTTATGCACTCTGAGTCATCCCTGCTAGTCCAACCCACAAAGAAAAATGGATTGAGCTGATTGGATGATATCAATTGGAGTTGCGGCATCTGAAAGTAATAAATGGAATGAAATTTATTGGGATTCATTTGTTATGATTCAGAGATTCTGATGAATCCATCTCCATCCAACCCAAACACAATAAGTAAAAATCATTTTGTTTCACTTTTATACCTTAGCGTATTTATTGCAAAATGTTTCCATTTCATATGCAGTACATTTTTTATTGTATTTTTATGTATCTGAATCTCTGAATCACAAACATTTAATCCAAATTTTGATTCATAACAAAGCTAAGGGCACGAGTCTAAATTTCAGATCTCTGTAGTCAGGTTAGTATCAATAGAGTAAATCAGATTAGTAGAATGGAAAAATCTTACTATATGCAGGAAGATAGGATGGGAATATACTATACAAGATGGGAAAAATGGGAAAAATCAGGATTGAAAGAGAAATATAGAAAACTATAAATTAAGAAATTATTGGGCCTTGAGAGATTGTAGAACGTGCAGAGGGGAGGGAGGGGGAAGGGGGGTGGGAAAGGGTTGGGAGGGGAGGGAAAGAAAAGAGTTATTAGAAGGGACAAGGTAGAAATGTAAGGATTATTTATATGTATTGTTGTCTCTTCTTATGGAATTTTTGTAATAATATGAAAAACTAATAAATATTTAAATAAAAAAAAAAAAAAAAGTAAAGGGTTTCTACAGGTTACTACACTTTTTATTCTCGTCTTTGCACTTGCATCTTATTAAAGTAGCCAATATTTTCTTATGGGTCATATGAAAGCTATAGTAGACCTTTGAAAGCACACAAGCTGATCTAATTGCTTTTAGAAATCTGCCAACTTGCAAATAATTTTGTGATTATTAAGGTGGCAGTAAACTCACAATCCAGACTTTTCCCCATGATAAGCACTATTATAACTTACTCACCACTGTCCTTTATATCATCCTCACTTGCACCCATTAGTATATCTAGCCCGATCTTACTTCTTTGGCATCACCGGCGCATGCGCGGTTTGTCCCCCATCTTTGGCATGCTCCGTGTGCCATCAGCCAAGACATCCTCCTTCCGTGTCTTCATCATCAGCACTTGCTGAGCTACATCATGGCTATGAATGTAGAAATATTCATAAGAATGAAAACAAGGCTTGGTCAACTCCTAATGGGCAAGTGCAAGATTAAGGACACTCATTCTAGAGAGAGGGCAGAAGTATAATCATGCGGGAAGTGAAGAGAAGAAACAATATGGCACAGGATTCAGCCTGGAGACTGACAAATAACAGCCACCAAAACCTAATACATGCTTTATTAGGAAATAACATAGAGATGTGCTTTATGAGTAGTTAAACTATTGCTCTTATGTGTATTTAGAATTATTTCAGCTGAGTTTACTACTGCTTTAAAAATAAAAATCATACCTTTTTCTTTGAAAATAAGAGAAGGACCCTTGCATGGATTACTATTACAAACAATCTCTGAAACCAAGCAACAGTAATTTCATCACTGTAAGTTCAGTTCCTAGCTTAGTTACGGAAGAGAATGGGTTTCTTTGTCAAAGGTATGCCTGCTACTATGGCTCACAGTTACCATCTAACAGAATTATGGAATGATATCTTCAGTTTGTGTTTTTCTTTAGTCACCTTGTACAATGTATAATAATTGAATTAAGACTGCAAGGAAAGACTTGTTTTACAGTCTGGACTGTGGCGTGTGAGAGCTTTAGACCCACGTACAAAGACAAAGTTGGCTCCAATCTCTTTATGAGCATAGCTATTTTATTAGTTTCTTCTCGGAAACAGCTTTTGTTGTATAGAAACTTTATTAAAGTCTTATAATGAATTAAATTTTATTGATTTTTCTGTTTGTGGCTGCATTTTACAGTTGATCTGTATAACTGGTGTACAGTCATTCTTTATATAAATTATTTTATACAGTTTGCCATTTAGTTCTTATTCTACTACTGGATATGAGGGAGGTTGACATATTTTGTTACTTAACTGCTTGCCCACCACCCTGTAGCAAAAATACTGCTACAGGGCGACACGGCTGTGCAAAATCACGTGTATATATATATATGAGTTTGCATTTCTGGGTAGCCATTGGTGGCATCAGCTGTTGATCACCGGGTCCCAGCCAGTGATTCCCCACCGACACCCAGCAATCGCCGAGTATAACTGACAGGGGAGAGGTCTGTATGTAAACAATACAGATCTCTCCCGTCAGCTCCAGCACGCTGCTTTACAAATATAAAGCTGTGTACTTACACTGTAAAACACACACAGCACACAGTTAAGCCTTTGAATGCCCCAGATGTCAACCCCTTCCTGCCCAGGTCCATTAGTACAGTGTCAGTGCTTTTGATTAGCCATCATCATTAGTGTCACTGGGGATGCCAGTGACAGCTAACTAGTTCTCCCCCAGTGCCAGAATGCATGCCGCAGTCCCACTATAAGTCGCCGATCACCGCCAATACTAGTATAAAATAAAATTCAAAATTCCAGTATATATACTGCCATTTGTAGACACTATAGCTTTCAGGTAAAACAATTAATTTACATGTATTGGGATTTTTTTTAGCAAAGACATGTAGCAGAATACATTTTGGCCTAAATTTATGACAAAATCTGATTTTTATTTTTTTTTTTTTTACTGTATATGTTTTATAGCAAAAAGTAAAAAATATTGTTTTTTTTTTCATAATTATTGGCCTTTTTTTATACTGCAAAACATAAAAAAAATGCAGATGTGATCAAATACCACTGAAAGAATGCTCTATTTTTTGGAAAAAAGGACATACATTTCATTTGGGTGCAGTGTTGCATGACCACGCAATTGTCAGTTAAAGTAACGCAGCACCTTATCGCAAAAAATGGCCTGGTCAGGAAGGGGGGTAAATCCTCAGGAGGGCACGTGGTTAATATTATATGTAAACAGCTGTTATCATTTTTTTTAATATTATTGATCAGGTAACCTGTGTGATATCTATGCAATAACAAAAATAGCAGCCCTGCCACCTTGTATTTCTTTTCAGCTGAGGTTAATTACCTTGTTTGTGCCCCACTCAAAGTTTCTGCAAGCCATAGATATACAATAATCAAAAGGAGTTGGTAGCTCAGAAAGTTAGATTCTTTTTGGTTCCTGGTGTTTTAACCCAGCATCATTTTTTTCAATAACAAATAATTGTTTTTAAACTTCTGAGCTGAAGGCTCTTTTGATTGTTGTGTAAAATGTCAGTAGGTGACACAAGTAAATCTGGACTTCCCATGGACTGTGATACCTGACATCTATTGAATTTTTTTTCTAAGTGTTACTAAACCCAGGACCCTACATTCACTATATCTGGTCTCCACAGTACACACAACATGGAAATGCAATTATTTTAGTAAATACAGTATAAAATGTAAAATACCTTTTTCTCACTAACGTTATATAGCAGTCTTGTGACTTCTATCAGTGTCCAGCTGTGCACTGGTTAATCTTGTAGGAGGAGTTTTCATTCTGCTCTGACCAGGGGCGGACTGACCATTTGGAAACTCGGTCACTGCCCGAGGGTCCGGGGTCAGTAGGGGGCCCATGTGATGCCCCTGGTACCTTTTTCATAAGCTTTTTTGAGTTTGGACAGGCGCATTTGTGACATATGTCTTGTCCTTGGGACATAGGACCAAGGGATATGAGAAACCACTAGACTTTCATCTCCTAGAAAGTTTGAAGATACTGGTTGCCATAGAGCAGGGGTGTCAAACTGGTGGCCCTCCAGCTGTTGCAAAACTACAAGTCCCATCATGCCTCTGCCCTTGGGAGTCATGCTTGTAACTGTCAATCTAGCAGTGCCTCATGGGACTTGTAGTTTGGCAACAGCTGGAGGGCTGACAGTTTGACACCTGTGCCATAGTGTTGTGTTTTGGGAGTGCAGAGGAAGCACTCTGCGGCCATCCCTCCCTCACAGGTGGTGAATAACCATCTGAGCTGGAAAGCAACTGTGACTGATAGATCCTGAAGGTTGCAAAGACAAGCAGGAGACCAAGGACTGCTTGTTTTGTTAATTGTACTTTTATTAGCATTTCCAATAAAATAGCAGAATTGCAATGAGTAGGAAAAAAGAGAGGCACAAAACAGAGGAATAGCATATCGTCACAAACAGAATCAGTAAAAACAAACAAAACCTAGAGAATGAATAACAATCTTATATCTTATAGAACACCAGGGCTGCAGCATTGTGAGAATAATAGACAAAACATATGCTCTGGAGATGCAATCAGACATAATACAGGTATACATAATCATAGATTCGATTACAAATCTTGGACTGTGGTGCAAGGAAATCCAGTAGCTTTAGCACCATACCAAATTAAGTAAACAACAAAACACAAACACAACTGCTGTCTGGGCTATGTACAGTTTACCAAAAATTAGAGAAATGCATTAAGGGCAGAAAGAGTGAAAGGAGTTAGTTGTGAGGCAGAAGAAACATAAGAGAAGGGCTTGTTCAATACTACTTGGAAAATGGAGCAAGAAACACAAAGCCTGAAGAGAGAGTTTGGGTAGGGTACACGAAGACAGGTATGTGTTTATCTAACTCAAGAGAGCAGCTTTGTTGGAAGACTGAGTGTCAAGGTATGAGGATCACAGACTGAATTGGGGCCTAAGAGAAATATAATTTCTTTAAGGGTGTGAGCTGTTAGGGTGTGCACTTTATTCTCATCATAATACAAGTGATGTAATCGAAGCTGTGCCTTCTCAGTCCATCCCACCATCAGTTCCTTAATCTGATAGCTAATGTGCATGATCCTTTTCAAAAATGAGTATAAGGGGGGTTGAATAAGCTTGAGCATAAGTTTTGCCAATCCAGATTCGAAGGGGGGGGGGGAGAATTTACTAAAACTGGTGCACTCGGTGCACTCAGAATCTGGTACAGCTGTGCATGGTAGCCACTCAGATTCTAGCTTCAGCTTGTTCAATTAAGCTTTTACAGTAAAACCTGGAAGATGGTTGGTTTCCATGCAGAGTTGCTCTAGATTTTGCACTCTACAGTTTTAGTAAATACATCCCCAAGTGTGAGAAAGAAGGCATTTTTTTAATGCTAGGGACATACAATGGTCTCTTGTACAGCCTTGTACGTCTCCCGGAGAACAGATAAGTGGTCTGTTGTGTCCAAGTTATACGTGAAGTAGTTCTGTAAGTAGGTGAATTGTAAAAATGTATTTGGAGTGGGTTTTAGAAGGATATAATTGAACTTCCAGTGACAGTAGCAGAGATTAGTAGGGAAAAGGCAAATGGCCATGGGACATGGTCAAACCAGGTAACAGGATAGATACAAGAAAGAAAACACATTTTGTAGGGTAGAGGCATTAACTAGGAAAGATGTGTTTTGGTATGGGTCTTGTCTACATTGGAGAACTAGGAAAACTGCCCATCTGTAAGGTATCCAACCCCCAAAACATTAAATAAGTATCTGCCTGATCAATTGTCTCAGCTGGTGAGAAGAGACCACCAAAAAAGGGGGATGAGGTGAGGAAAGGGAACTTCTATTCCAGTTTGGAAATAGGAGAAGATTTAAATCTCCACCAATGAAATGTAGGAAGCTAGGATTGGACTGGAAAAGATGTTTAAAAATCCTAATAAGAAATTTGTACCACCTCCTGAACATAGATCTAATGGATTATCAGCTCATATATATTACCACTTAATGAGTGTCATTACTTTGGTGTCATTAACTAGGGAGGTCAAGAATGTTCATGTTGCTACAAGACATGTGCATATTGTTTTCTTACAATTCATTCTTCAGATGAAAATGTCATTTTTAGAGATTCGGAAGTATACAAATCTCCAAATGGACATAGTAATGAATGTCAATGAATCCGAAAAAAGTTATAATGACATTAAAGAATGCATTTGTTTCATTTGGATGATGTCATATAATACAATAGTAGTTTGGGCCCATGGGGAAATTAGTTTAATTTTAAAATTTGTTCAATATTGTCCAATCAGCTCATGCCATTTCTCTTGGTGGGTAGAACTAGTGTCCTTCTGATTCAAATTCGGCCAATTTGATAATATATCGAATATATAGCAATCTTGCAGAAAAATTGCAACTTTTTTTAATACACTTGGACTAACAAATATACAAGACGAATGCTGAAGATACAAAATGAATTCTGAAAACAAATCAGTTCAACATAACTAATATGGCGAAACAAAATTATTCAATGAATGAAAGCATCCAAAACAAAACAAACATTTCCAGCATTCACATGTCTAGTTACTACTTAGAAGTGTACAATTATTTTTTAATGGAAATCTTCTAGAAAATAAATCCTTGATTTGCCATTTTATTTAACTGTGGATAGAGTAAAGAATAGTTGGGATAATAATGTTGGAGCACAGCAGGAAGCAAAAGGAGATCTTTCCACAGTGACAGGAGATCCCCTTTTAAAGAGCTGTCAACAGAACAGATTTACTTAATGGAATATTTCCTCCTGCATCTGGGACAACTGAAAAATGTGGATTTCTCATTACTTTCTGTGCTGCAGTAGGCCAGATAAAGAGACTGCATCTCATCAGAAACACAAAAGGTAATAAAAATCTGATAGGGTTTCTGACACACCATTCTTTCCAACATAAAAAAAGTTTAAGCATTACACACACTTTTAATAAGGCAAAACAGAACTTTGTAAACTGTGATCTTAACTACCTATAGGTATATTAAAGCTGAGCTCCACCCAAAAGGGGAAGTTCCGCTTTAAGGACTGCTCCCCCACTCCCCATTAAGGATTGGCACCTGTGGGGGGCGGGGTGGAGCAGGTACGCAAATTTGACAGGTAATCTCTGTGACGATTGTGACGTCAGACCCCTGCACTTCTCATCAAACCCGTGACCGAAGGACTAGCCAATCTAAATCTGTGTACCGGCAGCCTGGAAGCGATTGTTACTGGGTCAGGTTAATTACGCAATTAACCCTTCACACTGCCACCACCTCCTTTTTGTACAGAGAAAGTGGAAACTCGGCAATATTAGCAATAACACTATGATGGTTGAAATAATCGTCTGTATACCACTGTCACTGCAGGCAGGTTATACAGAGGGTTAAACACAAATAGTAGCGCTCTTCAGCGGCAGGAATTTGTAAGTTGCATTAAAGAGCTTTAGAAACA
Source organism: Staurois parvus (assembly GCF_062004578.1). NCBI lineage: Eukaryota > Metazoa > Chordata > Amphibia > Anura > Ranidae > Staurois > Staurois parvus. The sequence continues at coordinate 1,467,063 of NW_028317803.1, forward strand.
GTTCAACACTTTCAGAAAGAAAGATTTATTACTAAAAGGTCAAAAGGGTGCAATAAAAATATTTACAGAAACAGATGTAGCCAATATATATATAAATATACAGAGAGCAATAACACAGCAAAGAGATAACAGAAAGGAGTTTAAAGGGTTAAAGTACTTGCCAGTCAGCCTTGGTTTTAAGCAGCTTCAAGTTTCATGACCAAAATGATGCTTTGATCTCCCACTACTAGTTTTGATGTTAAGGCAGGGAGATCTTCTTCTTTCTCTCTCACACTCCAAGCATAACAGCCCTTTTCTAGGATCTCAACAGGGTGTCTCCTTACAACAGAGAACCAATGGTCTCCTTTTGGGGAGGGAGGTGTAGGTGGAGACCAAAGCTAGAACAAAAATCCCTCTGAGCTTATTTTAGGATTCATAACTTATTATAGGGGCATTTGCCTGCCTGGTCACTAGTATATTAATACTTAGCCGCATCTGCGGAATGGTTAGAGATAAAACATGTTATATACACTTGAATGGTTCAGAAGATATACTTTCCTGCCCTCCTATATATTCCAGCTAGGGAATATAATATATCAAATGGTTTGTATTAATTTAACCAATCTGACGATATGCCTGGTTTTTATGTAAGTTTCCAATAATCCAAGATATGAAATCATAGGGGGAAAATGGATTTTGAATGTGGTGTCTAGTTTATTACTTCTCTGGAATGTCTTTGAACTCAGTGAAGGGCTTGGTGTATGCTTTTACGATGTCCCAGATTGCACAGCCAACAGACAGCTAGGCCCCAGTTCCGTTGGGGGTTTTATAGCTGGAAGCTCCCTGCTGTGCTTTGGCTGCCTGTGACCTCTGTCATTACTCAGGCCACATGTCACCCCACAGTGAGGGAAGGGGATGAGGAAAGATATAATTGTACAAGATGGACGATCCTTTGCCAAAATGGAGGTTCGTATCCATCTCTGTGTGCACGCTTGCTACAATCGCTCCCACTTCCGGTCTGATCGCCTTGGCAATCAGAAACGGAAAGTCTCCTCTCTCCCTCCCTTCCTGTAGTCTTTTGGGAGACATGACAGGTCCCAGAAGACCACAGGACCATTCATGAAGCGCAACGCTACTCGTGCATGCGCAGTGGGTACCCGGCTGTGAAGCCACAAGCTATCAAAGCAGGGGTGCCTACACTGAAGATGCCGGCCTCCAGGAATAGAGGATGGCCAGTGAAACTGGCTGCAGGGGACACACCGTGGGACCAAGGGACAGGTAAGTGGCTGTTTTTTAAAAGTCAGCAGCTACAGTTTTTGTAGCTGCTGACTTTTATTTTTTGACAGGGTGAGCGGAACTCCACTTTAATCTAGTTTGTGATCTCATGGCTGCAATTTTCCTAAGAATTGCCTGACTTTATCATTAAAATGTGAAAAGTAGGTCTTAAAATGGATTGGGAAAAGAAATCTGCTTAGCTTAGCAACAGTCTCCTTGATCCTGCCAGCCCCCACTTCTGCTTTTGTAGAGGATCTGGATGAGACTTTCAAAGAAACTCGACAAAATGACATCTGGCTTGTTGATTGAGCATCTCTCCTTAGGACCTAACCGGATTGTTTAAGTTGCTGGAGAGGGGATGGCATAGACCTCATGATATACCTGTGCAAGTAGCTTTCTGGTGAGTGCATAGTGGTGGTGGATCGTACACCAGTTATAGAGCACTGTGTTGGACTGAACACTCTCTGACGTGATTGATATCACAACTTCACAGACATACAGATTTATATTGGAAGGAATTTATTGTTCACTATTCTGTTGTTGGCTTATTTATACTCATTTTGTTTTTTTGTCAATGCTTTGTCTTATTATTCACGTCATATTTTTTATACGGGCTGCACTGTTTTGTCATTTACTTTGGTATTGAGATTTTGTCACTATCTTTTGTGCCAGCTGCTTCCACGTCTATAGCCCTCGCTGTTTGCTTTTGAAAGAAATCTGCTAAATTACTACGCACACTCATAGATTTGTGAGACAGGAGACCTGTACAGCGGACCAGCTTACCATGAAAGAAGAGTGTTTTATGGAAAGTTGACAAAGTCAACTACACACAAATAATATAACGAATATTTGATTGGCATGCATAGCCGCCTTATTACCAACAGCATTGCTAAGAAATGCTGCCACATATGAAGTTCAGTCACTCTACAGTACTTTCTTTTTTACAACTTCTTGACAAAACAAAGCTACAAATCTTTACTGTAAAACAGAAAAATAAGCATTTGCTTCTCACTGTGGTTTCAAAATAAAGACTTTTCCCCCAAAAAAGAGTATTAAGAATTACATTAAACTTAAGAATGTTCAGTGTCTAGTAACAATAAAATCAACATAGATAAATGAAAGTGGGAATACAGGGCAAACGAGTAAGTAAACATCATTAATCTTAGAGTAATATTACTTTTGGTGATGTAGCTCCTATAGAAATGATCCTACAACCAATGTCCATTAGGTGGCACTGTTACTCTTTATATTTTCTTCCTATTACAATTGGTAGTGGCTGTTCAACATCTGCATGCTTACCTATTTATATACATCTTTTGCCTCTTGCATATTTCTGCTTATCTTCCTGTACTTTTTAGCTTCTACTTGTTACAGTTACAGTATGTGCACTTTGCAGTAAATTGTAAGAAATAAACAGATAATTTATATTTGAGTTTTGCTGTAAATGTTTTATACAAAGCCCTCTTCAGCTGAGGAAATGTGGACAATAGAGAAAACACGATACAAAGAGAAAAGTGCAATTTGTGCTGGAAAGAACTAATTCCTGGATTGAAAAATTGAAGTGTTGGTTCACATACAGTATATGGGGATTGGATGGATTAGATGAGGTATGAACCACATCCAAGCTGCATGACATGTGTAATAAGATTGCTTCCTATGGTGCCAGCACAGTGGCTAAATGGTTAACACTTCCACCTGGCAGTACTAGGGGCATTGGTTTAAATCCCAACCATGCTTGCCTGCAGTTGCATGTTCTCCCTGTGCCAGTGTGGCTTTCCTGCAGGTACTCCAGTTTCCTTCCACACTCCAAAGACATGCTGGTAGGTTTATTGGATCCTGTCTAAATTGGCCCTAGTATGTGTATGTATGAATGTAAGTTAGGGACCTTATATATTGCACATTCACATCAGTTCCTAACCCTCAAGGAGTGTACAATATATGTAAAGTGCTGTGTAAATTAACAGTGCTAAGTACCTGTAATAAAAACAGTGCCTGTTCACATACAGTATGTGCAGTGCAGATTGAAGAAGAGATCTGTCCAATTTCTGAGCAGCCCAGTTCAGGTGCAGATTGTGGGCTATTGACTTCTATGGGAACAGCTTTTATCTTACCCATAGGACCCATTAAAGGATAAGTTCACTTTTTATTACAAAACAAAATGCACATCTTTCTACAGAGAAAAAAATACGAGTTTATTATTTTTTTACACTGCAGCCTGTAAGGCATTGCACCCATGATCAGCAGATTGAAGGTGCAATGCCAGGATCCTGCAGACTCTCAGTCAGCTGTCTGCCCATACTTCCCATACAGTAGGAATCAATGAACTATAAGAGCACTCACTAGCACCCTCACAGTTCATTGAGAATTATAAGCTGTCTGCCACACTGGCTGACGGTAGATGTAGTTCATTCATTCACAGAACTCTGTGAATGAATGACACAGCTGTGTGGTTGGAGCCCTGCACGGCCACACTGTTTTTAAATTGTGATAGCAGGTACAGGGAAAAGATCATGGGGGAGAGGGTGAGTGTTGGAGTGATTGGGTAGTGCGGTGCTGTATTGTAACATGTTACATTACAATATAAATATGTGTTTAACATGTAACATGTTACAAAGGTGAACTTATCCTTTAAAGTGTATGATTAAGTAGTAGAACCCCTGTCTGATTTTTAATGCCATCACAGACTCTCTTGGGGCTCATTTAAGTTGCGGTTAGGCGATGGTAAAACCCTGCATGTGAGATGCATTTTTAATGCCCCTCAATGGCTTCCCCGCATGCTGTGGTTGCGATGCTTTACTTCATGAGTGTGGCAAGAACATTATCCCCTGACTTTCTTGGTGGGCATTACCACTCACCTTATGTGGCCCATTCAAGTGAATGGGGCTGCTCTGCAACTGACCAAAAAAACACACACAATGTGCTTGGTTGTTGCTCATTAGTCTGACATTTAAGTGGCATTTAAGGGGTTAAAACAGTCAGTGAGGGGGGAATACAAAGCGTCTTCGCCACCTGCCAAATGCTCTCTGAACAGGGATCTGAAAGTGGATCACTCTTCAGAGAGCAAATCAAGTGTAAATAAGGCATTCAAGAGATTTCCTCTCTTTTAAGTCCCTGCGTGTCATGATGGCAAATGTTGTCCCCGACAGGAAGTGAGGTAAAATCTACCACGATGAGAGTAACAAAAAAATTGACCGAGATTCTAGTCTTACACAGCTCTATTTATAAGAAAAACTCATCTGATAGGAGTTCTAATCCTCCCCAGGAATGTTTGGCTGAGCATGCACTTTGGAGCCAAACACCAACCAGGCATTGCCATACAGATTTTAATAGAATGGGACACAAAAAAATTTTTTCACCTCTTAAAACATGTTTTTTTTGGATATACATTGCTCAAAAAAATTAAGGAACACTTTGGAAACACATCAGATCTCAATATCGAAAAATATCATGCAGGATATCTATACTGATATGGACTGGGTAATGTGTTAAGAATCTAAGGATGCTCCATCTCTAAATGAAAATTATCAACCTACAGAGGACTAAATTCAAAGACACTTCGAAATTCAAAGTGATAAAATTATGCAGCAGACTAGTCCATTTTACTGAAATTTAATTGCAGCAACTCAAAATGGTACTCAGTAGTTTGTATGGCCCCCACGTGCTTGTATGCATGCCTGACAATGTCGGGGCATGCTCCTAATGAGACAATGGATGGTGTTCTGGGGTATTTCCTCTAGATCTGGACCAAGGCATCACTGAGCTCCTGGACAGTCTGAGGTGCAACCTGGCAGCATCGGATGGACCGAAACATGATATCCCAGAGGTGTTGGATTTAGGTCAGCCGAGCATGGGGGCCATTCAGTGGTATTAATTCCTTCATCCTCCAGGAACTTTCTGCATACTCTCACCACATGAGGTTGGGCATTGTCGTGCACCAGGAGAAATCCAGGATCCATGGCACCAGCATAGGGTTGACAATGGGTCCAAGGATTTCATCCCGATATCTAATGGCAGTAAGGGTGCCATTTTCTAGCCCATGCAGGTCTGTGCATCCCTCCATAGATTGCCTCCCCAGACCATTACTGACCCACCACCAAAATGGTCATGCTGAACGATGTTACAGGCAGCGTAATGTTCTCCAGGGCTTCTCCAGACCCTTTCACGTCTGTCACAAGTGCTCAGGGTGAACCTGCTCTCATCTGTGAAAAGCACAGGGTGCCAGTGGTGGACCTGCCAATTCTGGTGTTCAATGACAAATGCCAGTCGAGCTCTATGGTGCCAGGCAGTGAGCACAGGGCCCACTAGAGGACATCGGACCCTCAGACCACACTCATGAAGTCTGTTTCTGATTGTTTGGTCAGAGAAATTCACACCAGTGGCTTGCTGGAGGTAATTTTGTGGGGCTTTGGCAGTGCTCATCCTGTTCCTCCTTGCACAAAGGAGCAGATACTGGTCCTGCTGATAGATTAAGGACCTTCTGCGGCCTTGTCCAGCTCTCCTAGAGTAACTGCTTGTCTCCTGGAATCTCCTCCATGCTCGTGAGACTGTTCTGGGAGACACAGCAAACCTTTTGGCAATGGCACATATTGATGTGCCATCCTGGAGAAGTTGGACTGCCTGTGCAATCTCTGTAGGGTCCAGGTATTGCCTCATGCTATCAGTAATGACACTGATCCTAGCCATATTCAAAACAGTCAGAAAAACAGTCAGAAAAGATGAGTAGGGAAAAAAATGTCAGTGGCCTCCCCCTGAAAACCATTCCTGTTTTGGGGGTTTTCTCATTTATGCTCGTCGAGTGCACCTGGTCAGATACTGGTCCTGCTGATAGATTAAGGACCTTCTGCGGCCTTGTCCAGCTCTCCTAGAGTAACTGCTTGTCTCCTGGAATCTCCTCCATGCTCGTGAGACTGTTCTGGGAGACACAGCAAACCTTTTGGCAATGGCACATATTGATGTGCCATCCTGGAGAAGTTGGACTGCCTGTGCAATCTCTGTAGGGTCCAGGTATTGCCTCATGCTATCAGTAATGACACTGATCCTAGCCATATTCAAAACAGTCAGAAAAACAGTCAGAAAAGATGAGTAGGGAAAAAAATGTCAGTGGCCTCCCCCTGAAAACCATTCCTGTTTTGGGGGTTTTCTCATTTATGCTCGTCGAGTGCACCTGCTGTTAATTTCATTAACACCAAGCATCTGAAACTGATTAAAAACCCCCTCTGCTACTTAACTGACCAGATCAATATCCCAGAAGTTTAATTGATTTGATGCTATACTCTGATTAAAAAGTGTTTCTTTAATTTTTTGAGCAGTGTATATTAATACAGTACAATACATCGCTAAGCATCACCAGTTTGTTGGGGGGCAGTGATGGTCTGGGGAGGCATATCCATGGAAGACCCACAGACCTGTACAGGCTAGACAATGGCATCCTGACTGCCATTAGGTAATGGTATGAAAGCCTTGGACCCATTGCCAAACCCTATGCTGGTGCAATGGGTCCTGGGTTCCTCCTGGTGCACGACAATGCCCAGCCTCATGTGGTGACAGTATGCAGGCAGTTCCTGGAGGATGAAGGAATTGATACCATTGAATTGTCATCATGCTCACCTGACCTAAATACAATAGAACACCTCAGGGATATCATGTTTCGGTCCATCTGACGCTGCCAGGTTGCACCTCAGACTGTCCAGGGGCTCAGTGATGCCCTTGTACAGATCTGGGAGAAAATACCCCAGGTCACCATCCATCGTCTCATTAGGGGCATGCCCTGACATTGTCAGGCATGCATACAAGCACATGGGAGCAATACAAACTACTGAGTACCATTCTGAGTTGCTGCAATGAAATTTCAGCAAAATGGACTAGCCTGCTGCATCATTTTTTCACTTTGATTTTTGGGGTGTCCTTGAATTTAGTCCTCTATAGGTTGATAATGTTCCATCAAACGATGGGGCATCCTTACATTCCTAACACATTACTCAGTCCATATTAGTATAGCTATCCAACATTATATTTTTCCCCATTGAGATCTGATGTATTTTCAAAAAGTTCCTTTAATTTTTTTTGAGCAGAGTGTATATATATATATATATATATATATATATATACACACGTTTTTCCATCTCTCTCTTAAAAAGTAACTCCACTTTTGAGAAAAAAAGTCCCTTCTGAATGATCTACAGTATGTGCATTTCCTGGATTTTAACAAACATTGACACAAATTCTTATCTGTTTCTTAAGAACAAGCTGTATGTTCCACTATGTTCTTGGAGCACTGATCCCTGCATGGGAGTGTCTGTGTTCTAAGCAGTTAGCTGATCCATGTTCAATGTGCTATTGAGGAAAGTTGAAGTTTCTACATCCCTTTAGAGGTAATTAAAGTGGTTGTACAGTGGTTTCACCTTAATGCATTCTCTACATAACCGTAAAAAAAACCCTTCAGTGTGCAGCTCCCCCCCAGCCCCCCCTTATATTTACTTGGGTTCGACCTCAATCCAGTGATGTGGATAAGAGCAGATGCTCTCTCAGCTCTCTGCCTCTTCATTGGCTCAGACACAGCAGGTCCATCACAGCAAGTGATGAGGGAACAGGGGCGGGGCCAAACCACACTCTGTAAGTCTTATGGACACACAGAGCCTGCTCGGGAGTGAGCACGCATGAGTGCCCCCATAGTACTTGGCATGGAGTGCTGGCGGACACCCGGGAAGAGGAGGATTGGGGCTCTTCTGTGCAAAACCATTGCACAGAGCAGGTAAGTATGACTTAGTAATGCTGTGTCTCACCAAAAATATATTTCCTGTTGCAGAAGATGACTAAAATTTAACTTATATCTTAGTGCAGATTTATTTGAAAGTTCTGTACACCAACTGTGTACACAATGCCTCCAGGTTGCCATATTGCATAACATTTTATAGAAAAAGCGATTTTTATTAACATTTAATTAGACAATGGCGTGTGTAGCAATTTTATATGCTATATTATTGTGATGGATATGGTAAAATGCCTATTTCATTTTCTATTGAATTTTTCTACACATTTTTCTACATATTTACTTTTATACTTTAATACTTTTTTATATTTCTAAATGTTTTATATATATGTTGTTTGAATATTTTCTGCCTGCTGGGCTTTGTGGTACTTTAAGAAATCCTTGCTTAAGAAATGTCTGCTCACCGACCCCCTCCCATCGGGCCAACTTGAGACAAAGGAATGTTTTTCTTTCTATAGATAAGACCTGGAAGAAGATAACACCTATACCATGACGGAAATTGTTTTCATGTGGAAATGACCAATCAAAGACTAATATAATGCTTATGCTGTTCTCACATGACTCTTGCATCATTTTGCATATATAAGCTCACTTTCTCCTTATAATAAACTAGAAGTGTTCATAGACTGAACATGTGTGTCAGCGTGAGTCTCTTCCAGTGTGCGCACATTCCAGAGCAAACCAGCGTCATAAATTAGGACAGGAGCAGATAAGCACTGGACAATTTAGTCCTCAACTAAATCATTATTACAATTTTTTTTTAAATTGCTATATTTTTTCAGAAAAGTGGAGTTAACCTTTAAAGCCCAACTCCAGGAAACTTTTTCCCTAGGAGAGAAGAGAAACCCTTATTTTACTTAGCTGATCCTCTGCTCCCCTGACATTCAGTGCCCTGCGGTGAACTGTCCCTTGGCATTATCACATCCAGTACAGGGCTATATGGACTCGTCTGTCTTGATGATGTCAGGACCATAGAATGCTGCATCTCAGGGGAAAAATGTTGTGAGGCCTGGTCTAGTAGAGCAGAGGATCATGTAAGTCTTTGTTTCCATGTCCCCTAGACCTAATTGAGCACATAACCCTTGAAGTGTGGGCGCAGTGATAAGTTTCCTGGAGTTGGACCTCAAAGAAATGAGGAACCAAGTAAATACAATGTGAGGAAAACTCGTCCTATTCAAATAATTAGTTTCATTAATATGCAGCATATATAATGAGGCAATATGGGGAATGAAATCATGCCTGCAGCCGTTGGGGCTAGCAAAACAGTGGCATATCAACACATGGGCTACAGAAAAGCCTCTTCTTTTAAAAACTGGGCTTTATTTACCAGTGAAACTTTCCTTAAAATGTTGATGCCTGAAGCCAAGCAGTTCCCAGGAACTTGCAAATGCTTTCAGACACATCAACCAATCATATAACTACCAGAATTGCCAAATTGCCAGTTCAGGCTTTCGAACAATAGCTGTATGGAAATTGGCTTCTTTAATCATACACCTTGTAAAAGTGCACGATGTGCAGAAAATCACAAATTAAAGTTTAACGTTGCCTAAATTAAAATAATATTTGCTGGATGTACTTTTAAAAAACACTGAAAACTATTTTAATTGGTAGTAAGAAGATATAAAAATATTGAAGAAAGTTATGTCTAGGGATATTAAAATAGGTCTTTAAGGCTCAAAAAACTTCCATTAATGAAAGTGCTGTATAATTATGATTATCTAGTCTGGTATAATAAGATGTTCTACTTGACGGCCTATGTTGAAAGATTATGAATAATTGTTCCTTCTTGCTGCTTCGGTACTCAACATATGACAAACTAGTTTATTCTACTGTAAATAATGTTTTTTAAACAATGTATTCATTTCAGGGTTCGTGGAAGTGAAAGGATTTTCTTTTCAGATGAATGTTCTTTATTATCATTTTTTCAAGAGTCATACCAAGCAATAGCGTTTTCTAAATTTTTTTAAACATAAATTTGATTGTATGTATATATTTTGGTGTTTATGCTAGTTGGCTATATGAATCACATTACACTTTTTACTTTCTGATTTCCCTACAGTCCCAGCTTAGATTTTTTTTAAATATTAAAGAAGAATTCTAGATACGGATACTATTTTATACATAGTTAAATCAGTCTAGCTTGGTTACTAATGTAATATTCATATATCATACCTAGCTGATCCCCCTTAACCCTAGGTTCACACCTAAGCATTTTCCGCAGCGTTTGCAGAAATGCACAACAGTCCATTTAACATGATTTCCTATGGGACTGGTCCTCATCTCCTCATTCCTATGGGACTGGTCCACATCTCCTCATTTTCACCCGGTGCGTGAGAAAGGGTCAGGGACTTTTTTAAACGCAAAAAGTTGTGTTTTTGGCTCTATAGACTTCAATGGAAATGTGGCAGAAAATAAAGTAGTGCACTTTTGCTGTGTTTTTGACACATTTTGGTGCATTTTGCATTTTAAAACTGACTAGCAACAAGAAAAAAAGCGCCGCAAAATGCATCACAAATGCATCAAAAATGTGTCAAAAATGCATGTGCAAAAACACAAAATGCACTGCAGAAATGTATCAAACGCAACCTGCATGGGTGTGAACCCAGAATAAAGCTGGAAATCACTGTAGTGGACACTGCCACTCCAGTAATTTCCACTTGCTTCCAAGACCCGTGATAAGTGGCTGCCCTACTGCATTCTGAACACAATAGGTTGGCCATCTTGGCACTTGTGCCACACAGAGAATGCTTTGATTGGATGAGATGGAAAGCATGAAATCACCGCCTTGCCTCTCCACCTTATCCATTTAGAGACCATTTTGCATTAATTCAGAAAATGCTAAATTACACCTGTGACAATTGTGCGCATAGAGACATGGACACTGACAGCCATCTTTTAGGTCTCAGCCATTTTGTCTCTCCTGTTTTCCCTCCTCCCTTTTGAATGGAATGTGAGTCTGTAAGTGACCGGGGGTCAAAAGTGCATATTATAGATATACACAGCTGGATGAGCTCCATGGCTGTAAACCACTAATTAGTCTGGTTCCAGAAGGTCTGCTTGAAAACCACTTTCCTCTGCCCGATCGTAAAACAATAACTCAGTCAGTCATGACCTGTTGGGCCATTAAGGGCTAAAGCATGCCATAAAACGTACGTTCCACATGAGTCATTTTTCATACAAATTCATAAACTTCAGCAGGAGCTGGGCACATTGATATGAAGTATATATTCGGATAGGTCATTTTAATATGTCACATGACACCTTACTTCCCTATGTAGCACCTACAAGAGGGTAGAAAGCAATTTATTTTATCCGGAGTGGTAGGATATGCTAAAGTTTGGTATCTATGCATTTAGAATATAATTCTAAATATTAATCTGCCAGTTGCTAGGATGCAAGCTAGAATGCAAGATGATTGCTCATTTGTTCTCAGGATACACCCCTTTGAGATTATAGAAAAGACTGACAGCCTGGAGAAAAGGTAGCTCTCCTTTTAACATTGATCAGGAACCATCTTGAGAGCAAAGTCAACCTTTTGTTCGGATGATTGGATTCTGCTCAAACCAAGGACTTTTGCAAGTATTCTGCCTTCTGAAACTTCTTTCTTTTATCTCACTGTTGTTTTATTGCTCTCATTATATATTTGTTACATCTTTTTCTGTAAATATTTTAATTGCACCATTTTGACCTTTTTAGTAATAAATCCTATTTTCTGAAAAGTGTTGAACTGTCTCTAAAGCTTTTAATGCAAACTAAAGAATCCCTGTCTCTGAAGAGTGCTACTGTATGTAATAATCCTCTGAATACATCTTACAGACGCTTATACTAATATCATAGTGTTACTGCTAAGATTTGTGAGTTTCCTCCTTCTCTGTAAAAAAGTGGTGGTGGCAGTGTGAAGGGTTAATTACGTAATTAACCTGACCCAGTAACAATCACTCTCAGGCTGCTGGCACATAGATTGTGGTCCCGTGAGCTGGAAAATATTTGTGTCGGGCGCAGCTGAGAGTGGCATTGTTGCGCAAGTGACAGTGGGGTGTGAGATCGGCTGGTCCTTCGGTCATGAGTTGGTGAGAAGGGCTGGGGTCTGACACCGTGCGCCGTCACAACACCCATGCCGTCCTCTTGTGCTCAGAATGCAGCAGCGCGGCCACTTGGCACAAGACCTGGAAGCTAGTGGAGATCACTGGAGTAGTGGTATCTACCTCAGTGATTTCCAGTTTACAGGGAGATTGACTAGGTATTGTATATACACAGTTACATTCATGGCTTTTTTTTCATCAGGAACGTGGGGGGAACGCAGTTCAGGCACCTCCAGCACTGAATGTATGTTAATGGCAAGTGAATCTGAGGTGTACTGGAGGGTCTATTGATACTAATGGAGGATCTATTTTTTGCTGGGGAGGTCTATTGTTACTGTTGGGGAATTTATTGTTACTGAGGGGTCTTTTGTTGCTGGAAGAAGATCAGTTGTTGCCGGGAGGGATCTACTGTTGAGATAGAAGTCTTTTGATGCTAACTGCTGGATGGTCTATTGATGCTGCCTGCTAGGAGATCTGTTGTTGTTTCTGGGGGTATGTTGTGGCTAGGGTGGGTTTGTTGTTGTTGAGGTGGTATTTGGATGCAAGGGGTCCATTGTTGCAGGGTTTCCATAGTTGCAGGTGGTTTATTGTTGCTGTGGGGTTTATTGTTGCTGGTGGAGGATCTTTTGTTGCTGGCTACAGTGGTCTAATTTACTGATTTTTTTTCCTATCCTTGACAAATTCCATACAAAGTACTTACCACTACAATATGATATTTGGTTCTATATTTTCTAAAAGGGGCAGTACTGGGAGGTGGGTAGGGTGTGGAACCAAGGGACGGTGGTTGGAGGTGGGTAAGGGGCAGAGGCAAGGGGGGAGTTCCTGCACCTATTCTCTGAGGAAAAAAAGCCCTGGTTACATTTGATCAAGCTGATCCAATGTAACTATGTAAAAAATATCCATACCTGGAATTATACACTGCTCAAAAAAATTAAAGAAACACTTTTTAATCAGAGTATAGCATCAAGTCAGTTAAACTTCTGGGATATTGATCTGGTCAGTTAAGTATCAGAGAGGGTTTTTAATCAGTTTCGGCTGCTTTGGTGTTAATGAAATTATCAACAGGTGCACTAGATGGACAACAATGAGACAACCCCCAAAACAGGAATAATTTTACAGGGGGAGGCCACTGACATTTTTTCCCTACTCATCTTTTCTGACTGTTTTTCACTTGTTTTGCATATGGCTAGGGTTGGTGTTACTACTGGTAGCATGAGGCAATACCTATATCCTACAGAGGTTGCCCAGGCAGTCCAACTCTTCCAGGATGGCACATCAATACGTACCATTGCCAGAAGGTTTGCTGTGTCTCCCAGCACAGTCTCAAAAGCATGGAGGAGATTCCAGGAGACAGACAGTTACTCTAGGAGAGCTGGACAGGGCCGTAGAAGGTCCTTAACCCAGCAGCAGGACTGGTATCTGCTCCTTTGTGCAAGAAGGAACAGGATGAGCACTGTCAGAGCTCTACAATATGACCTCCAGAATACCACTGGTGTGAATGTCTCTGACCAAACAATCAGAAACAGACTTAATGAGGGTGGCCTGAGGGCCCGACGTCCTCTAGTGGGCCCTGGGCTCACTGCCTGGCACCATAGAGCTCTATTGGCATTTGTCATTAAACATCAGAATTGATAGGTCCGCCACTGGTGCCCTGTGCTTTTCACAGATGAGAGCAGGTTCACCCTGAGCACATTTGACAGACATGAACGGGTCTGGAGAAACTGTGGGGAACATTATGCTGCCCGTAACATCATAAACCAAATGAAAAATGCAGCGCAGCAATATAACCTTAAATGGTGCTCATAATACAAATGTGCATAAATGAAAACAAAAATTGTGTATGTGACCATAAATAGGTGCTACACCCAATGTCTTCTTACTGCATACACATAAATAACCGTAGACTTGCACATAACAGTGCTGGAATAAATATAAAACCAAATGAATGATAAAAACAAGAAAAATATTAAATGGTGAACTGTCCCTTTAAATCTCAGAGATCTTCACGTGTGCTTGTGCGGTATGTCTTCTATATATCGTGATCCAAATACACCAACAATAAGTGTCTCATAAATAAATCTCCAAACAATGGTGAAACGTCCCTTTAAATCCGCTGTACTCCAAGTGGATCAGTGTAATCACATTACTGCATACACGTGTACGGTGCTCCTGTGTCACCCATTAGTGTACAGCCACCTCCAACACACTATTGCGCTCACCTCCAGGTTTGACCCGTAATGCCAGGTCAAACTATGCTTTTCCATTTCACCTGGGATGGTATACTGGTACACAGATCTTCACCACCGTCAGCACTTTAAAACTCTCCAGAACGCTCCATAATCATAGGAAAAAATGCTCCATATATTGTAATATTGCCAAGTAAAACAGACTTTATCAAAATACTCAAAATTAACTCACATTTAAAAGTATCCACCTGGGACACTACAGGGTAAAAACTCACTCTACAGTGCTGTGTGAACAATGTTCAGTAATCCCTTTTCCAAAACAGCGGCATGAGCACTTCATTCAGCATGATCGTTTTGGTGGTGGGTCAGTGATGGTCTGGGGATGCATATCCATGAAGGGATGCACAAACCTCTACAGGCTAGACTAGTGGTCTCCAAACTGTGACCCGGAGGAAAGATGCAGCCCTTTGCTTGCCACTATCCAGCCCTTAGGGCACTATTGTTCCAACTGATACCAATGATGAGGCACCATTCCTCCCACTTTCAACATTAATGGGACACTCTTCTTCCCACTGATACCATCAATGGCCCCTCTAAAAAAAGTCTTAAGGACAGTAAACTGGCCCTTTGTTTAAAAAGTTTGGAGACCCCTAGGCTAGACAATGGCACCCTGACTGCCATTAGGTATCAGGATGAAATCCTCAGACCCTACACTGCTGCAGTGGGTTCTGAGTTCCTCCCGGTGCATGACAATGCCCTGCCTCATGTGGTGATAGTATGCAGGCAGGTCCTGGAGAAGGAAGGAATTGATACCATTGAATGGCCTCCATGCTCACCTGACCTAAATCCAACACCTCTGGGATATCATATTTCGGTCCATCTGATGCCGCCAGGTTATGCCTCAGACTGTTCAGGATCTCAGTGATGCCCTTGTCCAGATCTTGGAGGGAATATCCCAGGACACCCTCCGTCGTCTCATTAGGAGCATGCCCCGACATTTTCTAAAAAAAATCCCAATACTTGTAAATTAATTGGTTTACGTTAAAATTAGAATATACAAATAGCGATATATATACTGTAATTTGTTTTATACTAGTAATGGCAGCGGTCAGCAAAATATAGCGGGACTGCGGTAGGCATTCTGACACTGAGGGGAACTGACTAACTGCCACTGACATCCCAATGGCACTAATATAGTGATCAGTGCTAACCCTGTACCAATGACATTGGGCAGGAAGGGGTTAACATCTGAGGCTATAAAAGGGTTAATTGTGTGCTGTGTACTGTTTTACTAAGTGTGCTGTGTGTGTTGTACTAGGCAAACAAGCTGCTTTGTATAGCTGTGCTGTGCAGATCAATACAAAGCAGCCTGTTCGTGCTGACAGGGGATAGATCTGTGTTGTTTACACACAGACCTATCCTCTTTCACTGTTCCTCGGCAATCATCGGGTTCCGGTGGGGAATCTCCAGTTGGGACCTGGTGATTGACAGCTGTAACCGCCAATGGCAGCGAGGGTTAGGCTGTGTGCATACGTCCCCTACCCAGAAGTGCAAAATCACATACATATACGTGATTTTGCACAGCTCTGCCGCCCTGTAGCAGTAGTTTTGCTATGCGGTGGTTGGGAAATGGTTAAGTGTGACAAATATGCAAAAAAAAAATTAGGAAAGGGCAAATCATTTTCACAGCACTGTACATCATCACGAGGATAGTCAGTCAAGATGGCTGAAGATACTGAAACCATAAGAAGACTGAGCAAAGATGCCAGTGCCAATGAGAGGGCAGAGTTTGCATCACTGGAGAGGAGGAAAGTATGGACAAACCTTAGGTCTACGTTACACGAACTGCAGCAAGGGAGGATAATATGTATGATGTGATATCACTAAGGGAATAACAGGAGTGGATTTGCCAATACTCATTTGTTCTTCTTCCTATTCATAATTTTCTATTTGTGTTTGTGCTAAAATAATATCATAGATGAAAATGAGTGGGTAAGTTACTATGATTAAAACAATTTCAAAAGATAATAAACCTGTATTTATTCAATAAGGGAGTGATAACAGGAGTCATGATGTGAAAGTGCCACAACCCATAGTGACCAATCAGATGTCAGTTAAATATAATCAGTAAATGTTAGTTCTGAGATTTTTTTTGTCTGGTTGCAAATAATTGTTGTAACATCTTTTTTGTACACTGTCTTGTTGAATGATATGGTCCTAAATGAGATTGTGGAAGATAGAATGAAATTGATGTTATGAGATAAAGTAGGAAATTATCTTGGCAGATCCACATAGCCCAAATAATTTGGCTCAGTTTTGTAAGTTTGGTAACATGAACAGTTGGCAACTTTAGCTCATGGGCAGTGGGAGTAAAAGGGCACACTCAACCATGAAATGACTAACAGCAGGTATACAGTTTATTTATTTTTTTTACAGCTTAAAAGAACTCTACCTATAACTACAGGCATTTGAAGTTAATAGTCACAAGACAGTGTACTGAAGATGTATATAGATACATTGATGGTATAAAATCTTAATATTAAAATGCAGGAAAATGTTTTACTTATGTTTGAGAAATGTTAGATTATGGACTTGATTTGTAAACATTTCAAAGAGACAGAGACACAAACAGTATGGTGCAATGATATGGAAAAGTGTGCAGTGGCATGTAGCCTTATTTTTATAGTCATTATATAATAGCACTGTTATCGATGATAATGATATCAGTCCCAACTACTTGGCCATTAGGCAATCTGTATTTCTAAGCACTAGTCCCTCTCTTTTACTTCACTGACCCATTTATCCTCAACCCTAATGACTAGGTCACTATTGCAGATCAGCCACAACCTCCATTCCCTCCTCATAGAATTTGACTGACAGCAGCAGGAGCCAATGGCCTCTGCTCTCATTGTAGCCTGTGAATCCAGAAAGAGAGCAGAGCTGCTGCAGACAGATGCTGGATCAAAAAAGACTCAGTAAGTGGGAACAGGTACTGGAAATATTTTTGCTTTCATGCAGAGAATGCACTGAGGAAAAAAACCTTTAGAGTTTAGTACCACTTTAACTTTTCTTCACCCAAAACCTAGCACCTAATATCAACACCTAAGCTTAAACTTCACCCTGATAGTTTGTTATTCCTCCAGTTAACCTTGACTTTTAATTCAATCTTAAACCTAACCCTTGACCTTAAAATGCATCTACTGTATAACTTAACCTATTTTTTTAGTTATGGATACAGTGTCAGTGGGCTAGGACACCTCCACTAGCATTGTTATAAGGCTACCTTAACCCCAAATGAACTACCAAACCAATAATTGCCCCATGTAATAGAACCCATAGTCTTGCACCAGAAAGTAACTACACTAAAATAGCAATACCGAACAATAGTGATCTGAAGAAGAGGAAATGTTTCAGATCAAGAAGCTGAAAAATAGAAGGGTCTGGTGGAGAGTGGCGTGATGTCCTGAGTTTGATGAGCAAGTCTGTTTAGTATAAAAAAAACATAATGCAGAAGTGCAGCTCATTCATTTAGATTGGAAAATTTGTACACCAGAACTGGTGGAAAAGCGGTAGGACCATTTAGAGAGGTAACATCCCCATGTATATTGTGCTCATTAGGTGTGATCCTACACTACTGACTTTTTCGTTTCAGCCCAACATCCAATCATTGTTCAAATCTTGCTGCCTTCACCTCTGCACCAGTTCCAAAATCACCCCATATAACAGTTGCAATGACACCACCAAGCTACTCAATCCTTCTCTTGTTTTATCTCACCTCAGCTATTGTAACACCATTCTCATTGGCCTTATCTCTACACAGGCTACCACCAGCTACAGTCTATCATGAATGCTGCATGAATGCTGCGGCCAGACTCATCTACCTTACTTCAATCTCTAGTGAATACGATTCAATATACTAACAAGAAGATACAAAGCCATCTACAATTCTGACCCAGTTTCATCACCAACTTTGTCTCAAAATTTATTTTCTCCACCAAGGAGCTCCATCTAACTTTTTCATCCCCTCCTTCCTAGCTCACCTCCCTTGCCCTCTCCCATTGTCTTGAACTTCCTACCTCAATCTTTATGGCTATATCCTACTCTAAATACCTTTAGCTGATGTCTGAAAATATATTCCTTCAGGGAAAATTTAAACTGGAAATGTACATTCTTCATCTGCTCATACCTAACAGTTATTGCCTGCTTTTCCCTTGCAAGGGATTGATTGTAAACTCTTGCAAGCAGCCCCCACTTCTCTATTGTTTTTAATTGTATTGTAACTGTACTGTCTCCTTTTATTTTGCAAAACAATACACAAACTGTTGGCAATATATAAATCCTGTGTTATTATATTAATCTGCATTTCTGCTGCCAAACAATGGATGTCAGCAGATGTGACACTCTTGCAGCACACTGTCTGCCCTGTGACCTAACTGTCAATATAGTAGATTGCTTTGTGCCGACCACTAAACCATTCTACAATCTGTAATGCTGCAGCAAATCTGACACTTGTTTAAATGTTGATTTGCTTCACAGTGCCCAAAAATGCCTGTGCCTATTCATATCTGATACTTTTGCACCATGTTTCCAGTCCAATTGTCAGGATATTAATAGAGAAAACAACCAGGTATTTGTAAATATTGCATTTTGAAGCTGTATTCTTTGTAGAAATGGGTACAAAAATGTAATCATTAAAAGAGATATCCTTGGGTGTTATACATATGTAAATGGTGCAGGTGTTTTATTGCATTTCCTATTTAGACAGTGTGATCTCTAATATTGTTTCTGCAATTTTGCAATATGTGTGTGTGTTTCACAGTTCTCTTTTTCTATTGTATGCCTTTGTGTCCCTTTGCATTTCCATGTATTTGATCCATGTAAGCATTCATAGAGATAAGGTAGCACAAACGGCTTGTTAGTCTTACAAAACATCACACACTCAAACCTGACCTAGATAGTTTAAAGCATATCAAAACCCAAATCCAAAGATTTTATATATTGCAGACTACCTAGAATGTGGTGACTCCATTTGTTTTTTTTTTTCAAGCTTTGTTTTGCATTTTATTTCCACCTGCTGATTCTGACAATAACACACATTCTGTATTGGAATGGCAATTCTCACTCACCCTTCTGTAAGAGAACAACATTTTGCATGACATAGAGGAGTGTGGTGTTGTTCTCAGAGATAGCTGAGAGCAATGCAATTGATAACAGCCAGTATAGGCAGAGGGCAAAAAAAGCTATCAACTCATGAGATCACTAGATTTCTGGCAATATCAACAGGTATTATTTCAACTTAGCAAACTGATATAACTAAAAATGTTCACTTTATATTAAACAGACCAAATAAAAGATTTTTTTTAGAGTTTACATGTTAAACATCCATGTTAACAGCACAGCTTCACATTTATGGTAGCAAGTGGTTCTGTTCCTGTAAATAATTTGTCTGTGCACTGTAGGGGCCATCATCTTTAAAAGCAAATCCTTACAGAACAAAATGTTGATTTACTAAAACCGGAGAGTGAAAAATCTGATGCAGCTGTGCATGGTAGCCAATAAGCTTCCAGATTCAGTTTGTTCAGTTAAGATTTAACAAAAAAGCTGGAAGCTGATTGGTTTATATGTACAGCTGAACCAGATTTTGCACTCTTCAGTTTTAGTAAATCATCCCTTATGATTTGATAAATACTGTTGCTGAGTTCTATTGACCATCATATAACGTACACTGCTCAAAAAAATTAAAGGAACTCTTTGCAAACACATCAGATCTCAATGGGGAAAACTATCATGCTGGATATCTATGCTGATATGGACTGGGTAATGTGTTAGGAACACAAGGAATGCCGCATCGTTTGATGGAAATAAAAATTATCAACCTACAGAGGACTGAATTCAAAGACACCCCAAAAAATCAAAGTGAAAAATGATGTAGCAGGCTAGTCCATTTTGCTGAAAATTTCATTGCAGCAACTCAAAATGGTACTCAGTAGTTTGTATGGCCCCCACGTGCTTGTATGCATGCCTGACAACTTCGAGGCATGTTCCTAATGAGATGATGGATGGTGTCCTGAGGTATTTCCTCCCTGATCTGGACCAAGGCATCACTGAGCTCCTGGACAGTCTGAGGTGCAACCTGGTGGCATTGGATGGACCGAAACATGATATCCCAGAAGTGTTCTATTGTATTTAGGTTAGGCAAGCATGGAGGTCATTCAATGGTATAAATTGTAAAAGCACAGGGCGCCAGTGGTGGACCTGCCAATTCTTGATGAGAACAGCTTTGATAGATAATTGGACAGAACAGAAACACCTCCCATCATACAGAGCACAGGAAAAGAGCTGAGGCTGTGAATCACAGGCTATGTGCTGGAGGTCCCTCCCCTGTCATCTTTTTATCTCTCAGTGTCAGGAAAATTTGTCAGAAGGGACTCACGCAGATAGCAGAGGAACGTTAAGGTGCTGTAAGTAATTGGTGAGAGATTATTAGATGGAAAAGATGTCAGCATTAGAAGTAGTCCAAGATGGTGTGAAAAATGAAGGGGAAAGAAGGAGGAGAGGAATTGGCCAGGGTCATCCATTTGGGGAGCACATTTGGAAGAGGTGATGGAAATTGAGTGTTGAAAAGGTGTTGGAGTATGAATAGAGTGGAGTGTGGTGCTGGACTGCAAATGCAGAGTTGTGATGGTCTGCTCTATGCACTCACGAGACTGAGGATAATGGATGAGAGTAACAAATTGAATTACAATAAATGAAAATGAAAAAAAAAAAATTAAAATAAAACAAGGCAATAAAAGTGTAGTAAACAATAAAAAAATGCAGTCAAAAATAGAAAAATAAAATATAAATGATACATGGGAAATAATATCAATGCCTGAGCTGAAGGTATTTATGTGTTGAAACTGGGTCCCCATACCATTCACTTAGACATGTGGTCAAGTATACATAACCAAAGAATATTGTAACAGAGCAATGTTCTAGTAAAGTGGTTATAATGTCTCTGATCAAAGTAAGCACTGCAATGTTGCTGCTGATAGCAAACATTACAAACCAAACTAAAAAAACCCAAACATATGTACCAATTCAAATTCACAAACTGTGGAGAACTCAGGGTGGGATTGTGATTAGTGAGACAGCAGAGTTAATAGCCAAATGAACATTGGAATGGTGGTGTCTGACCAACTGATTAGTTCATAGCTACATAAAAGCAACCAATAATGTCTTCCATTGACTAAAGAACTCATTCCAGAGTTCATGAGCTGGTCACTGAAGGGTTCAGAGTGGCAGAACTCTGTGTGTAAGTCACCTGTGTATAATTGTCCTGTTAAATAAGGAAGTACAGCTGGGGTCTTAAGTTGCACAGGACAATGCTTATTCAGCAGGATTCTTTGGTTTCATGCAGGCCTTTTGGTGAGAGTGTGTTTAATCTGTATATCCAAAATGCTTCTTTTTGGCACAGCCCGGTTATCCTGTTATGTACTGTAACTAGTAGAGTGTGGGATCTGTTCAATGATCATTGCTGTTACAAGGTAAACATTGCTATCGTGATGGGTGGAGAAGTGACGCGAGATGCTGTGGTCTGGGAAGGCATTCTTGATGTTAAATCTGTGCTTCTTGAATCTCTGGCAGGAGGTCTGAGTTGTCCTTTTAACATATTACATGTCACTCTTCTAAATAGCACCCTTGGTTTTGGCTGCAGATCTGGTGTGAAAAGTGAATCCAGTTGGAGGATATGCCAGCTTGGAGAGAATATTTTTGGTAGCGGTGTGATTGGTGCTGTATCAGGTGATGAAGCCACATTGTGTTCGGGCTACAGAAGACCTAGAATTGGTTGGTGAATTGAGACATTGTTTGTGTGGGATACTTTTGGCTTAAGCGAAGACTTCTTTGATGAGCTGATCCAGATTTTCTTTACTTTGACTCTTGACTTGAATATCTGTTATTGCGCGGTAAATCATGTCTCTGTGGTGCAGTTTCATCTTAATCACTTGGATTAACTGAAGGGAATGTTTTTGAGCTAGGGTTTGTGGTGGCAGATGTTAAATTCAAGGTAGGTGTTGCTGTTGACTACTTTGAAGGAGTTAGTGGTGGTGATGGTTCCATTTAGGTTGCCAGTTTGGGTGACATCAAAATAGACAATGGTGGTTGGATGTGTTTGATGGGAGAACCCCCAATCATTATGATTTAAATGCATAACAAAAAGAGTGATCTCCTTTCCATCCCTACCTTCTTCCTTTCACTCTGATTCCACTGCACCCCATTCCTCTCCTCCACCAACCTCCTACCTATCACTCAGGGCCTGCTGCACTCTGCTTCAATATCTGAAAAAATTCTCACAGGTCCTGCTGGATCCCGCTTGACCCAGCCTCTATTTTTGC
Organism: Staurois parvus; assembly: GCF_062004578.1. NCBI lineage: Eukaryota > Metazoa > Chordata > Amphibia > Anura > Ranidae > Staurois > Staurois parvus. The sequence goes on from NW_028317803.1 coordinate 1,489,729, forward strand.
CTACCTTCCTCCCACCTCTGAGGTCCGTTAGCACCCCATTCCACACTGTCTCCCTTTCCTCTAAATTCTTGCCTTCACAGCACCAATTATCTTCTTCCCACACCCACTCACAGTCACGCTGGTCCACCCGCTCTCATTCCACTCTCTCTTTCCCCACCAGAGGCTACACTGTCCATACAATTCAAACCTCAATTTCCGCCAGCAGGCACTCTAGTCCCACTACACCCAAATAGCATTCCTATCCTCTGCCAGCATGTTTCTCCAGTTACCTCTGGTCCTCTTCCACCTCGGTTATCTGATCCATCTCCCTCCAACCTCCTAGAGACTGAACCAACACTTGCACCCACATCTCTCCCTGAACAATCAAGCCACATTGTCCCATCTGGTCCCCAGACTCCCCCAGTTTATTTGCATAGCATATTTGCAGAAATTCAAACCCTTTCCAGCTGCCCACATACACTGTGCTCTGCTGCACACCAGCACAACTCTGCATTCACAGTCCAGCATCACACACAACTCCAATTTGTGGTGTTTAATTACCCCAACACCTTTTCAACACTCAATTTCCATTACCTCTTCCACCTGTACACCAAATGGATGGCCCTGGCCAATTCGTCTCCTCCTTCTTACCCCCTCTCCCTCATTTTTCCCACCATCTTGGACTACTTCTAATGCTAACATCTTGCCACCTACTAATCTCACATCCATTACTCACAGCACCTTATGGGACAAAATGACAGTGGATTGCCAGTTCTAGGACTGTTGGACCACATCTGCCAATACAGGTGTCTCCTTCTAACACATTATCCCAGAGTTTACTATCATTGTATATACTGTATATATTTTCTTATGATATATATATATATATATATATATATATTACGATTTTACCATTTTACCAGTTCATTTTGTATCATTTTTATGGTTCTTTCAGATTTGCACATTTTGTTATTAAATCCATTTGTATCTGCATAATCTGATAAAGTCATTGTAATAACATGTTCATTATCCTTATCCACTAAATATTTTACATTGTAATATTGAAATACTTATTAGCTGTTTTTAATGTTTCCTTGCACATTAGCCCTGAGAAGGGCTGTGAAGCAGCAACTTCAATTAACTTTATACAGTACATTTAACCGCAAGTGTGACAAACTCTTTACTAGGCACGCTTCTACGCTTGGCTTACAGTAGATCATGCATCAGAGTGCCGCAGAGCCCAAGACCTCAACAAGTTGCATCGATACACCTCCATTGGTTACGAAACCCCTTAAAGGAAAACAAAACCTAGACTATCTTTATATACACATTGAGCACTGCCAGACACACACATTGGATTTCTACAAATGAAAGGGAAGCTTTAACTAGAACCCATACTCTGAAATAAATTCATAAAACCTTATATAGCCTCATTTGGAGAATTTCAATTTGAAAAGCAGATAATATGTGAAAAAAAACTATTTAGGCTCAGTTTGTGTGAATTGGAGATAAAGTAACTTTTGATTGATGCTAAAGAAAAGTAAAGCTGTATGAATATCTTCAGTGCAGTGTAGTGTAGTGTTCAATGTACAGTTCTTGGTGGCCTTTGATAGCCTTGTGATATAGGCAAGTAAAAATTCCCCATGGCATAGTTTTTTTTCAGGTGAAAATGCAACACTTTTATAACACATCTTGTCAAAATTCTATTAAAACAGGGGGCCCAAATGCAGATTTTTGCAAATTTACGAAGCTACTATAATATAATTAAAGTTTTATTGCAAAGTATCTGACCTAGTCTAAATTACAGTATTATCCAGCAGGATCACTGGGTACAGGTAGCACTCCCATACAGGGCCTGTGCTCTGTCAGGTTAGCGGGGGGGGGTGTTGTTGGGGGGGATGTTAATCTCAGAAAGCAGGTTAAATACCTGTGTAAATGAGGTCTGAGGGTGGCAGCCCTGTTCCAACCCTGTCATGGATGTCATTGCAGGGTTCAGCTTCAATGACATTACTAAGAGCCATCAGTGAAACCCACAATACATTCTCTTTGTCACAATTCCACCACTGAGTACTGTGTCAGTGGCCTGTTCTTCAGCATATTTGCCAGCATTGGGGGGGGGGGGGGGTTAGTCTGAGGAATCTGGGCCTGTGTGAGCAGTTTAGTGTCACTGCTGCCAGCCCAGGGCAGGCTATTAAAAGCACAGTGGAGCAAACATTGCCAATATCACCACACAGAGGATCAATAGGAAGTTCAAAGGGGTGCTGGGGTGAGGGGGGTGCCAGTCTGTGTAGGGAAGGGACAGAAAAATGTATGGGACTCTGCTGCCATAATTGAACTGCAGAGGCTAAATCCACATCCTCTAGTAGTGTGCAAATCATTGTATTAAAATTAGTATAAGAGCTGGTTGACAGCAGAACAGTCAGGGAGACTTAATAGAGCTGTGAGCTCCCAGTCTTTTCTGATGCATTATATCTAAATCCTGCCAGGTAGGCTATACAGGGCTCAATGGTTTCTTTTGGCATCCTGGTGTCCCAGTAAGGGATAAGCTAGTTCATCATGGGGTGAATAAACTTTGAAAAAAATCAAAATAAAAATTGGGTCCCTCCTAATTCCATACTTGCACAGTGGTTGTGGGAGTCTGCTAGTCTATTCAAAAGAAATTAATGTATACACATGCACTCACACTACGACAAGTCCTTTATTAAAAAACACATAATGTCCTACAATGTAAATACATTGTCAGCATATCATCCAGCAATAAAGATTCTCATCAATCAATTAATCACTCAAAATGAACAAAGCCCACCAACCCGCTAGTAATGTTACTGACCAAATATGGCTGTACTATATTGTTAAAAAAATACACACTGTATTTCTTTTGAGAGGACTGGATAGGACCAAAATCCAAGTTTACTAGAATAAGGTAAAATTAAAATCCCAATATACCGTATTTTTCTCCATAAGACGCACTTTTTTCCCCAGAAAATATGGGGGAAAATGTCTCTGCGTCTTATGGAGCGAATACTGACAGTCCTCCACCTGTCACCACCGCCGTGTTAGTACCAGCGGCTGTCCCCTCCTACTGCAGCCTGTCCCCTCCCACTGCAAGCTGTCACCAATGCTCTCCTTGCCTTATCCCTTCTCTTTCCGGATACTGACAGTCCTCCACCTGTCACCACCGCCGTGTTAGGGCCAGAGGCTGTCCCCTCCCACTGCAGCCTGTCACTGACGTTCTCCCTACCTTATCCCGTCTCTCAGCGTGCTGTCCCCGCAGCTCTTCATAGTAGGCAGTCCCCCGCCGAACCCAGCTCTGCTGGTCCGCGCTGTCCTCGGAGATCCTCCCTGCTCCTGGCATGTCTGTGTACTGCTCTCTGTGCTCTGCAGTCCGGTCCGCAGGTGTGGCCTGTCCTTACAGCTCCTCCGCTTTCCTGGCATGTGTCCATAGTGCGCTCCCTGCTCTGCAGTCCGGTCCTGTCTGCTGGTGTGGCCTGTCCTCAGAGCTCAGTGCGCCCCCTGCCTTCTGTAAGTTAAAAATGACATGCTGGGAGTTGTAGTCCTTTTCCTTGATGTATGGTGTCAGATCATTTGATATTCTGGGTGGTGGGAACTTTATATGATGTAGTATGTCCGCAGTCTCTTGTCATCTGTACTGTGTCCGCAGTCTCTGGTCGTCCCCTGTACTGTGTCCGCAGTCTCTGGTCATCTCCTGTACTGTGTCCGCAGTCCCTGGTCATTTCCTGTAATGTGTCTGCAGTCTATTGGTTCAGAATATTTTTTTTCTTGTTTTCCGCCTCTAAAACCTAGGTGCGTCTTATGGTCAGGTGCGTCTTATGGAGCGAAAAATGCAAAAAAAGGAGGGGTCAGAGTCTTTTTCTACCTTCCTAACTAACATTGTGTGGTTTCATCAAGTCATATCACCAAAAAAAGTTATAATTTTGTTTGGAATTATTTTTAACTTTTTTGTTAAGTTTTTTTTTTTCCTAACATCTAAAGGCGAGCTAAAGTCATCAATACTTACCTCTGCTTCAATGGTCTGACATCCATGAGAACCCTCACTGGTGCCTGCATCTTCTCCCTGATGTCTTCTGGGTGCCGGTCTTTGGCCATCTTGAATGGCTGGTGTGAGAAGCCATCACTCCTACTCATGCACAGGATTGTAGTCATACTGACATAGAGGCACTGTGCCGGAATGTAAACCCAATCAGGTAAGCTTTTTTTTATATTAGATAGTTAAAATCTGTCTGGGCTATCCATGTTTTTTCCTTGATCTTTAATGTCTGTAATTGAATATGTTTGAGTATTTTTCTCTATCATTTGCAGCTTTCTCTCCTTTGAAAGATCCACTACATTTATACGTTAATTTGTTGGTCAGATTTCCTCTGCATTATGACAACTGAGCTACATTCAGTGCTATGCAACCAAGTTCTGAAATTGTCTTTATTCAACTTTTCACCCAGTCTGAGTAATAATGAACCATATAATATGGCCACTTCTTCAGTTGCTGGCCCTGATAATGATTAAGTTGTTGTTGTTGTTAAACAGTGAATCACATAAGGGTCTAATTATAAAACATACGCTGGACAAATGTCAACCACATTCATGCAGGCTGGTTGAATTTTCCCCATATTTTCTGTAGGAGATTATATTCTATGATTGTCAGCTCCATATCATAGACAAAATGCAGTATATTTTTTCATTGGAAAATGAAATGTGTCCAATGACACAGCTGATCACGATGTATACACAGTTGCTGGTTATTGGCTGCACTTTCTTCAAGCTGTCACAGCGTGAGGAGAGGAGAGCCTGCAACTGTGAAAGAGGATATCAGTGCAGCCCCAAGGGGACATCACGGCAGCCACAACAGTGTCCATCAGTGCAGTCCCAACAGTGTCCATCAGTGCTGCCAGTCAGTGTCCATCAGTGCCTCCAGTTAGTGTCCATCAGTGCCACCAGTAAGTGCCCATCAGTGCTTATCAGTGCCGCATACCAGTGCAGCCTCATCAGTGCCTCCTCGTCAGTGCTGTCTATAATTGCAGCCTCATCAGTGCCCATCAGTGTAGCCTATAGAGCTTTCTTGTGTTAGTATGTGATCACCACTGTTTTTTTTTATTATATTATATAAATGAAAAAAGACCCAAAATTTTGAAAATTACTATATTTTTTACTTTCTGCTATAAAACATATCCAATAAAAACATTTTAAACATAAAATTACTTCATAAATATAGGCCAAAATGTACAGTATGCTGCTACATGTCTTTGATAAAAAAAATCTCAATAAGCATAAATTAGTTGATTTGCATAAAAGTTATATAGTCTAGAAATGATGGTATATATACTGGAATTTTTATTATTTATTTTTTATACTAGTAATGGAGGTGATCAGCAACTTATAGTGGGACTGTGATAGTGTGGCAGGCAATCTGACACTGACACTTTGTGGGAATTGACTAACTGACACCGACATCACCAGTGACAGTAATACTGTGAACAGTGCTAATATTATACACTGTCTATTATACACTGTCACTATACTAATGATACTGGCTGGGAAGTGGGTAACATCTAGGGACAATGAAAGGGTTAACAGTGCACCTAACAATGTTTACTGTGTGTAGTGTGTGATGCTTTTAGTGAGCCTGTTTTCAGTCCCTTTGCAGAAAGTAAAAACTGACACATCACTGCTAACAGCACAACTGGGGCAGTGGGCGTGATCACACATTCCCTACCTGGAAATGCTGAATTACTCATATATACAGAACTTTATCCAGCTCAGCAGGGCCAGAAATAGTTAATCTATTACATAAAATACAGTATAATCCATCCAGCCTATATGAACATGTGTGACATTTGTCCAACAAATGTTTTATAAAGAGAACCCTTATTCTATCTGTTTTTTAAATTTACTTCTATGGAGACCTAGCCCACTTTTTCATACTTTGGCATCTAAGTATGCATTTCCTGCACTTTTGCTGCACTGAAAATGAGGACTGCAACCTGTAACATTAGTTTGTATGCTAGTATTTTCCTGCTACAATTGAGCTTTTTAATAGGTTAGCTGAGAATATCAGCATTCATAAAAGTTTTAATACAATACATTTAATGGGAAAAATTTAATAATATGAGAAGTAAAAGGAATCCAAAAGACAGCAAAGACATTTTTTTTATTACATTTGAAGGCAGTAACTTGTTCTTCATTAAACACCGAATGCTAGGAGGTAACAATAGAAATTATATTGATATACACAATGCTTTGTAGATTTATTTTTCCATATAGTAACACATTTTTAAAATTGTAATTAGTTGATTTAAGCAGATTCTGCATTTCATTTTCTTAATGCTTGAAAGAAGCAATAAATATGCATTTCATAGCCTTGGCTAATAAAATGTAACTTTTTGTAATTGAAAATGAATATGTTGGTAAATGTAAAAGCCTCTGAATATGTGAAAGATGAAACTGCAATGCTCTAGAACTGACAGTTGTACATTTTGTATTCAGCAAGTGGAGAAACATCATGTTTAGTCTGCTAAGAAAGAGTATTTTAGTGCTTTATGCAAATGGCATGACCCTCTAGCTGCTACACATTCTTCAACTAGACACCTACCTTCAAAAGTGACAGCAAGCAATAATGTGACAAATGAGCATGCAGCTTGCACATGTGCAACATGCTTTACCTGAAATATTCCAAAATGAATGAATTAAATTAACCTTTGTGACAAGGACACGGCAATCAAAAAAGTCAGTACAGAAGAAAAACAAGTGGCAGTCACAACTAAATTAGGGTGATAATAATACGCAACTCCAGCACACCCTAATAAAATGCTCACTTTACAATGTGCAATAGCAACCTCATTAGAGTATATATATATATATATATATATATATATATACACACACACACACACACAGTATATATGTATGTAGGACGTGGTCAGTACATGCACAGCTGTCACTGGTTAACCTTCCTATTAGCTTTAAAGGAAACACAGGAAATGATGCAGATATGCATTTGTGTTTCCATTGGTGTTATACCTAATTATCTAAATATATTAAGTACATATCAAAACAACTCAAAGTAAGGTACATCTATACTATGTATTAAATAATGTAAGAATTGCCTATCTTATACATTAAGTACATAGTACATTGAATCTTTAACAACTCGTCAAACTCTTCATAAATTCTGGGACATGCAAACTTTATTCCGAACACTACCAAAATCAGTGGAAGGGGGTTAATCTTCAAAATCAGTTCTGGTCATTTTCAAGGCTAATATGCAAGATATTGTCAAAGAAAGGGCATGGGGTGCTGGGCACTGTCCTTGGAAAACTATGGGAAGTGTGTAATATTTGTAATTGGACATCTGAACGACCTCAGATTGAGTAGGGCTAATCTATACAAGCAAAGCTAGTTGAAAAGCCACAAAGAAGAAAATAATGTATCCAGTGAATATGAGTTGCTCACCTGCAGAAATCCTGACCTCTGTTTCAAGAGGTGGATGGGACCCAAACCAAAGTGGTTACCACCAGCCTGATGGGATGCTATGGGAATAGAAAGACAAAGACAAGGATACAAAATGAAATAATCCATAACATGAGTGAAAATAATCTTTGCCTAAATAATTTGCACAATAGTGGCCATTGAATGGTGGCATTGGCAATAAAACCCTAGGCTTAACAGCAAGGTCCTATTTGTAATTCTGTAACTAAACTGATGTGAATACACTTAAAAAGATATACACAAGATGGACACTTTTACAGTATATTATATTTGTTGTCAAGAATCTGGGCTACAATATGGAAAGCTACTCAGACCCTATCACATTTAGATGCTACCTGGATGTCCATTATAAAGGTTTCACACCACTTTAGGACTTGTGTTTAACATTGTGACAAATAAGAAGCGATTCCAATTATTCTGCATGGAAAGTGGCTTGATGAAAAAGCTGTCCTGTTTTACTTCCATTCCAAAAGCATTTGTTCTTTGCTTGTTTTTTCTGTTTCAGATTGCTCAAAGTTTCTGTTTTTTGAATAGTTATAGGACAGAAAAGTTACTCAGGTGAAGTATTTGGATGTCAGTGTTGGCAGCAGGAAAACCTGAAAGGGGGAATAAACCTTTTAGCATCTGCTCAAATTTTTCTGCTGACATTCATACCAAGTAATAGTCTTTCCTTGCAGTTGTGGCATCCCAGCACTGAAATGGCTAGATGTTTGTTTGTGGCAAGGAGGGTTGTGTAAAACACTTTAACTTAGCTCATCATCCACTTCAATTGGGTCATGAACACTAATAGGTCCCTGTAGCCATTTTCCCCTGCTTTCTGGAGCCCAGATATCCTGTAATGTCACCCAGTCTAATGCAGAGGCCAGAAGCTTTCAAAGGATGTGAGGACACCAAGGGATTGTTGGTGTAGCCAAGGATGGTCTCAGTAAAAATTGTATTACCATTCCCTACACTAAAACAGAAATCCATCCTTGAGTGCCTTAATTGTCCCTGACTTTCTTGAGAGTGATCATCCAAAAAGTCTGTTCTAAACTCCCCTCCCCTACGTTCAACAAAAAACAAGATTTGAGATAGAAATAAAGTCAGCAATTTTTCTTACCTTCAATAACTGATCCCTGGGGCTCTGGGGCTTGTGCTGCTTCCTCCCATCCAAAGGATTATTCTACAGTGAAGGTGGGTGAGGTAAGGACCTTACAGATCCAAGTTATTTTATAAAGAAAGAACAAAAGAAAACAAATTGCATTATGTTGAGCTAAATAAAACTAACAGCAAGTGAGTTAGTGAGTAAAAAAAGGAAAGGTTTTGTTAATGTAATACCACTAGGCTACACTTTAAAAAAACTTGTTTTGCCTACTATAAAGGATACGTTTCAAAAGGACATTAACATGTGAAGTGTGGAAGCAAGCTTCACTGAGCCTGCTTATCAAAATGGCTGAACATTTGCTAGCAATACACACAATAGTTTAAAAAGATCAAAACAGAACAATGTGAAGTACATGATTGTATCACAGTTACCCAACTCACTTCACAATAGTGCGTGATCCTAGTAAGCATTTTCAGATTTAGGAAAACACTGGATTTAGGAAACTTTGATATTTATAAACTCAAATGACATCATTTGGTGCCCTACTGGAAATCAATAGAAAGTTTTGGCTTTATGTTGGATAAACTAAGAGGTTGAGGAGGGGTTCAAACCCACTGTCATAGTTTTTTGATTGGTGACATCTGTGTCAAATTGTGTTGATTTCCTTCTGGATTCACATTCCAGAAGGCTGCCAGAAGGTCAAGGCCTTAACCATTGTAAAGATAAAGAGATACAAGTGTAAACACCTGCTGCAGACTCTTAGACTGAAACCTGAGCAGAACCCTCCTATCTCTCTTATATTGTATTGTATTATAACTCTACTGTCTCCCTTTTTTTGTGACGTTCTATGCAAACTGTTTGTGCTAAAAAAGCATGTATAAAAAGCATCATAATCATACAATTATTAAAATGAATATTCCCAAAATGCCCACATGTCTGATGGGCCAATCAAAATTGTGCTTGCCTTCATCCTGTGGCAGTGGCTCAGGTCCTGCCCCCTCCTCAGACTCAGTCTCATGAGACTCCAGTCTAGTGTCCTCTGAAGCCCTCTGATACCTCCCCTTGATTTTTATCTCCTTCTGAGGATGCTGATGAAAGTGTCTCCTCATCCTCAGAAGAAGATAACTCAAGATGGACAATCCTTCTCCACCACAGCCTCAGCAGACAGACCTTATGATTTCTGAGACTTCTTCTGACCAGCTGTAGCTAGAAAGAAGAAGAAGAAAAAAAAAAGGAAAACAATGAATAACCTCAGACCTCTGCTTAAGGTTGGGAAATGGCGATCTCTCCCAGAGCCATTCGCTGAGAACCTTCATAATGGTTCTCTTGGCAAATGTGGACTGCTGCTGGTCAAAGGGGCAGCAGAGAAGAATATGTGGAAACAAAAAGACAAAAACAGAACAAAAAACATTTAAGATGTTTGTGTGCATAAGAACAATAAATATCACCCACCACAAAAAATTAAGAAAGTAGTGTCCAAACAAATCTAGCAAGGTAAAAATTGAACCACACACACACACTTCTCTCTCTCATTAGAACAAGATGAAGGTTAATGAAGATTTATAGATGGCTTCTTTTTTGTTGTATTTTCTTTTATCAATATTCATAACATTCATTACAGATGGGGATTTGTTCTTATTATGCTTACACAAATATGCAGACACCTCATAAACACGTGTACAGCATAAAGAAAAGAAATAAAACAAAATACAGCATTTTAATACAAAAAAACTCCTCCCCACAAAAAAGGAGAAAAAACACTGAATATCTAAATTGCTTACATATGTACAGTCAAAATTTTCCAAATTGGAAATAATATGAATATCTGACAAAATATTAATGCTCTTACAAGGTTAAGCATGTTAAAGTCACTGTACCTACATTTTGAAATAAATTGAGCATGTCACATTTGCTAAAATTAAGTTTAGACCAGGGATGCTGAGCTTGGGCACTTGGGCATCTCCATAACATGGCACATTTATATATAAAAAAAAAGCATTAGCACAGCCAAGTTGCAGAAAAAATGAGCGCAGTATGACTATTTAGATTCTGAGCATGTGATTTAGAACATAAATGGCTTTCTTTCAAAGAATGGTGTGTTTGAATTCAGGTATATTTTTTGCACAGTTTGTATATGTATTTCATCTTTTCTTGAGCTAACACTGGATATTGTAGAGAAAACATAAAGTACTACAGCAGCCCTTAAAAAGTAATTTTATATATATTAGCACCAGCTTAGAGCTGCTAAGGCTCTATAAGTTTGTGTACAACTACAGACCTTGTTCTTAAATATGGGACAACTATGGAGCAGCCGCTGTAAAGCTTCGATAAGTTCCAGGATGCTTGTTTTTACACAATTGCAGAACCTCTGTAGTTACAGCACTTGTGAAATTGCTTTAATAAATCAGCGTCTATGTGTCAATGTGAGTCTGCTCTTTGCAATTGCAACACATCATGTCTCTAATTTGGTTCTACTGATTAAGGCTATTTAGTTCCACAACAATAGTATGCCCAGTATGCTTTACATTTGACAATCCCTGATCTGGAAAAGCCGAGTGGATAGATAAACAGCTTGCACAATGCTGAACTGCCTCACTCTCAGTTATCTATTACTCACTTCTTTGTGCAAGTGACAAGATGACAATTGTACTGTCATCCAGCAGGTGTGCCTACAAATGTATCTTCTGCTCTTTTCAGCAGCCAGATCATTTACTAAACACAATGAAGTCTATATTTTGCATGCAACAGCAATGAAACAAATAATATATATATATATATATGTATATAAATATATATCATGGGCGGACTGACAACTCATGGGGCCCCCGGGCAATAAGGGATCATGGGGCCCCTGTGTCCTTGCCCAAACTAAAAAAAGCCTATGAAAAAGGTACCAGGGGCATCTCATGTGGCCCCCTACTGAGCCTGGGCCCTCGGGCAGAGCCCGAGTTTCCAAATGGTCAGTCTATATATATATATACACACACCGCTCAAAAAAATGAAAACAGATGAAATCTCAATGGGGAAAAATATCATGCTGAATATCTATTGGAACGTAAGGATGCCCCATCGTTTGATGGAAATGAAAATTATCAACCTACAGAGGACTGAATTCAAAGACACCCCGAAAATCAAAGTGAAAAAATGATGCAGCAGGCTAGTCCATTTTGTTGAAATTTCATTGCAGCAACTCAGAATGGTACTAAGTAGTTTGTATGGTCCCCACGTGCTTGTATGTATCCCGGACAGTGTCGGGGCATGCTCCCAATGAGATGATGGATGTTGTCCTGGGGTATTTCCTCCCAGATCTGGACCAGGGCATCACTGAACTCATGGACAGTCTGGGGCGCAACCTGGTGGCATCGGATGAACCAAAACATAACCCAGAAGTGTTCTATTGAATTTATGTCAGGAGAGTATGGAGGCCATTCAATTATATACATTTCTTCATTCTCCAGGAACTGCTTGCATACTCTCACCACATGAGGCTGGGCATTGTCAAGCATAGGGTCCGACAATGGGTCCAAGGATTTAATCTCAATACCTAATTGCAGTCAGGGTGCCATTGTCTAGCCTATAGAGGTCTGTGTGTCCCTCCATGGATATGCCTCCCCAGACCATCACTAACCCACCACCAAAACAGTCATGCTGAACGATGTTACAGGCAGTATAATGTTCGCCACCATTCCACGTCTATCACATGTGCTCAGGGTGAACCAGCTCTCATGTGCAAAAAGCACAGGGAGCCAGTGGTGGACCTGCCAATTCTGGTGTTCAACGGCAAATGCCAATTGAGCACAGGACCCACTAGAGGACATTGGGCCCTTAGGCCATCCTCATGAAGTCTGTTTGATTGTTTGGTCAGAGACATTCACACAAGTGGCCTTCTGGAGGTCATTTTGTAGGGCTCTGGCAGTGCTTTAACTTTATGCTATACTCTGATTAAAAAGTGTCCTTTTAATTTTTTGAGCAGTGTATATATATTATACTTGTATATACTGTATATTAAACCCAAGCTTAAGTCATTCATGATGCAAGTCTTACCCTCAGCACTAAAATGCTTTCAAATAACTTCAATAAATATGATATGAATGAGGACGTTCAGTGGGAGTGGTGGAATGCATTGTGAAGTTGGTTAATTACCAGCCTGTTTAGCCACTTGAATACTGCTGAGGGATCTTACCAAAAGCTCTTGCTGGAAAGTGTGCAGGAGGAATAAACAATGAAGGAGCAGACAGAGGTGTTCAGGGAAGATGCAAACAATCTGTTTTGAGTCTTGCGCTGGCAATAGGGGGTCAAAAACCTCTGTTGAATGTGGAAACACCAGAGGGGGTCACGGAGAGCACAGCAGCACTGTACTTTATGGGTGTTTAAGAACTGAGCACTTCTATGCCCGATGAACTGTTATCTTTAGATGTATACATTTTATGGTGTCATTCATATTTATTGAAGGTATTTATTTGCACGCATTATAGCTCTGTGGGTAAGACTTGCATCATATGTCTAGTGAGCATAGGCCACTTGTGAATATCAGCTACAGGGGATTTGTTTTTTGTTTTTCGTTTTTGCATCATAGGAAGTGTTGAGGGATTCATCATTGATAGAGGATTGAGTGGGTTTTTTGAGTAACATTCAAGTCATTTATGGTTTAATAAATTGGTGAACTAGCCCTGCCCATAGCAACCAAATACTAACAATGCACCTCATGGACTCTGCCTTCATGGACCTTGCACTGTGGCCATGTGATTTAGAAGGGCCAATCTTATTTATAAAAATGTCAGGGTTCATAATAGCTTTTGTTCAGTTTGTGTTTACTTAAACATAAATTAGTGAGGGAAAGATCACAGACTGCAGAGAAAGCTACATTCTAATACTGGTATTGATTGCTGAAAATGTCTGTCTGTGTTTACTCAGAGTCATTGGCATGCTAACAGTGTGCTTTACAGTCCTATAGCAGATTAGGGAGAGATAACAGAGTGTTTCCAGGGAAAGTTGAATGCTTCTAGCTATTGCAGAAAAAAAAATCTATATTTACACTGAGTCACAGACACAGTCAGGGGAATTCATAATGGGTGTCTATGACAAATGACAGTGAGGATGACAGATTCATGTATCTGGTGGGAATAGCTTCCTCCCAACTCTGAAACTTTCAAACAGACAGAGCTGTAGCTGAGGATTTTTTTCAACTGTGGGATTCAAAGACACTAGTTCCCTATAAGGTCCACTCTTTGTAAGTGACAACAGGAAGATCCACAGGGGCCTGTGAGATGTGAAGTCGGCAGCATCCGTAACAACTTGTGACAGGTGAGGAAGGGAGGTGTTAGTGGGGGCACACATGGTGATCTGCTACATAGCCTACAGAGACAGGCACTTTGCCTTCCCCCTTGTTCACCGACTTACAGTTGGTCTTAGTTACCTCCAGTTTTATATCTATGAACTGGAGGTAATTACTATTGCATTTGGTGCACTAATATTGCCACATTGTATTAAAAACTATCTGAATCTCTTGCATATGTTGGTAAACTACTGAAATTGGCAGGAGGGATTTTTGAATCTGGTGCAGGCCATTTATAGGTTGATACCACCAGAAAAGTGTCAGTAGTGCTTAAGTGAATTTTTCCAACTGTGTTCTGCACACTCTTATAGCAAATTTAGGAGCGATCACAGAGTGTTTACAGGAAGAGTTAGATACTGCTGATTGTTGTTGAAAATACCTTGAGTTACAGACTCACTGAGAAGAATTAAATAAAGTTGGTACAATACATTTTAATGGAATGACCCTTTAAATGGCTTGCGCGTAATTCAGAAAACCCTTCTGACAGTTTAGTTTAGGAGATCCCCACATTTGACAGATTTAGGTAGTTATCATTATTTGCTACTTTATGAATCTGTTCCTTTAGTTGCACAAATTCAAAATAATGGACATTAAGACCAACTCAGATTAGGGCAATTTGTGCATCCTCTTGCACAGGGCTTCCCTGGTTCTTATGAAGCCAGTGGCTGCTGGTGTCATAACAACTAATGACAAATTCCTAACCACATTCAGCTACCAGTCAGGAGATCCTCTGGATGACAGGTGAAAGTTAACAAAAGCGAGGGAATGCTGGCTGACATCATTACCCAAACATGACAGTGGACATTTTTGGACAATGATGCCAGACGGTATCCCCACCCTTTGTTTACTTTCACCTATCAGCTGGGAGTCTGTTGGCTGGCAGCAGAATGGATCCAGGGATGATGAGATGTTATGACATTGTTGGCTGCACAGCCAGCATTGTCCTAATTAGCAGGGATCTGAACATGTATTGAAGATGAAGTATGGACATTACAGCCTCAGTTCCTCTCCCCTCCATGTGACAGATTCATGCACCTGTTCCTGGAAGGTACATGAAACTGTTGCCTATACTGACACTTGGTGTGCAGAAGTGTAATGGGATTCTAAAGAGTGTCTGTAGCACTCTCAATGAATTCCAGGGACTGTGTTTTGCACACTCTTATTGCGTTTGAAAGCAATTACAGAGTGTTTTCAGGGGGATATACCTTTGTGTGCATGTCAGCAACAACTCCACTTGCTGTTTGGATCCTACACTTCCTTTTTGATATTTGTCTTTTATTGTTTTCAGATTTTTCCAATTTAGTTTTGTGTTGGGGATGAGTGTTTAATTATATTGGGGAACTTTCTGCAATGAAATACTGCATGCACTACACTATAATGCTGATTTTTTATTAAAAGCTGTCTGGGATGAGTAATGTTGACAAGTGGCCCAGCCAAATGATTAAAGAATGTTCCCACACACAATATATTATTTAGAGGTCTTTTTCAGTGAAATAAATATACTCTTATGTTGATATCCTGATTTAGAAATGGCTGGTGTGAGTCCTTGCTGACAAAATGTCAAAGAGTGCACATACTTAGAATATTTTGGAGTCTTTTTCACTGAAATACATACACTTCTAGGTTGCATAGATACATAGCTAGGCTGAAAAAAGACACAAGTCTGTATAGTTCAACCAATAGTAACTAATTAATGAATAAATACATGATTTAAAACCTCCATCAACACAACCATATTCCCATGGTTGATTCAGAAGAAGTCAAAATCTTTAAAGCAAGTTTCAATTGGTTTCAACAGGGGAAAAAAATATCCATCCTGATCTTTTAAGGCAACCAGATAATTGCTGGATCAACAATCTCTGGTGTTCATACTTAAAAATGTTAAAGCCTAAATTTGGTCAAAATAAAAAAAATCAGAAAAGGGGACACTATTTCCTGTTAATGTGCTTGGCCCCTTACTCTGTTGGCTTCTGATTTCCTTAAAATTTTCCTCCCTTAATCCCCTTACCCTTACTGCAGTAATGTGGCAGGGGTTAATAGAACTGGAGGAGCTGTAATTTGCACTCTTCAAGAATGTCGGCTATGCCCGCCCGACTTCTCCATGCATAGAAGCCGGTACTATAGCTTCTATGAATGAAATTTAATAATCTAAGGTTATTTACGTGAGTAACCCTGTTAAAGTTCTTGCTGAGTTTCAAAAAAGGCGTTCCTATCTATACAAAACTGATATAACTTTCTCTCTGGACCTGGTCAATTCCTTGCTCTCGGGCCTAGATATGCCCAAACTATCAGAGGCAGATCGGGAACTAATAGAACAACTTGTCACTGTTGAGGAGGTCACAAAAGCCATAAAGACACTTAAACACCATAAACACCCAGACCCTGATGGCTTCCCAGCCACATACTATAAAAAATTTGTAGATATCCTAGCCCCCTTAATAACCAATACCTCCAATGTCCTACTAAAGTAACACTCTTTTGGTCATAACACACTGACAGCAATTATTTCCATGATACCAAAACCAAATACCGATCATGCCACCTGGTCTAACTATAGACCAATACCCCTGTTTAACTTAGATGTCGAGATACTAGCAAAAATCCTGGCCCTTAGATGTAACCTGCTCATAGGAAGTTTGATTCATAAAGACCAAGTAGGTTTTATACCTCATCTGCAAGCCAGCAATAATATTAGGAGGGTGATTTTGCTTCAGCACATAGCTCATTCATGTCGGATACTCCTACACCTACTTTCACTTGACATCAAAAAAGCTTTTGACTCTGTCTCATTGTCTACTTACAATACTTTGGCCCCGATTTCCTACACTAGATTTTCTTTATATAATTACCTTCAGGCATATGTTAAATACTCTGGATTCTATTCTAAACTGTTTCCCATACAACGAGGTACAAGATAGGGTTGCCCGTTATCCCCTTTGATTTTTGCCCTTGCTATAGAAGCCCTTGTCCTATTAATCTGAACCGATCCTAACATTAAAGGTTTAGAAATAGCTTCTTCCCATCATAAACTCTGCTTATTTGCAGCTGATGAACTATTATTTGTCACATCCTCTAGTGTAATGCTCATGAATCTCCTCAAACTACTATATAGCTTTGCTACGATATCAGGCTTGGAGGTAAACCAACATAAATCTAAAACCTTCAATGTGGCACTATCTGAAGAGTGTCTTTCCATTCCAATGGACTACCTCCGCGCTTCCATATTTAGGTATCAAGCTTGCATCCTGCTCTTCCCACCTCTTCCGTACCAATTATCCTCCCATGCTATGAATGACAGATTGCAAAAGATAGCAGGATCAACTCCAAAAAATTCTTCAAATATATTAATAGTAAAAAGGTCCAGTCCAAGCATGTAGGCCCTTTAGAAAATCATCTAGAGTGGGTGACTGGGGACAAAGAAGGTAAATGTATTAAATACCTTCTTCAACTCTGTGTATACAAAGGAGCATGGGGGAGCTCTTGTCCATAATGGGCATAGTATTGACACAGCTCCAGATGATCCACATTGGCTCACAATTGATATGATCCAAAAATATTTAGACAGAATAAAGTTGAATAAAGCACCTGGACCGGATGGCATACACCCACGGGTCCTTAAAGAATTGAGCTCTGTCATTTCAAAGCCATTGTTTTTAATTTTTAGGGACTATTTAATGACTGGCATAGTACCACTGGATTGGCATAAGGCCAATGTGGTGCCAATATTTAAAAAGGGGTCAAAATCTTTACCAAGTAATTATAGACCTGTTAGTTTAACTAGTTGGGAAGATACTGGAGAGTTCAATAAAAGACCACATAGATGATTTCTTGCTGGAAAAAAAAATATGTTAAGCAATAGACAGCATGGGTTCATGAAAGACAGAAGTTGTCAAACAAATCTTATTTCTTTTTATGAGGAGGTGAGCAAAACTTTGGACAGAGGGGTGGTGGTGGACGTGGTATATTTGGATTTTGCAAAAGTGTTTGACACAGTTCCCCACACATGGCTAATGTGTAAGGTAAAGTCTACAGGCTTGGAAAAATCCATATGTAAATGGATAGAAAACTGGCTAAAAGATCGTATTCAGAGAGTAGTGGTTAATGATTCATACTCAGAACGGTATGGTATTAAATGATACCATTAAAAATACCATTTCAGTTTTTGCAGATGGCACAAAGCGGTGCAGTGGAATAATGTACTTACAGGATGTCTCCAATTTACAATCCGCCCTCAATGCATTGTTTAATTGGGCAACTATGTGGCAAATGAGGTTTAATGTTGATAAATGTAAGGTTATGCAATTGAGGGCTAAGAATATGCATGCATCATATCAGGGGCGGACTGACCATTTGGAAACTCGGGCACTGCCCGAGGGTCCGGGGTCAGTAGGGGTCCCCATGAGATGCATACAAAAAAAGAGAGGTTGTGAAAAGAAATTCACAAAGAAAGCGGCTACATTATGAACAGAATGTGATACTCAGAAAAATTTCCAAAAATTATGCTTTATTACACATACAAATTTGACATATGGGCAATCGCCCTGGTTTACCATCACCTCAGTATGAGACAATACACACAGACCTAAAACCATATAAAATGACACCAGTACCGGTCTAAATACCTGTGCAAAAAGGACAATGACTACAAGAGTCTAAAGTCCCTGTGGCACTGGCGCATAGGTGAACACTTCCCAAAGGAGGTGTATACAAAAAATTATACCATAGGTATACCATAACACGTGTTATAAATATGTAGACTATGCTACTACCAGAGTGGTTATATCCCAAACAGGGAGTTTCAAAAAATTATACCATAGATATAAATATCACATGTATGCAGTACGGCAAGCACAGTATGCGTCAAAAAGAAGGCATGCCTCAAGGCCTATATGAAACAAAACATAAATGTCATGTAAATAATGCAGTACATTCCTATGCCGGCACAAGTGGTTGGGGCCCATTCATCTGTGATTATTACCAGCTGTTTCCTAGGGCTCTTGAAAAAATATGCCCCATTTTTACCAGGATGGAAGGGTAGATGCATAAAGCAGCGCACTGCTTGAAATGGTTTCTTCACCACTATATGTGGACTACATACCACTTTCTGTGAGAAAAACAAGACACATCCCAATAGATCTTCTGCCTGTTGAAATGCATGTGGTATATCTTGTTTCCTATACAAGGCACCATGATGTCCCCATCCTGTAGTGAAACAGACAATATGTGGAAAGTCACTGAAAGAGCTTACACTCTATATAGGATATATAGGTCATATATGTCACATAGGACCATATATCTAGTGTCCCGCAACAGTCCACTCACCACCTGTGCAATGGATAATAGGAGAGGAAAGAATATCCTTCATAGGTACTGCCATACAAGGCCAAAGAGGCCAGGGAGCCACCGCTGACATCCGCCGATATACCGCGGGCTCCAGCCTCTTCTCGGCGCCTGTGCTGCCTAGGCTTGCCTCATGGCATGTGAAAATGGCTTCCTCCTTGTAGGTCAGCGTGCGCTCCACCTAATGCGCATGACCGGAAGTGACGTATCTGACGTATGACGTCAACGCGTTTCGCCGATGGGCGTATCTCACTCAGCTTGGTCCTGACGAAGCTGAGTGAGATACGCCCATCGGCGAAACGCATTGACGTCATACGTCAGATACGTCACTTCCGGTCATGCGCATTAGGTGGAACGCACGCTGACCTACAAGGAGGAAGCCATTTTCACATGCCATGAGGCAAGCCTAGGCAGCACAGGCGCCGAGAAGAGGCTGGAGCCCGCGGTATATCGGCGGATGTCAGCGGTGGCTCCCTGGCCTCTTTGGCCTTGTATGGCAGTACCTATGAAGGATATTCTTTCCTCTCCTATTATCCATTGCACAGGTGGAGAGTGGACTGTTGCGGGACACTAGATATATGGTCCTATGTGACATATATGACCTATATATCCTATATAGAGTGTAAGCTCTTTCAGTGACTTTCCACATATTGTCTGTTTCACTACAGGATGGGGACATCATGGTGCCTTGTATAGAAAACAAGATATACCACATGCATTTCAACAGGCAGAAGATCTATTGGGATGTGTCTTGTTTTTCTCACAGAAAGTGGTATGTAGTCCACATATAGTGGTGAAGAAACCATTTCAAGCAGTGCGCTGCTTTATGCATCTACCCTTCCATCCTGATAAAAATGGGGCATATTTTTTCAAGAGCCCTAGGAAACAGCTGGTAATAATCACAGATGAATGGGCCCCAACCACTTGTGCCGGCATAGGAATGTACTGCATTATTTACATGACATTTATGTTTTGTTTCATATAGGCCTTGAGGCATGCCTTCTTTTTGACGCATACTGTGCTTGCCGTACTGCATACATGTGATATTTATATCTATGGTATAATTTTTTGAAACTCCCTGTTTGGGATATAACCACTCTGGTAGTAGCATAGTCTACATATTTATAACACGTGTTATGGTATACCTATGGTATAATTTTTTGTATACACCTCCTTTGGGAAGTGTTCACCTATGCGCCAGTGCCACAGGGACTTTAGACTCTTGTAGTCATTGTCCTTTTTGCACAGGTATTTAGACCGGTACTGGTGTCATTTTATATGGTTTTAGGTCTGTGTGTATTGTCTCATACTGAGGTGATGGTAAACCAGGGCGATTGCCCATATGTCAAATTTGTATGTGTAATAAAGCATAATTTTTGGAAATTTTTCTGAGTATCACATTCTGTTCATAATGTAGCCGCTTTCTTTGTGAATTTCTTTTCACAGCCTCTCTTTTTTTGTATGCCTTTTTTGGCTACTGAATGGAGACCATTTACTGGGTGATACGGTAATTTATTGTACGACCTCTTAATAACTTTCTTTAACAAAAGTCCCCATGAGATGCCCCTGGTAACTTTTTCATAGGCTTTTTTGAGTTTGGGCAAGAACACAGGGGCCCCATAAACCCCTATTGTCTGGGGGCCCCATGTGTTGTCAGTCCGCCCCTGCATCATACACACTGGGGGGGGGTACACCTGGGGAAATCAATGGTGGAGAAGGATCTGGGAGTTCTGGTATATCACAAGCTTAATAATGGCATGCAATGCCATGCTGTAGTTTCTAAAGCAAGCAAAATCCTCTCTTGTATTAAAAGAGGTGTAGACTCCAGAGAGAGAGATATAATTTTATCCCTGTACAAATCATTAGTAACACCTCATCTGGAATATGCAGTTCAATTTTGGGCACCAATTCACAAAAAACATTGGGGAACTGGAGAATGTACAGAGAAGGTCAACCAAACTGATAAGAGGCATGGAGGAGCTCAGCTATGAGGAAAGAATAGAGGAACTGAATTTGTTCTCTCTTGAGAAGAGGAGATTAAGGAGGGATATGATCAACATGTATAAATACATCCGTGGTTCATATAGTGAACTCGGTGTAGAGTTATTCACCTTGAGGTCATCATAGAGGAAAAGGGGGCACTCTTTACGTCTGGAGGAAAATACATATAATCTCCAAAAACGGAAGGGATTCTTCGCAGTAAGAGTTGTGAAAATGTGGAATAGACTCCCTCAAGAGTTGGTCAGCTCAGTGGATTGCTTTAAATAAGGCCTGGATTCTTTCTTGGATACACAGAATATAACTGGATACTAACATTTATAGGTAAGGTTGATCCAGGGAATATCTGATTGCCTCTCAGGGGATGAGGAAGGAATTTTTCTTTTTTTTTTTTCCCCTGCAGGAGCAAATTTAATCATGCTTTGCTGTTTTTTTTCGCCCTCCACTGAATCAATGTGGGTGTAGGATTCTAACTTTTTTTTATTTTAATGGTTGAATTGGGTGGACTTTTGTCTTTTTTCAGCCAGCCTATCTATGTAACTTTGTAGCTATCTCATTTATCTTCCCTCTTGGCTTGTACGTATCACAGCTGTCAAACTGACCCTCCTACCTAAGATTCTGTATTTGTTTAGAGTCCTTCTTATAGCAGTTCCTTCCTATTTTTTTCCGAGCCCTTCAAACCCGTGTTCATAAATATATCTGGGGCTGCACAAAACCTAGAGTTCTGAAAGTAATACTATTAAGGAGCAGACTTCAATGTGGTGTAGGGGTCCCTGATTTTCATAAGTACTATCAAGCAGCCAAATTAGCTCAGATCATCTTATATCATGCTACTAATGAAATCCCATTATGGGTGGGACTGGAGGCAGTGGATTTATATCCATTGTCTATTGCTAACCTACTCTAGCTGTTTTACTCCGAACATGAATCCATCACCAACCCAATAACACAACATTCCCTTGTCGTATGGGATAAACTTAAGGGCCATTTCAAGCTGTTGTCCCCCCATGTTTCTTTACTCTCATTTTATGATAAACCAGCCTTTTACCCAACTTACTCCAATCCAGCTTCTTTTTGAATTTGGTGAAAGCTTGGTTTAAGTGAAAGACCTCACAATGGATACAGGTCTGAAAACGTCCTCTTCCCTCCAGGAACAAACTTACCTTCCACCCAATGAACATTTTAATTTCCTCCAAATCACCCATTTTTTCCTGAGATATACACATTTACAATCTTCCCTTTCTAGTTTGACCCTCTTTGAGAGCATATGTAACTCAAATCCTCATGTACCAGGAATTATCTCTAAACTGTACACTCATTTCTCTAATCCATCCTTCACTATACCCTCCTACACTACAAAATGGACTACAGACCTGGAGATATCTCTGGAAAGAGAGGATTAGGATGATAATTGGGCAGCAACCAAATCTTCTTCCACTAATATCTTAGCGCTTGAAACAAATTATAAAGTTCTCGTGCATTGGTACTTGGTCCTGGTAAGGATATCTAAATTTGTACCTGGCTATCCCTCCTTGTGCTTTTGGAGCTGTGGGCACACATCTTCATATTTGGTGGACTTGCCCGCTCATAAAGCTTTTTTAGATTGAGACCTTCCACATGGCTTGCACCCTGACCAATACTTCTCTAGAGCCAGACCCCATCCTAGCTTTGCTAAATCATACTACCAAGTGCAGTTGTTACTCCAACTTATGACAGCAGCTAAACAAACAATTATGTGAGCATGGAAGTCTCTGACATTATGCACTCTTGAGACCAGAAATAGAATCACCCAAGCTATGAAACACATCAAAATAGAGGTGACTATTCAAGATAGGATTCCTAAGCATCTAAACATTTGGCAACCATAGGTGGATAGTATCCTACCCCTGGGTTTTGACAAATCCCTCCTGGAACCTTGATTCCTTTGTACCCCATATTCATTGCATGTTGAATCCTGAGTGTGTCTGGGGCGGTGGACTCTCTCCCCTACTTTCCTCTTCTTTCCTTTCCCTTCATCTCTTACCACATGTATATGTTTTTTTATTTTTATTGATCTGCCTCATGCACTTCACACTTATTTTGAATGCAATTACTCTATGGTACCTGAATCTTTTGATTATTTCGCTTTGTTATTTTTGGCGTGCTGTCTATATTTTATTTGCACTTTTGTATCACTCTTTGGAACCACTGATGACTTTTGATTCTCTCATGCAACTGACTTATGTTACATATCACTGTACTTTGGATACTAATTTTGCCAAACATATATTGTCTTGAAATGTGGTTATACATTTGCTATAACTTGTTTAATACCAATAAAAAAGATTGTACAAGAAAAGATAAAATGGTATGGTTTCCACCTCAAAATCCAAACCAGACATTTATCCAGTAACAAGGGTCTGGTATAGCTTTAAAAGGGGACTCTGTGTTGCTTTGTGCAAACAGAAACAGGATGACTGAGAACTGTAATTTAGCTGGAATAGTTTTTTTCCCCTAAATGTCACTTTTGCAAGAGTACATTGTACAGGTGCAACACTTCTTGTGCGGGTCTGTAGCATCAGCCAAGTATGTTATTTAAAAGGAATTGTGTATTTTAATGTGTTGCTTTAAGCCCTTTTTTTTTACACCTGCTCCGTTCTGAAAAATATTTTTTTTATTATTTTTGCATTGGCTCATGTTCCCCATGACAGTGTTCACTTACCCATGTCTTTTTTTTTAAACAAACATTTGCAAAGTGGCCTTTAAAGGACCATGAAAATATAATTTGGCTCTCATGGACTTCAATGGGGTTCATGTAGTATGTTTGGGGATATTGGATTTATAGACCTCCCACAAGCTAAACCCAGGGCAGTTTTCTCTTCAATATTCCACACTCTACATAACATCCATTGCTTGTTGTGGTACAAAAATTATGTCACCAGCTCTGGACTGGGACAAAAAATTTAGACTGATCAGCCAATTTCCGGGGGCGGGGGAGGTTGGGGTGCAAGGGCATTCGTGGGTGCAGTTGGTGACGGAATGAGGGAATAATATTCACTGAGTCAGTCCTCCGCACTGTAATATAAAGGGACACTGTAATATAAAGGGAACTGTATTCATTACAGTGCCCCTTTAAAGCTCAGTCCTCTTTATATCACAGTGCCCCTTTACATTACAGTGCCCCTAGAGATTTAATCACAGTGCCCCTATATATTCGAAGAGATGGCCCAATCCAGCAAAGAGACATTCCCATATAGCAAAGATGGGATGTCTCTTTGCTGGACAAGGATCTTACTTTGCTGGACCTAACTGGGCAAAGAGACAACCTATCCAGCAGAGACAGCCCCTCCAGCAAAGAGACAGCCCGTCCAGCAAAGAGACAGCTGGCCAGCAAAGGGACATTCCCATATAGCAAAGACGGGATGTCTCTTTGCTGGACAAGGATCTTACTTTGCTGGACCTAACTGGGCAAAGAGACAACCCATCCAGCAGAGACAGCCCCTCCAGCAAAGAGACAGCCCGTCCAGCAAAGAGACAGCTGGCCAGCAAAGGGACAGCCCCACCAGCAAAGAGACAGTCTTTCCAGCAAATAGACAGGCCCTCCAGCAAAGAAACAGCTCATCCAGCAAAGAGACAGTCCCTCCAG
Source organism: Staurois parvus (assembly GCF_062004578.1). NCBI lineage: Eukaryota > Metazoa > Chordata > Amphibia > Anura > Ranidae > Staurois > Staurois parvus. The sequence continues at coordinate 1,514,590 of NW_028317803.1, forward strand.
CAAAGAGAAAGCCCATTCAGCAAAGAGACAGCTGTCCAGCAAAGAGACAACCTGTACAGCAAAGAGACAGCCCCTCCAGCAAAGAGACAGCCCTTCTAGCAAATATACCCATCCACAACCACTACAGACCTGTCACAGTGCCGGCAGGTGCGGGTGAAGAAGAAGAGGCTGCCGTTCTCCCTTCAGTGCAGCAACCAGCCGAGGAGGTGTCCGCGTGCTTCCTGCTTGTCTTCAGGAGTCATCACGGCCGCTCCTTCTGTCAGCCCTGCTTTGGGCATATCCACACAGTGGGAGGTGAGAAGCGGCCGAGGTCTGTATTAGTCCAGGCCAGACCGCAGTCGCCTCTTACCTCCTTCTGTGTGCCCTGGTCATCCTAAGCCCAGCGGCCCTGGCTTACCGGGCACATGCCAGGTGTGCCCTATGGCCAGTCCAGGCGTGATCATAATGTACTGTTTTTCTTCTTTGCTGAAAGAGTTAACACCTACCCCTTAGTCATCCTGTCAAGAAGCCTTGTCGATGAAATATATTATCTCTCTCTGCCCAGCCCCCTCCTCACATGCCCTGTGATCTCCTATCTAGAACTAGACACAAGATGAAAAGAGAACAGGAAGAGTTGTGACTGTTTGGAGGCTGAGGGCAGTCTCCCTGTGTCAGTCCAGTCAGTGCTCAGTGTAAGACAGACAAGGAATTGTCCTTGGCAGGCTCTGCAGTCCAAACTGTCTCCCTGTGTCAGTTCAGTCAGTGCTCAGTGTAAGACAGACAAGGAATTGTCCTTGGCAGGCTCCGCAGTCCAAACTCGGTACAGACAAATAAAATGTGTTAATGTGGTGATTGTTCACCAGACAGCAGCATTATCTTTCACATCATGGTTACTACAGTCTTGCCTGAAAAGTGCTCAAGGAATGTTTAGGACACTGCCTGCCTGTATTATTTGAGCATGTGTAATGGAAAAGTCCTTCAGTGTGCAGTAAACCAAACTTTTTTTTTTTTCAGCAAAACACACTCCATTTGCGATCTGCAGTGGGTGTCATTAAGAAGTTAAGGACACCCCAAACACAGGTTGCAAGCACACTGTGTGTGCCCATACCAGATCGCATGGTACTTTTGTTGCAGTGCATTTTAAAAAGTAGTGCATGCAATACTTGAGGTGCAGTGCAATTTCTGTCCATTCAAAATGAATGGGCTAAGATCGCACTGCGCGTAACTGCATGCTAATTGTACAGGAACTGCAGTATGTCACTGTGCATATCACATGCAGTTTCTGGTGTGAACTGACACTGAACTAATGGAGTGAGATTAAATGAAAATGACAAAAGAAGCAAAGAGAAAATGAGAGAGAAGGGGGGAGAGAGAGAGAGAGAGAGAGATAGAGCGAGAGAAATGGAAAGAGAGTGAGATAGAAGTAAAGTTTGAGAATTTAGGAGACAGAGACAGCAAGAGAGAAGGAGTAGAGAGCAAGAAAAGAGAAAATGATAGAAGAGAGAGAGTTTAATGATTTCACTGGGAGAATGGAAATAAAAGTTGTAATATATTCTTGCAAGCGTTTTTACATTCTACACTTGGTTCTGCTTACAAGTATTCAAAATAATTGGAGAGGTATATCTATATGTGGACAGCTTCTCCAAAATCTTTTGAATTAACCTCTCAATATGTAAATAAAGATCTGAAATAACTTTCAGAGTATGTTGGCACGTGGTGGAAGTTGCGTGTGGTAGTGGGCCCCCCCAGGTCAACTTTTGCATTGGGGCCCACAAGCTTCACGTTATGCCTCTGTGTGGTAGCTACATCAGTTTTCTTTTCTTTGGCTTTCCTCCTCTGTTTTCACCTGGTGACCTGGCCAGTAACACCTCCTGTGTTAGAATGCCCCCACAGGGGCACCTTTAGACAATAGCATTGTCAGTCTAGGGGAAGGGAAGTGTTAGATGAACCAGCAGATCTAAATACACTAACAAATTGAAGCCAGCTCCAGCTAATACTTTATAAAAATGCCCAGCCAATGTTTCCTCCTTTTGAAATAAAGGCTGTACATAAATAAAAAAATGAACATTTTAAGCACCTCTACCAGGGTTAAATGGGTTGTATCATCTTTGTGACTGATACATTCTGCTGGAGAGCTTGTTCTTTTGAAAAACAACAGATTTACTGGTTGGGTCACCAGAGAAAAATCTAAGAAAGAAAGCCTGAAAAAATAAAATTAATGCAGCCATCACATCTGCTAAGGTGCAATATAGTAAATGCCTGCTTTTGGGTTTATTTCCACTTTAAAAAATATGTTTACCATTTGTGTACAGGCAAATAAACAGTTAAAATAACTAAAGTTTACTGTTAGTTCTTGAAAAGGTTAATAATAATGATAATAACAATACAAAAAAAAATATATCTATCTTTCTATCTATCTATCTATCTATCTATCTATCTATCTATCTATCTATCTATATAGATATATATATATGTAGGAAGTCTCTCCTAAAGCCCATGCACAAAAAGTCCATCTAGAATTTGCCAGGGCTGAAAGAGAAGAAGACTACTGGGACTTTGTACTCTGGAGTGATGAGACAAAGATAAATGTTTTTGGAACTGATGGCTTCAAAGCTGTATGGCGTAGCAAAGGTGAGAAGTAAAAGAAAAATGCATGGTGCATTACTGTAGAGTAAAGCATGGTGGTGGCAGTGTCCTTCTGTGGGGCTGCATGAGTGCTACTGATGTCAGGCAGCTGCAATTCATTGGTGGTATCATAAATTCACAGATGTACTGCTCTACTGTCCTTGGTCGTTGTGCACTTTTCCAACATGACAATGATCCAAAACACACATCTAAGGCCACTCTTGCATTTCTGAAGAAGAACAGGGTGAAAGTGAATCAGTGGCCAAGTATGTCTCCTGATCTGGACCCAATCCAACACCTATGGGGAATTCTGAAGAGACAAGTTGAGCATCACTCTCCATCCAGCATCTAGGCTCTAAAAGAGGTTGTTCTTGAAGAATGGAAAAAGATAGATGTTGCAATATGTTGCCAACTTGTTCATACCATGCCTGGAAGACTTGGTGCTGTCCTTACAAATCATGGAGGTCATACAAAATACTAGATGTAGCAATTTTTGTTTTGGGGTGTATTCATTTTTACATCAACTAATTTGAGTAAAACTGAAGATTTTATAATCTAAGTTATATTATTAACCTTACTTTCATGTAATGAGCTAAACAAATGTTCTATAAAACTCAGACTAGGTGTGTCCAAGTCAAACCAGGATTTTTAATTTTACAGATATAAAAAGGGATGCTAGCATGGTGGTACTACACACACTAGTAAGTGGCAAGTGTGTCCTATCACTGATAGGTGGCACACATGTCGCAGGCCAGTCCAGAGACCGTTAATCAAGATGGCAGACAACAGTGTTAGTGAGTGCATGGGGTAGCATGTAAAACCCACAGATATCTATAGAAGACTTCAAGCGCAGTACAGTGATGAGATGCTCAGCTGCAGTAGGACATTTGAATGGTGTAAATGTTTCAAAGATGGCTGCAGGTCCGTCAGTGATGGTCCCAGGAGTGGTGGTTCAGCCTTGGAAACCCATTCCATGAAGCTCTCTACACACTGTTGCTGAGCTAATCTGAGGTCACATGAAGTTTGGAGGTCTTTAGCTATTGATTCTTCAGACAGTAGGCGATTTCTGCGCACTGTGTGCTTCAGCATGCGCTGACCCCGGTCTGTCATTTGACGTGGCCTACTACTTCGTGGCTGAGTTGTTGTTGTTCCCAGTTGCTTCCGCTTTCTTATAATACCACTAACAGTTGACCGTGGAATATTTAGTAGCAAGGAAATTTCACGGATGGACTTATTACACAGCTGGCAACTTATCACGGTACCACGCTTGAATTTACTGAGCTGCTTAGAGCGACTTATTCTTTCACAAATGTTTGTAGAAGCAGTCTGCATGCCTAGGTGCTTGATTTTATACACCTATAGCTATGGAGGTGTTTGGAACACCCAAATCCAATGATTTGGAGGGGTGTCTCAATACTTTTGGCAATATAGTGTGTGTATATATATATATATAGATATATATATATATATATACACACACACACATACACACTGATGGTATATAGATAGAAATATCTATGATAATTACTGCTGGGGATGGCTCCACACTGAAGGTGGGAGTTTCAGCAAAAGTTGCTTCTTTTCTCTTTTACTTTTAATGGGCTGCTTATTTTAATCTACTGCTGGAGTTCTGCTTTAAAGTGAAATCTGAGAATAAAAATCCATTCCAGGAGAACTATATGGATTGCAATGATTGATGTTAAGTGTGCTATTTTCATTTTAGGGGATCTCTCCTGATTGTAACCAGCTGCTTAGTGTCAGTGTTATAATAACAAAAAACGTCCACCATCCTTTTGGTATAATACATGTTTTGCAGTACTTTTTTCCTTTTCATCTTTGGTAGTGTAATTGAATGCATGCTTTATCAAAAACCGATAGCCGAAGCTTAAATGTGTATTTGCAGGTAACATTCAATTCTTTCTCAATTTGTTACACATCCTTTAGTTCAAGGCTATAATACAATCAGGCACCTAATTTTCTCAAGTTATAAAATATATGCTATAGTATGAAAGCAGTCCCCTTCTTATCTAGCTAATCAGTATTCCTTTTAGCCAATAGTTCATTTTACTAAACCTTGAAATGCCATGTTGTTTTACTATGTTTTTATGAGATCTAATATTTAAGGTAACATACCATGTATACATGTGGAGGATTTCTAAATGTGTAAGTTTTTTGGAGGTTGAGGAAAATGTCTCCAACTTTGATGGATCTAATACTATAGAATTATTAACTGTTTGACCATTGTGTGATATACCAGCTTAACCATGTAAGTTAAATATGTAGGTTAAACACAGAGGAATATACTGTGTGTGTGTAGTGCGTATATATATATATATACACACACTGCTCAAAAAAATTGAAGGAACACTTTGCAAACACATCAGATCTCAATGAGAAAAAATATCATGCTGGATATATCTATATATCTGAACTGATATGGACTGAATAATGTGCTGAGAACGTAAGGATGCCCCATCGTTTGATGGAAATGAAAATTTTCAACCAACAGAGGACTGAATTCAAAGACACTCCGAAAATCAAAGGGAAGAAATAATGCAGCAGGCTAGTCCATTTTGCTGAAATTACATTGCAGCAACTCAAAATGGTACTCAGTAGTTTGCATGGCCCCCACATGCTTGTATGCATGCCTGCTGCTAATGAGATGACAGATGGTGTCCTGGGGTATTTCCTCCCAGATCTGGACCAGGACATCACCGATCTCCTGGACAGTCTAAGGTGCAACATGGCAGCGTCCGAATGACTGAAACATGATATCCCAGAGGTGTTCTATTGGATTTAGGTCAGGCGAGCATGGTGTCAATTCCTTCATCCTCCAGGAACTGCCTGCATACTCTCATCACATGGGGCCGGTCACTGTCGTGCACCAGGAGGAACCCAGGACCCACTGCACCAGCATAGGGTCTGACACTGGGTCCAAGGATTGCATCCCAATACCTAAAGGCAGTCAGGGTGCCATTGTCTAGACTGTAGATGTCTGTGCATCCCTCCATTGATATGCCTCCCCAGACCTCCCACCACCAAAATGGTCATGTGGAACAATGTTACAGTGTTACTGGAAGCATAATGTTCTTGACAGTTTCTTCAGACCCTTTCACATCTGTCACATGTGCTTAGGATGAACCTGCTCTCATCCGTGAAAAGCACAGGGTGCCAGAGACAGACCTGTCAATTCTGGTGTTCAATGGCAAATGCCAATCGAGCTCTATGGTGCCGGGCACTGAGTACAGGGTCCACTAGAGGACCTTGGGCCCTCAGGTCACCCTCATGAAGTCTGTTTCTGATATGTTTGGTCAGAGACATTCACACCAGTAGCCTTCTGAAGGTCATTTTGTAGGGCTCTGGCAGTGCTCATCCTGTTCCTCCTTGCACAAAGGAGCATATACTGATCCTGCTGATGGGGTAAGGACCCTCCAGCTCTCTTAGAGTAACTGCTTGTCTCCTGGAATCTTCTCCATGCTCTTGAGACTGTGCTGGGAGACACAGCAAACCTTCAGGCAATGGCACGTAATGATGTGCCATTCTGGAGGAGTTGGACTGCTTGTGCAACCTCTGTAGGGTCTAGGTATCGCCTCATGCTACCAGTAGTGACACTGACCCTACCAAATGCAAAACTAGTGAAAAACATTCAGAAAAGATGAGTAGGGAAAAAAATGTCATTTCCTTCTACCTGTAAAACCATTCCTGAGAGAGATTAAAAATAATCCCTTAGTTGTACATTTTAAGTTCATGGCAAGGAATTTAACACTTAAATAAGTGCCAGAAAAGGGGATTTTGATAAGATTACTTTGCAGAAGGAAAGTGTGTGCACTTATAAGTGCTCCACTTTAGCCTAAAGAGTTAAATCCAGAACTAAAACTGGGGATGCTTCTGCAAAGTGAACAGTCTATTTGCCTTTATTAAATTAACCCCAATGCATCAAGTGTATCAGGAGTGTGCGTATGCAATCAAGAAAGATATTTCTTCAAACATGCATATGAAAGTTATATAGATGTTGTTGGTAATTTATCCAGTGAAAACAAGATTAAACTATCTGAGATCATGAGACACCTTACAAGTTGGAAAATCAAAAATCAAGTTGGATGCAAACCTGGCAAACTTTGTTGCAATTCTTTCACTGCAAGACTGAAATATCTAAGATGGAGAAACACATGGATGTGTAACTACTTACATTGTTAGTCAGGTTAAAAAAGACACCATCTAATTCAACCAATGGAAAAGAATAAATAAAGAAATAAATAGAAAACCCCCTATATACAAAATACTATACCCACAGTTGATCCAGAGGAAAGGAAACAAAATCATGAAGCGTGGTCCAATTGCTCCAGTGGGAGAAAAAAAAACCTTCCTAATTCCCCAGAAGGCAATTAGATATTCTCTGGATCAACAAGCTCTGGTGCTATTACCTATAGATTTTATTATCCAGTTATATTTTATGCATTTAAAGCAATCTACTGAGCTAGCCAAAACTACTTCTTGAGGGAGTCTACTCTGCATTTTCACCTATCTTACTGTAAATAAGCATTTCCATATGTGAAGGTTAAATCTCTTTTCCTTCAGACATAAAGAGTGAACCCTGTCCTTTGCAATGACCTGAAAGTGAATAACTCTACAACAAGTTAACTTTATATAACACTTAAGTATTTATATATGGTGAGAATATCACTTATTGTCAAGAGCGAATTCAGTTCAGATAATCTTTCCTCTCAGCTGAGCTTCTCCATGCCTCATAGCAATTTGGTTGCCCTTCTCTGTACTTTCTCCAGTTCTCCAATATAATTTTTTGATCAGGTTCTCAAACTGAGCTGGCTAAGCTTCCAGATGACATTTAACTAATGATTTGCAGAGGGGCAAAATGATGTCTTGACTATGTACATACTGTATGTTTGGGAAATCACAAGTCATACCACTTTGCAATCCCTTCTGTGCAAACAAAATTTAAATGTCTGAGATGGTGAAACACATGAATGTGTGATGCATATACTGTAGGTCTGAAAAATCATTTAAAGATGTTGTGCAAGTCTTTCTGAGCAAGGTTTGAACAAATCAGTTAAGGGCCCATCCATCATAAAGGTAATTGGTGGACCATAGGATCAATATATTTAAATATGGACAATGTGTCTGAGATATAAAATGTGTACGTAATAGACACTTAAGGATGTGGCTGTTTAATAGGGTACCTCTTTGCCATGTGCTGTAATTTTAATGACAGATGTATTGTTTTAGGTATGTAATGCAAATGTGTATATGTTTGTATTCTTCTTGTAAATATTGTATAATAAAAGGTATGCTTTTAATGTATATTATTTTGGATGTTCAAGAGAGTAATTCCTCATTTTTCAGTCTTTTAAGGTAAATTAGCATACTTGGCTTCCAAACAAGAAAGACTAGCAGTGATTGCTCATTTTCAGACCTTCCTTGTCTAACCAGAAATTAATATTGAGCTGCATATGCTGGAGTAAAATGGAGTATCTAAAAGCAGATCAAATTACTGTATGTCCCAGCAACCAGATAACTTGACTTAAGCTGGCTATACACGGATCAAAATTAGGCTGGTTCAGAAGGGACCAGACGAATTTCAATCCATGTATGGCCACTGTGGTTGAAAAGAAGTCTTTCTAGCCATCAACTTCTGTGCAACTGCCGTGTCAGTATATTTATGCCTGATCAGCACCACAGGAAATAGACTGCAGCATTGATTTGTGTATTCTGATGGTGGGGAAGTCTCCTCGCTGTCAGAATACAAAGACATAGCGGGGAGGATTCCCCTATTCACCTCAAATGCATGAATGAGGGAATTGGGTCCTTTTTTTTGTTCAACCTGCTGGAAAGCTTTAGCAAAGATGGTAAAGATCTGTCTTGCATGTGTAACCTGATGCAGCAAGTTACCAATATGAACTAACCATATACAATATTTAAGTTTGACCTGAATAAAAAAAATATATATATATATTTAAATGTTAATACTGAAGTTAAAGTTGCTAATATTTTGCCTTCCCTGGTTCTTCCTTTTCCTCATCAACATGCTAACATTTTTTGTTGTTTTTATAAAACCTTTCTGTTTTGATTACATACCTTTTTTTTCATGCAATGGCATCACCACTGAGCCTCTGTGCTTCTCTATGCAATGCAAGCAGAAGATGACAGTTGTGAGGGGCCATAAATGACAGGAACTTTGGGAGTAAGCCGGGGAGGAGCCTGTACAACTTGTGCAGACTAAAAGTAAGGCTAAAGTCCTGGACATTACGTCCTGGACAATATGTCCTGGACATGAATATATTAAAAAACAGTATACGCAATACAAATGAACTATATATTTCTCACACACACACTTTTAGATAAATATATCTAGATATTTATTGGTATTAACATTGGGTATTTAAAATACTTAAAACATGTTAAAATTCAATTCAAACAATATTTGAGTTAATTACTTTTTAATTTGCGACGTTACCTCAGAACAGCATATCAAAATTGAATTATTTTTATTGATATGTATGGGCAATTTGTAAAAAAGCTAAATTAGACCTTGAAAATGATTACACTAAAGTATTTCTGTCATGAATATCTTACAAATATTTTCTATGAAATGCTCCATAAACCAGAAACCTGCTAACTGATCAGTTAATCTTTTGGAATTATTAATCTTACTGTACATAAAAAGTTTGATTAATAGTGCAATGATTAAGCAAATGAAAATCAAATTTGGGAAAATGCCAGGCAATTAATTACAAAGATAAAATCTGTATTACAGAATTAACTAAATGAACTAAAATATTTAAACACATAAATGTGGAGAAAAGTATGACCTCTTGTGCACCTTTTGCATAAGTAGGTGGACACATAGGTACATGTACAGTATATGCAGAAGAAGACAGACATAAGGAGCTTACCTGCAAGGAATTCATCTATGCAGTGATAATTCACATGGAGGATTCACATGGTGGATTTTGTTGTTTGACTGTGGTAGGTCATTGGGGGTCAGCCTGCTGGTGTTTTTCTCTGCAGGTCTTCCCTGAAGTGTTTCCTGGCTTTTACTTTTTGGTCTTGATGCATTTTGTTTCCCCTCATTAATCCAGCATTACATCTAAGATTCCCTTATGCCCTCCAAAATATTGTCTTACTAATGTTGTCTGCCTGGCGTGGCTTTGTAACCCATGTGTCAGCAGGCATCAGCATGCATCCAATTTATAAAGCCGCCTTTTGTGGTTGGCTGCTCCTCTTTGCTTTTTCTTGGATTGAATTTTGTTGCTGACTCACTTGTGCTGATTACATTGGAACTTTAACTGCCTTGACCTTTCTGACTTTTGAGTATGTTCTCTATGCTTTGGTTTTAATTCTAGGCTAGGATTTCCCTGGCATCAACTTCCATTCTAATATTGGCTATACTTCTATCTTGTCCCATGTACAGTATTTATGGCTGGCTTTAACCACTGCTAGCATAGTAACTGTTTTCTATTTTTTGCCTCATACATTTGGTTTCTGGATTTCTGTTCCACACATTAGGCATAGGGTGCCCCATTGGAGTTATAGACACCCTGCCCACTTTCTGTGACCCATTACATAAATTTCTCACTGACAATATAAGCACACAAAGAATTATTAAAATATGTTTCTTAGAGGTGAAAAGCAGGTAGACAATCATGTAGAATGGACAGATGACAGAAACATGCTTGAACAGGCTAGCTTGGTAATTCACTATTTCCTACGTTGTTCCTATATGGTATGTGGGTGTGATAATGACAAGCACATTAGACTATAAGCTCCACTGAGGTACATAATAGTCTGAATAGCAAAATGCTCTGTATTCTGTTTTTTTTCCTGTTTTCTCTGTATTCCACAGTATGTTAACGCTGCAAGTACAATAAAAATACATAGATAAGAGATAGATAGATTTTTTCCTAAATTCTTTATTAACACCTTAATTAAAATGAATATTTAATAATTCAAAAATTATTTTGATTTAACATTTTCAGTTAGAAGAATTTGTTCATTTTACATCTGTTTTCCTAGTCCCGTCTTAGCATTTTAAATGTTACCTTACTTCTGGTCAAATATAATATTTATGGAAACAGGCAAGTCAGAAATTGTATCATTTCATTATTTTCCCCACTAAGTCAGATATTTCACCATAATAGATATTTCAATCTAAGAAATGACACTGTTGCAGAATGAAAATAAATGACAGTGCTATCTCCAAAGAGACAATGCATTATATCAGAATGTGCAAAATGGTCGAAGTTCTTGGCACTGACAACTCAACGTACAAAATGACACAACAACATAGGCTGTTTATTATCATAATAAAACTAAGACTAAGAGAAATATATGTTAAAAAATATGTCCATAAAGCAAGAATTAAACATCCAGTATATACTGTATTCATTAAAAATAGTTAAAAGTATTGTATAAAATGCTGTTATATAAACTGATTAAATATATCCTTATATTTACTACTAGTGATGGGCGAATCTGTTTGGGTTCAATTTGAGGGCTCGTTTGGTGAATACTGTCAAAAATTTGCAGGTTGTGAACTTGAAAATCAATTTTCTGCATTTTCAATGCCAATAGGCAATAGACTGCCAAACAAAGTGCATGGGGAGCTGGGCACGGGGAAAGAGAGGGCAGGGAAAGTATCAGTGCAAACAAAATGTAAAAAAACAATGTGTTTCAGTCCCCAGTGAGTGGGGAGCATCATTTTTTTATAAGGCTTTAAGTTAAAATGCACAATTATTTCTTTGAATAACTTGAGTGCTTGACGCATGCTTTAATATTGCACTTGTAAGATGTACTAAAGTAAAAGTGACATTTAAAAAGAAAAAAAAATAATTTGCTACTAAATGACATTTTCTGGCCAGCTTGTTCTCTTTGTAAACAAAACCATTTTCGTAGCTAATAGCCAAAGGATTGTCAATCAAAGGGCACTGGGACTTGAACACTGTCATGGCTAAAAATAAATCATCTTTCAGCAGGGAGCAGCTCTTTTATTAAGGCTTAAAGAGTAACATTAAATATATTTAGCACTACCCCCTTAGGAGTCGCTGAGTTATTTTAGGGATCCCTGTCACTATGAACCTCTCTCTGAAAGCCCAGCCTCTGCTGACACCACAATACTCTTTTGACCAAAGTAAATTATTGCCAGAACATAGACTCGCACACAGATTAGAGTGAACTGATATGATGTATTATATTAAACTTGACTGTAAGCTTGGTCAACAGCATAAAGTGGTATATGTATATGCAATGGCAATTTTACTACTCTTAGCAACTCTAAGCAAAGAAAACAACACATACAGCAAAATCTCAATCAATGTTGGCAGGCCTGCTATTCAGAGGTTAATCCAAAACCTCAAACCTGAGGTATTTCTAGTCCCCAGTGAGCAAGGAAAACTATCATGTCAAGGTTGAACTAGCTCACTTTAGGCCCTCAGGATCTGATGGCAAGGTTTAAAATTGAGATAGGAAAGAGCTCTTTAATTAGGGTAGTCAACATCCTTTTAAATGCAGTGAGGAATCTTCTGCACACTCGTTGGGGCCCAGTTGGTGCCCTACAACGATATAGACCTTTTAAGTGGGAAGAGATGAAGGTGACAGTTAGAGATGAGCGAAGTATTCAAAAATTCGATTCGACTGATTCGGCGAATTCGTAGAAAAATTTCGATTCGAGTCGAATATATTCGCTGTGAATTTAACTTAAAAAAGGGTGTTTCTAGGCTTCAGAGAGACTTAATATTAGTGCTGAACACTGTACCTTTAATTTAAATGCCCTTGGAGTCTGCTGGGGAAGAGAAATAATACTGTCAGGCAGTATGACATGCAGATGAGTGCCGTCGATCTTAGAATCACCGCACACTTCACTCATTTGGCCAGTCACGGGGCCAAAACCAGAGTGTGGAGCCACAGTGTGGCGGTGGAGGCAGCAGCAATGGGAGGCCATACAGCACCCTATGACAAAAATGGAAACCACCAGCAGTGTGAGGAGACCTGAAAGTGGCACATGGCAGAGTGTGGCGATAGAGACAGCAGCAATGGGAGGCCGTACAGGGACCCATGACACACTCTGGACCTGGCAGCAGCATGAGGAGGCGGTACAGGGGCCCATGGCAGATTACGGGCCTGGCAGCAGCATGAGGAGTCGGTACGGGGGCCCATGGCAGATTACAGGCCTGGCAGCAGCAATGGGAGGCCGTACAGGGACCCATGACACAATCTGGACGTGGCAGCAGCATGGGGAGGCGGTACAGGGGCCCATGACAGATTACGGGCCTGGCAGCAGCATTTGGAGTCGGTACGGGGGCCCATGACACACTCTGGACCTGGCAGCAGCATGAGGAGGCGGTACAGGGGCGCATGACAGATTACGAGCCTGGCAGCAGCAACTTGGACAGGAGGACGTTCAGTTTCTGCACCGTCTGGTGCGTGCTCGCAAACTGTTGTCTCTTGGAAACGGATTCCAAGAAAGACTGCTGACGGAATCCGTGAAGAGGAGTAGCAGGAGAAGGAGCATCTGAACGAGCGGAATATGCCAACAAGCGACAACAGGGGCCCATGGCAGATTAGGGGCCTGGCAGCAGCTATGGGAGGCCCGTAATCTGCCAGCACCCTATGACAAAAAATGGAACCCACCAGCAGTGTGAGGAGACCTGAAAGTGGCACATGGCAGAGTGTGGCGATGGAGACAGCAGCAATGGGAGGCCGTACAGGGACCCATGACACACTCTGGACCTGGCAGCAGCATGAGGAGGCGGTATATAGGGGCCTATGGCAGATTAGGGGCCTGGCAGCAGCTATGGGAGGCCCGTAATCTGCCAGCACCCTATGTCAAAAAATTCTACACACCAGCAGTGTGAGGAGACCTGAAAGTGGCACATGGCAGAGTGTGGCGATGGAGACAGCAGCAATGGGAGGCCGTACAGGGACCCATGAGAGACTCTGGACCTGGCAGCAGCATGAGGAGGCGGTATATAGGGGCCTATGGCAGATTAGGGGCCTGGCAGCAGCTATGGGAGGCCCGTAATCTGCCAGCACCCTATGTCAAAAAATTCTACACACCAGCAGTGTGTGAGGAGACCTGAAAGTGGCACATGGCAGAGTGTGGCGATGGAGACAGCAGCAATGGGAGGCCGTACAGGGACCCATGACAGACTCTGGACCTGGCAGCAGCATGAGGAGGCGGTATATAGGGGCCCATGGCAGATTAGGGGCCTGGCAGCAGCAATGGGAGGCCCGTAATCTGCCAGCACCCTATGTCAAAAAATTCTACACACCAGCAGTGTGAGGAGACCTGAAAGTGGCACATGGCAGAGTGTGGCGATGGAGACAGCAGCAATGGGAGGCCGTACAGGGACCCATGACAGACTCTGGACCTGGCAGCAGCATGAGGAGGCGGTATATAGGGGCCCATGGCAGATTAGGGGCCTGGCAGCAGCAATGGGAGGCCCGTAATCTGCCAGCACCCTATGTCAAAAAATTCTACACACCAGCAGTGTGAGGAGACCTGAAAGTGGCACATGGCAGAGTGTGGCGATGGAGACAGCAGCAATGGGAGGCCGTACAGGGACCCATGACAGACTCTGGACCTGGCAGCAGCATGAGGAGGCGGTATATAGGGGCCTATGGCAGATTAGGGGCCTGGCAGCAGCTATGGGAGGCCCATAATCTGCCAGCACCCTATGTCAAAAAATTCAACACACCAGCAGTGTGAGGAGACCTGAAAGTGGCACATGGCATGAGAGACTCTGGACCTGGCAGCAGCATGAGGAAGCGGTATATAGGGGCCTATGGCAGATTAGGGGCCTGGCAGCAGCTATAGGAGGCCCATAATCTGCCAGCACCCTATGTCAAAAAATTCAACACACCAGCAGTGTGAGGAGACCTGAAAGTGGCACATGGCAGAGTGTGGCGATGGAGACAGCAGCAATGGGAGGCCGTACAGGGACCCATGACAGACTCTGGACCTGGCAGCAGCATGAGGAGGCGGTATATAGGGGCCTATGGCAGATTAGGGGCCTGGCAGCAGCTATGGGAGGCCCTTAATCTGCCAGCACCCTATGTCAAAAAATTCTACACACCAGCAGTGTGTGAGGAGACCTGAAAGTGGCACATGGCAGAGTGTGGCGATGGAGACAGCAGCAATGGGAGGCCGTACAGGGACCCATGACAGACTCTGGACCTGGCAGCAGCATGAGGAGGCGGTATAGGGGCCCATGGCAGATTAGGGGCCTGGCAGCAGCTATGGGAGGCCCGTAATCTGCCAGCACCCTATGACAAAAAATGGAACACACCAGCAGTGTGAGGAGACCTGAAAGTGGCACATGTTTGGGGCATGATTCATGGCGGATTTAGTCAGTTGTGTCAGGAACTGGTGGTTTGAAATCCAGACTAATCCACGCCTGATTCATTTTCACAAACGTCAGTCTCTCCACACTTTGGGTGGACAGTCGTGTCCTCCGCGGAGTTGCAATACCTCCTGCCGCACTAAACACGCGCTCCGATGCCACGCTACTGGCCGGGCATGACAGCCTTTCAAGGGCAAATTCAGCTAGTTGGGGCCAAAGGTCAAGTTTCGTTGCCGAGTAGTCAAGGGGATTGTCTACCTCGGTTGGCAGGGTGCTGTCCAAGTAGGCCTAAGCCTGTTGTTTGAGGTCCTGCTCCAGGTCCACCTGATGCTGCTGCTGCTGCTGCTGCTGTGGCTGGTTAGTAGTTTCCTCACTGCGCTGGTGAAGAAAGCTACTCATCATCGACTGCAGACTGAGGCAGCCGCTGCTGGTGGAGCTGCCACTGCTCCTACCACCCCACCCCTCCCCTGCTGCCATGGCAGCGGAACGCGAGCGCACAGGGCCCACAGTGTCTGAGGATGGACGTTGGCGCAGACAGGCAGAGACCAGCTGACTACATAGGTGGTTTTTATAGTACGTTATTTTGGCCTCCCTCTCAGCAGGTGTGAAAAAGGCCACCATTTTTGAACGGTAGCGAGGGTCCAACAAGGTGGACAGCCAAAAGTCATCCCTCTGTCTGATGGTTATTATTCGGCTGTCGCTACGCAAGCAACCGAGCATGCTATGGGCCATCTGTGCCAAGGAATGCGAGGGACTCCCTGCCTCCATCTCCACAGCATACTGCCACGGTGCGTCTGGGTCCTCTGTCTCCTCCTCCTCCTCCTCCTCTACCAGATGCTCCTGCTCCTCCACTCCTGTCCGCTGAGTGGAAAAACCACCCATTTCACTCAATAATTCCTGAGCACCAATGTCCTCCTCTACCTCCTCCTCTTCTTCCTGTCCTGCCCCCACAGGGGTCATGTGGCGTTGAGATCTGTGCGCCACGTCTACCGCACCCTGACCAGCCATTGTTAACAGCATTTGTTCCAGGACGTGCAACAGAGGAATGACGTCATTCATCCCATAGTCCTGCCGACTCACGAATAGCGTGGCCTCCTCAAAGGGCCTGAGCAAGCGCAGGTGTCACGCATGAGCTGCCAATGGCTGACATCTAAGTTACACAGGGAATACCTTTATCCGCTTTTAACATCAGGAAATCTGTGATGGCCTTTTGCTGTTCGTAAAGGCGGTCTAACATATGTAGGGTTGAATTCCACCTTGTTGCAACGTCACAGCATGAGGAGTCGGTATAGGGGCCCATGGCAGATTAGGGGCCTGGCAGCAGCTATGGGAGGCCCGTAATCTGCCAGCACCCTATGTCAAAAAATTCTACACACCAGCAGTGTGTGAGGAGACCTGAAAGTGGCACATGGCAGAGTGTGGCGATGGAGACAGCAGCAATGGGAGGCCGTACAGGGACCCATGACAGACTCTGGACCTGGCAGCAGCATGAGGAGGCGGTATATAGGGGCCTATGGCAGATTAGGGGCCTGGCAGCAGCTATGGGAGGCCCTTAATCTGCCAGCACCCTATGTCAAAAAATTCTACACACCAGCAGTGTGAGGAGACCTGAAAGTGGCACATGGCAGAGTGTGGCGATGGAGACAGCAGCAATGGGAGGCCGTACAGGGACCCATGAGAGACTCTGGACCTGGCAGCAGCATGAGGAGGCGGTATATAGGGGCCTATGGCAGATTAGGGGCCTGGCAGCAGCTATGGGAGGCCCGTAATCTGCCAGCACCCTATGTCAAAAAATTCTACACACCAGCAGTGTGTGAGGAGACCTGAAAGTGGCACATGGCAGAGTGTGGCGATGGAGACAGCAGCAATGGGAGGCCGTACAGGGACCCATGACAGACTCTGGACCTGGCAGCAGCATGAGGAGGCGGTATATAGGGGCCCATGGCAGATTAGGGGCCTGGCAGCAGCAATGGGAGGCCCGTAATCTGCCAGCACCCTATGTCAAAAAATTCTACACACCAGCAGTGTGTGAGGAGACCTGAAAGTGGCACATGGCAGAGTGTGGCGATGGAGACAGCAGCAATGGGAGGCCGTACAGGGACCCATGACAGACTCTGGACCTGGCAGCAGCATGAGGAGGCGGTATATAGGGGCCCATGGCAGATTAGGGGCCTGGCAGCAGCAATGGGAGGCCCGTAATCTGCCAGCACCCTATGTCAAAAAATTCTACACACCAGCAGTGTGAGGAGACCTGAAAGTGGCACATGGCAGAGTGTGGCGATGGAGACAGCAGCAATGGGAGGCCGTACAGGGACCCATGACAGACTCTGGACCTGGCAGCAGCATGAGGAGGCGGTATATAGGGGCCTATGGCAGATTAGGGGCCTGGCAGCAGCTATGGGAGGCCCATAATCTGCCAGCACCCTATGTCAAAAAATTCAACACACCAGCAGTGTGAGGAGACCTGAAAGTGGCACATGGCATGAGAGACTCTGGACCTGGCAGCAGCATGAGGAAGCGGTATATAGGGGCCTATGGCAGATTAGGGGCCTGGCAGCAGCTATAGGAGGCCCATAATCTGCCAGCACCCTATGTCAAAAAATTCAACACACCAGCAGTGTGAGGAGACCTGAAAGTGGCACATGGCAGAGTGTGGCGATGGAGACAGCAGCAATGGGAGGCCGTACAGGGACCCATGACAGACTCTGGACCTGGCAGCAGCATGAGGAGGCGGTATATAGGGGCCTATGGCAGATTAGGGGCCTGGCAGCAGCTATGGGAGGCCCTTAATCTGCCAGCACCCTATGTCAAAAAATTCTACACACCAGCAGTGTGTGAGGAGACCTGAAAGTGGCACATGGCAGAGTGTGGCGATGGAGACAGCAGCAATGGGAGGCCGTACAGGGACCCATGACAGACTCTGGACCTGGCAGCAGCATGAGGAGGCGGTATATAGGGGCCTATGGCAGATTAGGGGCCTGGCAGCAGCTATGGGAGGCCCTTAATCTGCCAGCACCCTATGTCAAAAAATTCTACACACCAGCAGTGTGTGAGGAGACCTGAAAGTGGCACATGGCAGAGTGTGGCGATGGAGACAGCAGCAATGGGAGGCCGTACAGGGACCCATGACAGACTCTGGACCTGGCAGCAGCATGAGGAGGCGGTATATAGGGGCCTATGGCAGATTAGGGGCCTGGCAGCAGCTATGGGAGGCCCGTAATCTGCCAGCACCCTATGTCAAAAAATTCTACACACCAGCAGTGTGTGAGGAGACCTGAAAGTGGCACATGGCAGAGTGTGGCGATGGAGACAGCAGCAATGGGAGGCCGTACAGGGACCCATGAGAGACTCTGGACCTGGCAGCAGCATGAGGAGGCGGTATATAGGGGCCCATGGCAGATTAGGGGCCTGGCAGCAGCAATGGGAGGCCCGTAATCTGCCAGCACCCTATGTCAAAAAATTCTACACACCAGCAGTGTGTGAGGAGACCTGAAAGTGGCACATGGCAGAGTGTGGCGATGGAGACAGCAGCAATGGGAGGCCGTACAGGGACCCATGACAGACTCTGGACCTGGCAGCAGCATGAGGAGGCGGTATATAGGGGCCTATGGCAGATTAGGGGCCTGGCAGCAGCAATGGGAGGCCCATAATCTGCCAGCACCCTATGTCAAAAAATTCAACACACCAGCAGTGTGAGGAGACCTGAAAGTGGCACATGGCATGAGAGACTCTGGACCTGGCAGCAGCATGAGGAAGCGGTATATAGGGGCCTATGGCAGATTAGGGGCCTGGCAGCAGCTATGGGAGGCCCGTAATCTGCCAGCACCCTATGTCAAAAAATTCTACACACCAGCAGTGTGAGGAGACCTGAAAGTGGCACATGGCAGAGTGTGGCGATGGAGACAGCAGCAATGGGAGGCCGTACAGGGACCCATGAGAGACTCTGGACCTGGCAGCAGCATGAGGAGGCGGTATATAGGGGCCCATGGCAGATTAGGGGCCTGGCAGCAGCAATGGGAGGCCCGTAATCTGCCAGCACCCTATGTCAAAAAATTCTACACACCAGCAGTGTGTGAGGAGACCTGAAAGTGGCACATGGCAGAGTGTGGCGATGGAGACAGCAGCAATGGGAGGCCGTACAGGGACCCATGACAGACTCTGGACCTGGCAGCAGCATGAGGAGGCGGTATATAGGGGCCTATGGCAGATTAGGGGCCTGGCAGCAGCTATGGTAGGCCCTTAATCTGCCAGCACCCTATGTCAAAAAATTCTACACACCAGCAGTGTGTGAGGAGACCTGAAAGTGGCACATGGCAGAGTGTGGCGATGGAGACAGCAGCAATGGGAGGCCGTACAGGGACTCATGACAGACTCTGGACCTGGCAGCAGCATGAGGAGGCGGTATATAGGGGCCTATGGCAGATTAGGGGCCTGGCAGCAGCTATGGGAGGCCCATAATCTGCCAGCACCCTATGTCAAAAAATTCAACACACCAGCAGTGTGAGGAGACCTGAAAGTGGCACATGGCATGAGAGACTCTGGACCTGGCAGCAGCATGAGGAAGCGGTATATAGGGGCCTATGGCAGATTAGGGGCCTGGCAGCAGCTATAGGAGGCCCATAATCTGCCAGCACCCTATGTCAAAAAATTCAACACACCAGCAGTGTGAGGAGACCTGAAAGTGGCACATGGCAGAGTGTGGCGATGGAGACAGCAGCAATGGGAGGCCGTACAGGGACCCATGACAGACTCTGGACCTGGCAGCAGCATGAGGAGGCGGTATATAGGGGCCTATGGCAGATTAGGGGCCTGGCAGCAGCTATGGGAGGCCCGTAATCTGCCAGCACCCTATGTCAAAAAATTCAACACACCAGCAGTGTGAGGAGACCTGAAAGTGGCACATGGCAGAGTGTGGCGATGGAGACAGCAGCAATGGGAGGCCGTACAGGGACCCATGACAGACTCTGGACCTGGCAGCTGCATGAGGAGGCGGTATATAGGGGCCTATGGCAGATTAGGGGCCTGGCAGCAGCTATGGGAGGCCCGTAATCTGCCAGCACCCTATGTCAAAAAATTCTACATACCAGCAGTGTGTGAGGAGACCTGAAAGTGGCACATGGCAGAGTGTGGCGATGGAGACAGCAGCAATGGGAGGCCGTACAGGGACCCATGAGAGACTCTGGACCTGGCAGCAGCATGAGGAGGCAGTATATAGGGGCCCATGGCAGATTAGGGGCCTGGCAGCAGCAATGGGAGGCCCATAATCTGCCAGCACCCTATGTCAAAAAATTCTACACACCAGCAGTGTGTGAGGAGACCTGAAAGTGGCACATGGCAGAGTGTGGCGATGGAGACAGCAGCAATGGGAGGCCGTACAGGGACCCATGACAGACTCTGGACCTGGCAGCAGCATGAGGAGGCGGTATATAGGGGCCTATGGCAGATTAGGGGCCTGGCAGCAGCTATGGGAGGCCCTTAATCTGCCAGCACCCTATGTCAAAAAATTCTACACACCAGCAGTGTGTGAGGAGACCTGAAAGTGGCACATGGCAGAGTGTGGCGATGGAGACAGCAGCAATGGGAGGCCGTACAGGGACCCATGACAGACTCTGGACCTGGCAGCAGCATGAGGAGGCGGTATATAGGGGCCTATGGCAGATTAGGGGCCTGGCAGCAGCTATAGGAGGCCCATAATCTGCCAGCACCCTATGTCAAAAAATTCAACACACCAGCAGTGTGAGGAGACCTGAAAGTGGCACATGGCATGAGAGACTCTGGACCTGGCAGCAGCATGAGGAAGCGGTATATAGGGGCCTATGGCAGATTAGGGGCCTGGCAGCAGCTATAGGAGGCCCATAATCTGCCAGCACCCTATTTCAAAAAATTCAACACACCAGCAGTGTGAGGAGACCTGAAAGTGGCACATGGCAGAGTGTGGCGATGGAGACAGCAGCAATGGGAGGCCGTACAGGGACCCATGACACACTCTGGACCTGGCAGCAGCATGAGGAGGCGGTATATAGGGGCCTATGGCAGATTAGGGGCCTGGCAGCAGCTATGGGAGGCCCGTAATCTGCCAGCACCCTATGTCAAAAAATTCTACACACCAGCAGTGTGTGAGGAGACCTGAAAGTGGCACATGGCAGAGTGTGGCGATGGAGACAGCAGCAATGGGAGGCCGTACAGGGACCCATGAGAGACTCTGGACCTGGCAGCAGCATGAGGAGGCGGTATATAGGGGCCCATGGCAGATTAGGGGCCTGGCAGCAGCAATGGGAGGCCCGTAATCTGCCAGCACCCTATGTCAAAAAATTCTACACACCAGCAGTGTGTGAGGAGACCTGAAAGTGGCACATGGCAGAGTGTGGCGATGGAGACAGCAGCAATGGGAGGCCGTACAGGGACCCATGACAGACTCTGGACCTGGCAGCAGCATGAGGAGGCGGTATATAGGGGCCTATGGCAGATTAGGGGCCTGGCAGCAGCTATGGGAGGCCCTTAATCTGCCAGCACCCTATGTCAAAAAATTCTACACACCAGCAGTGTGTGAGGAGACCTGAAAGTGGCACATGGCAGAGTGTGGCGATGGAGACAGCAGCAATGGGAGGCCGTACAGGGACCCATGACAGACTCTGGACCTGGCAGCAGCATGAGGAGGCGGTATATAGGGGCCTATGGCAGATTAGGGGCCTGGCAGCAGCTATGGGAGGCCCATAATCTGCCAGCACCCTATGTCAAAAAATTCAACACACCAGCAGTGTGAGGAGACCTGAAAGTGGCACATGGCAGAGTGTGGCGATGGAGACAGCAGCAATGGGAGGCCGTACAGGGACCCATGACAGACTCTGGACCTGGCAGCAGCATGAGGAGGCGGTATATAGGGGCCTATGGCAGATTAGGGGCCTGGCAGCAGCTATGGGAGGCCCGTAATCTGCCAGCACCCTATGTCAAAAAATTCTACACACCAGCAGTGTGTGAGGAGACCTGAAAGTGGCACATGGCAGAGTGTGGCGATGGAGACAGCAGCAATGGGAGGCCGTACAGGGACCCATGAGAGACTCTGGACCTGGCAGCAGCATGAGGAGGCGGTATATGGGGGCCCATGGCAGATTAGGGGCCTGGCAGCAGCAATGGGAGGCCCGTAATCTGCCAGCACCCTATGTCAAAAAATTCTACACACCAGCAGTGTGTGAGGAGACCTGAAAGTGGCACATGGCAGAGTGTGGCGATGGAGACAGCAGCAATGGGAGGCCGTACAGGGACCCATGACAGACTCTGGACCTGGCAGCAGCATGAGGAGGCGGTATATAGGGGCCTATGGCAGATTAGGGGCCTGGCAGCAGCTATGGGAGGCCCGTAATCTGCCAGCACCCTATGTCAAAAAACTGAACACACCAGCAGTGTGTGAGGAGACCTGAAAGTGGCACATGGCAGAGTGTGGCGATGGAGACAGCAGCAATGGGAGGTCTCCCATTGTCCCAACATGGCCCAAATAGTCCCAACATGGGCCCCCTGGCCACGCTTGACTTTCTGGCCACATAGTCGACATACGGCTACGTTTACTTCCTCGGGCGGCTTGACGAAAAATTGCCACACCGCCGAGTAGGAAACTTTGCCCCCGATACTCCTCACTGGCTGACTGCTGCTTCCTCCGTGCACACCGGCACCACTACTGGCCGTGGTGGTAGGCTGCAGTGGAGCTGGTGCTCTACTCCGTGGCCGTTTGGCTCCACTGACACTGCTTCCACTGACACTGCTGCGACCCTCCTGCTGTCTCCTGGGCAACCCACCGACTGTTTCGCTCACTGCCAAGCTGCCACCCTCTTCTCCTGATGATGCGGAAGAAATTGCCTGATGACGACGAGGCTGCCAAGTGCGATCAACCTCCTCATCATCAAGTAGGGTCTCCGCCTCACTACTAGCCCCCTCGGCTGCGTCTGGGTCAGGAGACAGACCTGTCTCTAGACCGGCTACCGGGCCACTCTCCTCGCCACTACTTCTTCGCCTAGCTGCTGAAAAGGCGGATGTCTCCCCCCGTTCCTGACCGCCCTCTGTTAGCTCTTCCTCACTGTACAGTGGGGCTGAGCCCACAGCATGCGATACTTCGCTTGGTGAGGGAACACCAAAGGACAGGGGCAGGTAGAGGACACGTGATTTCAGTGGGCTAGGTCCCGGGCCATGCCAACTAACGGTTGTGTCTGACGTACCCACCGACCGTTGGCTGTAGGTGTCAGAGGTGACCTGGGAAGAGGAAGACGACCGAGCCAACCAATCGACGACGGCAGGGTTGTCGGTGGAGACACGACCGCTGGATGACACCGGGAGCACTGGCCTCTGGCTGCGAATAGTGCTGCCTCGACCCCTTCCTCTGCTGCCACGTCTGCTCGCTCCTAAAACATTGCCTCCTCTGCCACTCCTCTGCATGTTGTCTGACATACTCTTTAATTAAACGATTATGTGTCCCTGAGTAACAATTCTGTGTCCCTGAGTAACAATTCTGTGTCTGTGCGAGTAACAATTCTGTGGCCCTAAGTAACATTTCTGTGGCCCTCAGTAACAATTCTGTGTCCCTGATTAACGTTTCTGTGGCCCCAAGTAACAGTTCTGTGGCCCTCAGTAACAATTCTGTGTCTGTGCGAGTAACAATTCTGTGGCCCTAAGTAAAGTTTCTGTGGCCCTAAGTAACAATTCTCTGGCACTCAGTAACAATTCTGTCTGTCCCTGAGTAACAATTCTCTGGCACTCAGTAACAATTCTGTCTGTCCCTGAGTAAAAATTCTGTGGCCCTAAGTAAAGTTTCTGGGGCCCTGAGTAACAATTATCTGGCACTCAGTAACAATTCTGTCTGTCCCTGAGTAACAATTCTCTGGCACTCAGTAACAATTCTGTCTGTCCCTGAGTAAAAATTCTCTGGCCCTAAGTAAAGTTTCTGTGGCCCTGAGTAACAATTCTCTGGCACTCCGTAACAATTCTGTCTGTCCCTGAGTAACAATTCTCTGGCACTCAGTAACAATTCTGTCTGTCCCTGAGTAAAAATTCTGTGGCCCTAATTAAAGTTTCTGTGGCCCTAAGTAACAATTCTCTGGCACTCAGTAACAATTCTGTCTGTCCCTGAGTAACAATTCTCTGGCACTCGGTAACAATTCTGTCTGTCCCTGAGTAACAATTCTCTGGCACTCAGTAACAATTCTGTCTGTCCCTGAGTAAAAATTCTGTGGCCCTAATTAAAGTTTCTGTGGCCCTAAGTAACAATTCTCTGGCACTCAGTAACAATTCTGTCTGTCCCTGAGTAACAATTCTCTGGCACTCCGTAACAATTCTGTCTGTCCCTGAGTAAAAATTCTGTGGCCCTAAGTAAAGTTTCTGTGGCCCTGAGTAACAATTCTCTGGCACTTTGTAACAATTCTGTCTGTCCCTGAGTATGAATTCCGTGGCCCTAACTAGCGTTTCTTTGTCCCTAAGTAAAGTTTCTGTGGCCCTCAGTAACAGTTCTGTGTCTGTGCGAGTAACAATTCTGTGTCTGTGCGAGTAACAATTCTGTGGCCCTAAGTAAAGTTTCTGTGGCCCTAAGTAACAATTCTCTGGCACTCAGTAACAATTCTGTCTGTCCCTGAGTAACAATTCTCTGGCACTCAGTAACAATTCTGTCTGTCCCTGAGTAAAAATTCTGTGGCCCTAAGTAAAGTTTCTGGGGCCCTGAGTAACAATTCTCTGGCACTCAGTAACAATTCTGTCTGTCCCTGAGTAACAATTCTCTGGCACTGAGTAACAATTCTGTCTGTCCCTGAGTAAAAATTCTGTGGCCCTAAGTAAAGTTTCTGTGGCCCTAAGTAACAATTCTCTGGCACTCAGTAACAATTCTGTCTGTCCCTGAGTAACAATTCTCTGGCACTCAGTAACAATTCTGTCTGTCCCTGAGTAAAAATTCTGTGGCCCTAATTAAAGTTTCTGTGGCCCTAAGTAACAATTCTCTGGCACTCAGTAACAATTCTGTCTGTCCCTGAGTAACAATTCTCTGGCACTCGGTAACAATTCTGTCTGTCCCTGAGTAACAATTCTCTGGCACTCAGTAACAATTCTGTCTGTCCCTGAGTAAAAATTCTGTGGCCCTAATTAAAGTTTCTGTGGCCCTAAGTAACAATTCTCTGGCACTCAGTAACAATTCTGTCTGTCCCTGAGTAACAATTCTCTGGCACTCCGTAACAATTCTGTCTGTCCCTGAGTAAAAATTCTGTGGCCCTAAGTAAAGTTTCTGTGGCCCTGAGTAACAATTCTCTGGCACTCCGTAACAATTCTGTCTGTCCCTGAGTATGAATTCCGTGGCCCTAACTAGCGTTTCTTTGTCCCTAAGTAAAGTTTCTGTGGCCCTCAGTAACAGTTCTGTGTCTGTGCGAGTAACAATTCTGTGTCTGTGCGAGTAACAATTCTGTGGCCCTAAGTAAAGTTTCTGTGGCCCTAAGTAACAATTCTCTGGCACTCAGTAACAATTCTGTCTGTCCCTGAGTAACAATTCTCTGGCACTCAGTAACAATTCTGTCTGTCCCTGAGTAAAAATTCTGTGGCCCTAAGTAAAGTTTCTGGGGCCCTGAGTAACAATTCTCTGGCACTCAGTAACAATTCTGTCTGTCCCTGAGTAACAATTCTCTGGCACTGAGTAACAATTCTGTCTGTCCCTGAGTAAAAATTCTGTGGCCCTAAGTAAAGTTTCTGTGGCCCTAAGTAACAATTCTCTGGCACTCAGTAACAATTCTGTCTGTCCCTGAGTAACAATTCTCTGGCACTCAGTAACAATTCTGTCTGTCCCTGAGTAAAAATTCTGTGGCCCTAATTAAAGTTTCTGTGGCCCTAAGTAACAATTCTCTGGCACTCAGTAACAATTCTGTCTGTCCCTGAGTAACAATTCTCTGACACTCCGTAACAATTCTGTCTGTCCCTGAGTAACAATTCTCTGGCACTCAGTAACAATTCTGTCTGTCCCTGAGTAAAAATTCTGTGGCCCTAAGTAAAGTTTCTGTGGCCCTGAGTAACAATTCTCTGGCACTCCGTAACAATTCTGTCTGTCCCTGAGTATGAATTCCGTGGCCCTAACTAGCGTTTCTTTGTCCCTAAGTAAAGTTTCTGTGGCCCTCAGTAACAGTTCTGTGTCTGTGCGAGTAACAATTCTGTGTCTGTGCGAGTAACAATTCTGTGGCCCTAAGTAAAGTTTCTGTGGCCCTAAGTAACAATTCTCTGGCACTCAGTAACAATTCTGTCTGTCCCTGAGTAACAATTCTCTGGCACTCAGTAACAATTCTGTCTGTCCCTGAGTAAAAATTCTGTGGCCCTAAGTAAAGTTTCTGGGGCCCTGAGTAACAATTCTCTGGCACTCCGTAACAATTCTGTCTGTCCCTGAGTAACAATTCTCTGGCACTCAGTAACAATTCTGTCTGTCCCTGAGTAAAAATTCTGTGGCCCTAAGTAAAGTTTCTGTGGCCCTGAGTAACAATTCTCTGGCACTCCGTAACAATTCTGTCTGTCCCTGAGTAACAATTCTCTGGCACTCAGTAACAATTCTGTCTGTCCCTGAGTATGAATTCTCTGGCACTCGGTAACAATTCTGTCTGTCCCTGAGTAACAATTCTCTGGCACTCAGTAACAATTCTGTCTGTCCCTGAGTAACAATTCTCTGGCACTCCGTAACAATTCTGTCTGTCCCTGAGTATGAATTCCGTGGCCCTAACTAGCGTTTCTTTGTCCCTAAGTAAAGTTTCTGTGGCCCTCAGTAACAGTTCTGTGTCTGTGCGAGTAACAATTCTGTGTCTGTGCGAGTAACAATTCTGTGGCCCTAAGTAAAGTTTCTGTGGCCCTAAGTAACAATTCTCTGGCACTCAGTAACAATTCTGTCTGTCCCTGAGTAAAAATTCTGTGGCCCTAAGTAAAGTTTCTGTGGCCCTGAGTAACAATTCTCTGGCACTCCGTAACAATTCTGTCTGTCCCTGAGTAACAATTCTCTGGCACTCAGTAACAATTCTGTCTGTCCCTGAGTATGAATTCTCTGGCACTCGGTAACAATTCTGTCTGTCCCTGAGTAACAATTCTCTGGCACTCAGTAACAATTCTGTCTGTCCCTGAGTAAAAATTCTGTGGCCCTAATTAAAGTTTCTGTGGCCCTAAGTAACAATTCTCTGGCACTCAGTAACAATTCTGTCTGTCCCTGAGTAACAATTCTCTGGCACTCCGTAACAATTCTGTCTGTCCCTGAGTAAAAATTCTGTGGCCCTAAGTAAAGTTTCTGTGGCCCTGAGTAACAATTCTCTGGCACTCCGTAACAATTCTGTCTGTCCCTGAGTATGAATTCCGTGGCCCTAACTAGCGTTTCTTTGTCCCTAAGTAAAGTTTCTGTGGCCCTCAGTAACAGTTCTGTGTCTGTGCGAGTAACAATTCTGTGTCTGTGCGAGTAACAATTCTGTGGCCCTAAGTAAAGTTTCTGTGGCCCTAAGTAACAATTCTCTGGCACTCAGTAACAATTCTGTCTGTCCCTGAGTAACAATTCTCTGGCACTCAGTAACAATTCTGTCTGTCCCTGAGTAAAAATTCTGGGGCCCTAAGTAAAGTTTCTGGGGCCCTGAGTAACAATTCTCTGGCACTCAGTAACAATTCTGTCTGTCCCTGAGTAACAATTCTCTGGCACTGAGTAACAATTCTGTCTGTCCCTGAGTAAAAATTCTGTGGCCCTAAGTAAAGTTTCTGTGGCCCTAAGTAACAATTCTCTGGCACTCAGTAACAATTCTGTCTGTCCCTGAGTAACAATTCTCTGGCACTCAGTAACAATTCTGTCTGTCCCTGAGTAAAAATTCTGTGGCCCTAATTAAAGTTTCTGTGGCCCTAAGTAACAATTCTCTGGCACTCAGTAACAATTCTGTCTGTCCCTGAGTAACAATTCTCTGGCACTCAGTAACAATTCTGTCTGTCCCTGAGTAACAATTCTGTGGCCCTAATAACGTTTCTGTGGCCCTAAGTAACAATTCTCTGGCACTGAGTAACAATTCTGTCTGTCCCTGATTATGAATTCTGTGGCCCTAACTAGCGTTTCTTTGTCCCTAAATAACGATTCTGTGGCCCTCATTAACAAGTCTGTGTCCCTGAGTAATGGTTCTCTGTCCCTAAGTAACTTTTCTCTGTCCCCAATTATCGTTTCTGTGGCCCTAACTCTGTCCCTGTCCCTAGTACAGAGCGGTCTGCCTCTGTTCAATAACTGCAGGCAAATGAAGAATTCCAAAATGGCCGCTATTTATAGCTCGACCATTACACAGTGCTGGCTGGCTGGCTGCTGATAGGCTGATGCGATCACATGTAGTTGAGGAATGCATTATGGGTCAGCGCGCCTTGTCTGCGCGCCTTCCCAGACATCCCCGCTCCGTCGCCGCACATGTCAGCCGCCATTTTCTGAAAAATTTCGATTCGCGCGTCCGAATTAGGCTATTTTTCGGATTCGGCACGAATCGAAATTTTTCCGATATTCGACTCGAATTCCACTTCGGATACTTCGATTCGCTCATCTCTAGTGACAGTCCTTCAAAGGATTTATACAAGAACAAGAAGAAGGAAGGATATGTACTATCCTTTTAAGTGGAATTGGACTTGGGTGGTTTCCTTTTAATGTACTAAGCAGGATTCAAATTCTAGGCAAAAAAGTCAGAAGTTAGCAGAAGCACTTGGCAAAGGGCAACTCTTCTCTGGACTGCAGTAACTAATAGCAATGGTGGTAGATGTTTCTTTAAGAGGGTAGGCTGATGGTTAAGGGAAAACAATGTGATCTGGCCTGCTGGAGGCATGCACTGCGGCCAGCTCTGATGATTTAACTATGCTGTAATGTGTTCAACAGTAGTGGTCGGGGGAACTAGGTTGCAACATGTGTTAACTATATACAATGTCCGTGACTGTGTGCAGGAAAACATCAGATTTGACAAGAATGTCAGTGTTCACTTGTTTGGCTGGTGTATAGGACTCTCACCTGATCTGTGGCATCACTCAGATCCTGGTAGTCTCTCACTATCTGTAGATGGGGGCCCCCACATGTTCTCCAGTCCCATTTGCAGCATTCCGTTTGGGCACCTGTTGGCACAATGTCTCGCCGAACAGGGTGGCAAGGCTGGTGATCAATGACTCCTCCTTGCCTCTCTCCTCTCTAGCCCTGCGGCCTGGTCCTGTATTCCAGCAGTCAGCACAATTCTCTCTCTCCACTTCTGCTCTCTAGCTAGTCTAACTACCATCAATAAATACTTCTTAGGTCAAATCACATTTTTTATCATCCTTAAAAATGTAAACAATTTACCCTTTAGAATGTCTAATTAGATAAACAGGCTATTCCCCAAATACCAAGGTGACCTGCATAAAATTAGAATAGCAAAGAGTTCTCTTGATGTGTAAAGTGGTCTTGTCACTGGCCTGTCCAATGAACAGTATGTGTTTCAATATCTTCAAAAAAAAAAAAAAATATATATATACATTACACAATTACACACAATATACTACATTCCTGTCCAGTCTCCTGGACTTCTGTAAATAAATAGCCCCGCCCACACGCTAACTCCTATGCGGAATGTAGTCCTCTGATATACTGCTCCAGCAAAGTCCTGCGGTTCAGCATACAAGGCCCATGGGGCTGTTCTACAGAGTGTGAGTGCTGCTGAGTTGCAGGACACTGCCATCTTGTGTTTCTCTTAACATCCTTTAACTTGCATTATAGCAAGGTGTTACATATACACAAGTCTTTTAATTAATATGCTTGGGGGATACCTTAAACTCACACATGAAATGGTGCATCTACATGATGTATTAAAGCAAAAAAGGGACATTTACAAAGAAAAAATACCAGCTAAATTACATTTCTTCTGTGGTTATGTTCCTCTTAGTATGCATACCAGACCCTTGAGGGTCTGCTTGTCTGGAGCATCTAGTGCTTCTGCTCCATCATAACTGCTGGTTCGAGCATCCTGGTTTTGACTATGATGCTTTCTTGCTGTCTGTCTGTCCACCTGCAAGATGATTGATGTAGCCAGACTCTGGGTGGAGACCAAACCTGATTTAAGCCAGCCAAGCCTGCAGTCTCAGGGCTGAGATAGCGCTAGTCAGGGGCGGACTGACAACTCATGGGGCTCCCGGTCAATAGGGGATCATGGGGCCCCTGTGTCCTTGCCCAAACTCAAAAAAGTCTATGAAAAAGGTACCAGGGGCATCTTATGGGGCCCCCTATTGACCCCGGGCCCTCGGGCAGTGCCCGAGTTTCCAAATGGTCAGTCCGCCCCTGGCGCTGGTTACATGTGCTCAAGCTCCCTGTTTATCTGTCCTGCTCTGTTGTCTAGGTTCCCTCGTTGATGACTTTGGATTGGATGTCGAATATTCTTTGAACTCTGCCTGCCTCTAAGGAATAATTGTGTGAGGCATTCTTAAAAATGCATACCAGATAATTTGTTCGGTATTGGTTTTATGGGGGAACACCACACACAAAAAAATTCTTACCAGATACTATTTGAGCATGCAGACTGGCTGGCCAGTAAAGGGGAGGCATGTACCCCTTCAACCATACCAAACCACATGCCTTTAACATGGTGAGGGTACTTTGCCAGGAGTTCCCTGCCAGCAGAGCACCTTGCTCACATGTTAGGGACACAAGGACCTTTTCCCCACATTTCTGGCCTGGTGGATGTGGGAGTCTGCAGGGGGGATATATAACGGGGACCCCTTACTCATTTGATGAGGATAGATATCTGGGGACCCCTTATTTTAAAGGGGGCTTCCAGATTCTTATAAGCCTCCCTGGACCAGGAATGTGGAGATGAGGCCCTTGTTATTATAGTGTTTAATGATTTTGTTGTGCAATTTATCTATATAATTAGCTGAATCAGAGTGCTGGGCAAACTAATAACTCATTCACCAGTAGGCACAAAACTATATAAAGTAGCCTTAATCTTAAGGTTTAGCTACCAAACAAGTCAAATCTAATGAACCAGATAAGTACATAAACCTATAAGTACGTAAACCTATAAGCAGCCTTCACAAAAATATCCACAAGGCAAGTAACCTTTTGTACAATAAATGAGTGAGGAGTAAGTTAAATATATGTGCATTCAAGCTATATCTTTAATTGCACAATGGTAATGTATGAATTCAGAAAAGAAAGTATTCAAGTGTATGTTCCATCAATATCCTAAAAAATAGGAGGATTATTTCTCATTTTAGTGGGCAGACTTATACAAATTATTGCTTTACATTTCATCAACAAAATGCTCATTCAGAACTGCTGGTGTATACTGGATATAGCCTTATATTGGAGAACCATTCATTTCAAACTGCATATAGCTGTTTTAGGCTTTTTGTTTTACTATCAGTTAACATTTCCAAAGTGATGCATCAGGCATTCCTAAACGTACATAAAAAACAGCAGCGCTCTAATCTTCATGCTCCTCAGTAGCACACGGTGTCTGTCACTTGATAAGGTGCAGCCCTCTACAGATCAGGGAATCTATGAACTATTAAGAGAAAACACAAGAGGGCGCAGTCTCCTAGTGCATTACCATGATATTAGGTTTATTAAAGGATAGGTCACAAATGAATACTCACAAGCAGACCATAAACACAGACATAGAGCCAAATCTTTCAGTCCCAGGCAATGGGGTCCTGTCCCAACAACTGCCCAGTTGGAATAGCTGACACGCTTCGAGAGAAGCACTCCCTTCCTCAGGCATTCCTAACCTATTGGCAACAGAATAATGTTAGCACATCATTTGGCATCAATTATTTTAATAACACAATTATATTTTATTTCTGAAAAAACTCCCTGTATTTTGATACCAAAATGTCAAAGAAAACATAAAAATGTTCCTCTCTGCAGCTAAGGCCATCTTTTCATTTACTATTTCATCAATCATTTTTACCATCCATGCTGGTACCTTAAAAGTCTGAATACTTTCTTGTTTAAATTTATCAAATAATTTAATAATATGCTTTACCACCATTTACATGTAAAAATGATGTAGCGCTAGAACATATATACAATATATTCACACGGTCACCCGGTGGGATAACTTATGTCTCGATATTATCAACGTCCTACAATAGTGAGGAAATCAGCATGTGCACAGCCAAAATATGTGAAGTCCTTAGTGCACACAATAGAACACTGCAAACTAATACCACCATTGCAACTGTTCCAGCCTATGTTGAAAGTCAACCTTTGTTTAGCAATTGCTTTGTTTCCAGCCATGTAGGAATCCATGCTGTTTCACCCCTGTCATCTTCAGTAATGTCATATTGCCAGAGCTAGTGCTAACACTTAGTAAAATCAGCAATAGAGCTTTATGATATCTAGAGCTCTACACAGATCCCCAGTACATAAATTTGGTTACTACTGCATAGACTGTGCGTGTCCTCTGGCTCCAGCTACTGTAAATCATCATATGAAATAGTGTTCACTTTTTCCGAATGCTTACCCTCAGAAATTCTATTAGCCATGGAAAGCAAGTGTGAAAAAAAATTCCCTCCAACAAGAAACATAATTTCAAAGACCTTACACCTCTGGCAGTCAAGTGAAGTCAAAACATCTTTGTTCTGGATCCCTAAAACACTTTGCAGAATTTCTCTCGTAAGGACTGCAAAATCTTTTTGATTTCCATAATCTTTGGTTGAATTGCACCACATTCTTGACATGTGCATACTCTACACTCAGTCACTACTTGGGAAGGGGTGTCAATCAGCATGCACTCCAATAGCAACATACAAGATTACTGCACTTTAAAATCTAACTCAGACACTTGATATAAATCATAAGCCAAAAACCAACCTATTCAACCCTGCCTGCAGCTGTTTCACACTTCTTGGCCATCATCGGCCCAGTACATGAAACCATGACTTCTATTGAGTAGGATTTTGGACCCAATGAGACAATATAACCATACCAAATGTGGTGAGAAGGGACAAAAGTAATTAAAAAGACCTTCAACTGAATCAATGCTTAGCACAATAAAGCCTTTCTTGAACGGAAGATATTCCCATGACTAAGTCCCTCACATATCCCAAAAATAGGATGATTATTCCTTTTTATTCTTGGGATATGTGATTTATTGAGGCACATGGATACTTTCTGTTTTAAGGAGGTTTTAGTGTGCTAAGCACTGATTCAGTTTGGTGACATTTTGAGTGCTTTAGTTCTTTTTCAGCAAAATCTGTAATATAATACAATGAGTTCCATGCAATGGAACAATGAAGGTCAAAAAGCCTGAAACAGCTGCATGCAGTTTGGAATAAATGATTCTATAATATAACACTAAATTTGTATTATACACCTGTGGTTCTGGATGTGTACCTTGCTGGTACAGCATAAAACAAAGATTTGCATGACTTAACCCACTGCCTGATGAGACGTAATCCTCTTATTTTGGGATAAGTGATGGAATGAGACATGTGAATACCTTCTGTTCTAAGAATGCTTTCCTGTGCCACTATACTGTCATGAGTAAATAGGGAGAGTATGGGCGTCATTATATTAATTTTATACAGTTTTTTTTTATACAACATTATCTTAAAGATTTCCAAATTAATTGAAAGAGTTAATCTGATTCAACAGAATTTTATTTCCATGCTCTGTGTAACCCCCTTATTCTATATACTGCATGCCCCTCTTTAATGTCCCCTTCTATCCTCCAATGTGTATAATGACAAAGGCTAACAATTGTGAATCCAGTAAGCAACAGATTTAAACCTTTGTAAACAATTATATATTTGAGACTAGGGCAATGAAAAATGCCTCTTTGATTATAAAATTAAGCCTGAGTAATCTTCACATTTTATCTATGTATTTCATTTTAACATGAAAACATTTTAAAAAAATTGTACCCCATCTTTATTCACATTGTTTAACTACAATAAAAAGAAACAGCAGTCATAGATATTTAGAGATATCCATAAGTTTCAATACATATTTTTAAACATCAACCTTAACCTAATCACTCATTTTTGTTACCTGTTGGTGCAATATGGTTTGATTACAGAATACCTGAAATGTGTTATTGCCATATCACATGTCCTTGAGACAGTGCTACAGAAATTCAATTGACCTATCCTTAACCTTTACCATGACTGCTGATTTAAGTTATTGTGTAGTTCAGGTTTTTGAAATAGCTGTGTTCCCATAGGAAGGATGATGTTAGAAATTAAATAGAAGGACTAGAATGCACTTACAGATTCAATGTCACCAACAAAAGTCAGTAAGTAATTTCAAACTTGTCAGCTGTCACAAATCTGTGGAGATTTTCATCTTTGTTCTCAGAACTAGTTCTTTTTGTCTAATGTTTTTTAATTTTTTTTTACATTCAGTAAGTTTTATTATTTTGACAGGGTTACATTTAAACCAGTAAAGGCACAACAATATAGTATAAAATATAACAGGTAGGATATGCAGCATGTCCCCAGAACTGAGACAAGATATTTCCTAACTGAAAGTCCGTTATAATTTGTATAAACATTAAAATTGATTTAGAATTTTAAGTAATGTAAAATAGAGGATATTTTGAGATGTAGACAGGCCTAGAGCTAGATATAGAAGAAGTGGTTGTTACATATACTAAACTTATAAGCAGTGTACATTTCTTGGTAAAATATTTCTGGTGTCTTCTAAATATTCTTAATCCTGGTTGTTTTTAATTTGTTATATCTATGCACTAGATAATTGCTAACAGTCAATCCGAGCACTGGCTTATAAAATTGTTAATTAATAATGACAAGAACTGATAGAGACTTAATAGAAATATGGTTATTTCCTGACTTCTCCATCAAGACCAACAACACCACCATCAGTCCCACCCCTCAAGCCAGAGTACTAGGTGTCATTCTAGACTCCTATCTGTCCTTCCAGCCCCAGGTCCAATCACTGACAAACTCATGTAGACTTCACCTCTGCAACATCTCCAAAATATCTCTGTTCCAAACCCCAGAATCCACTAAACAACTCATTCACTCCCTTATTATTTCACGACTTGACTACTGTAACTCCCTCCTCATCGGCTTACCTCACCGCAGACTATCCCCGCTTCAGTCTATCCTGAATGCTGCGGCCAGACTCATCCACCTTACTAACCGCTCCGTATCCGCCACCCCCCTCTGCCAATCCCTCCACTGGCTTCCGATTGCCCAACGGATAAAATTCAAAATGCTAACATTGATGTATAAAGCTGTTCATAATACAGCCCCCAATTACATCACCGATCTGGTATCCAAATACCACCCAAAACTTACTCTCCGCTCCTCACAAGACCTCCTACTCTCTAGTTCCCTGGTCTCCTCCTCCCATGCCCATCTCCAGGACTTCTCCAGGGCTTCCCCCATCCTCTGGAAATCCCTACCCCAATCCATCAAACTGTCACCTACTCTCCTCACCTTTAGGCGCACCCTGAAAACCTATCTCTTCAGGGAAGCCTACCTCGCCGTCAGCTAATTACTGAACTCCTCCACTCTTCCTACCACTCCATCCCCCACAGCTATTTCCTCCTGTACCACTATCCCCTCCCTCCTAGATTGTAAGCTCCAAGTAGCAGGGCCCTCGAACCCCTCATGTATTGAATCATATTGTTACTGTATTGTCTTGTGTACTGTCTCCCATTATAATGTACAGCGCTGAGCAAACTAGTGGTGCTATATAAATCCTGTATAATAATAATAATAATAATAATAAATATGTGCTACGGTATGATGACAAATGTCAAATCCATTTCCTCTTCTGAAAATGTCTGATTTAGTCTCTGTGCTGGCCATGGCCCACCACTACTCTCTTAAGCTTTCTACAGAACCTTTTAGGCATCTTGTGGGATGGAGCATAGAGGAATATTCCAGAGCATCATTTGAGTGACAGCTCTGGGTCTGCTAACATCCCTTCCAAGATGGTGGTGTGCAACAGCAGTTGCAGGGTTTTTGAACAGGGCTTTTACAGGTAAATAACATACGTAGGTAGATTTCTCCTGAAACAATTGTTCTGGAAACAGGAGTGCATTGGTCGATTGCAAATATAGATCCAGCAAAGCACATTTTAAAGCCTGCGCAGCCAACTTTGAGCAAATATTTGCACATTATTTGTGATGATATCTATCCCTACACCTTTATGCTCTTTTCCAAAGCCAGTCTATAGGGATTTTTTCACCAGATATAAGCCATAAATAAAATAATTGAACACTGCTATCCCCATATTTTGTAGCCTTAGAGCTTCAAGAGTTTCACATTTTCTTTCATTTCTGCTTAGAATCATCATCAGTTAATGTATTTTACAGTATTTATTGATCCTTCACTCACTCATAATCATCCTAATTTCATAATCACAGTGTATTGGTAAATTACAACATCTTTCCAATAATTCCTCCCTCTAAGTTACATTATTTATCATTTATTCCCAGGCACTTAGTAGAAAAGTAGCACTCCAAATAAATTACAAAAGTATAGTGTGTACATAGAAGAAAAAACATTAAGTTGATAAACAAAGATATAATCAATATCTTTGCAAATAAACAAAACAATCCAAATGAAAAAGCAACAATAAATACAATGAGAAGTGATTTAGGCATTTATATGACTCGGCTCAAATGTAGGACTGTAAGACTATGATTTATCACAACAAAGCTTGAGCCAGAAAACAAACAAACCACAAAAAAATATTTATGGTACTTGAATGTATTAAACAGGTGTATTACCCAGTTATGGACACTGCACATATAAAAAAAAAAAAACTTGATCAAACTACATTATATCTTTCTGCCCCTTTGCTGCTCAACCTTCAGGCTTGCCAGCAACTCTCAACTATGAAAATGACAGTCAGAAGTTGCTGTATGAATACAGCAGCTCTAATAGCTGTCAAAAAACAACTGTCTGACACAATGGGGTTGATTTACTAAAGGCAAATAGACTGTGTACTTCTCAAGTACAATTTCATTCTGCAAGTGCAGCTGCTTCTGAGCTTAGTAAATGAGGTAAAGCTTCACTTTGAAAAGAATACATGTATTATTTGAATTTATTCAGCATTTGCACACAAGCTGTGGACTTCATGCTGTTAGTACCTGGAGCATTGTGAATGTGATATAAAGCTTTGACTACTGCTGGACATCAGTAAAAGTGCACAATCCAACATGAGTGAATGTTATCTGTGTTTTTACATTACTAACTATTATGAAAAACTATATGATATTTTAATTATATTCTGGGTATTGATGGGAATATGAAGTGACATTCACTCTACAACTCAAGTGGATTATCTATTTCCCTTAAAGGTACAGTTACCGAATATTGAGTAGGTAAAATATATAAGGTAAGCGGTTGATGTGGTGGAGTAAGAGTCATAAGCAGTGGTATGGTCACATAGAAAGTGATTAAAGGATTCAATCATTTGTTTTGTCACCCTCTATATTCTGGTGTAGAATTACGTTCACTAAGAACTATTGTTTTTGGGCATCCATATAAATCATTTTTATGATTTAGAAAAACATTTTTTTTTGGTACAGCACTGGATTCACTTGTTTTCATTTATTTATAGTGTGTGACATGGACGTGTGTTATTTTGTCCTGATTGGGCAGATGTATTATTATTTAACAGATAAGATTATTTACCACTAAATAGGTGTGTATCCATTT
Source organism: Staurois parvus (assembly GCF_062004578.1). NCBI lineage: Eukaryota > Metazoa > Chordata > Amphibia > Anura > Ranidae > Staurois > Staurois parvus. The sequence continues at coordinate 1,552,197 of NW_028317803.1, forward strand.
ACTTGTAGTAACTCAAAGCCAGATAAGGGTATTTTACGCTTTTTATTATTTCAATATTTTTTACATTTGGTCACCAGTACACTTGGTTCATCACTGGCACTGTATATACACTGTGTGTTTTTGTGTATATGGATTGAATAATTTTTGCACTTTTTTTTTTTTTGCTCACGCTTTTATATAAATTTCTTGTCAGTATTTTTTTAATTCTACACTTGGGTGTGGTGTACATTTTTTTATTTATTCATCTATTTGTTTATTGAGTAGCGCAGCATCAGTCAGTTACATACATTTTTTATCACTATTGGGAATATAGGTAGGTGCCTGCGGCCACTCGGTGGTTACCCTAGGTGTCTGGCAGCGCCAGGATTTTTTCTATATTTTACACTTATATCTTTACTTGAGTTTACAGTAATTTTTACTGAACCAGGTGTGTCAGAGGGGCTGCGGTTGTTTTTGGAATCAAGGTGCAGAACAGGGAACCCAAAGTTACCAAGTGGCTCCTTCAGGGCTGGGTCTACACATGAGGGCTTGTTCCAGGGTACCCTGTTCTACCAGAAAACCACCAAGACAACACTCCAAAGACCACTTAGATTCACCCACTTGCTGCAACCCAATAGTGTGATGAGCAAAATGTCAGCCCAGAGTCAAGTGTGGTAAACAACATTCCTGGAGAGGCTTGGACCAAGAAGGCACTAGTTCCTGATCATAAGGTGTGTGATAGATGTAAAATCAGATTATGGGACCTTTCTCACTTACGTCCTACTAGAATTTGAGGAGAGGGATCCCTAACTGCTTCTAAGGGGCCAGTCTACAACTGACTAACAATGTTGAGGCTTGATTAATCCAGGGGAATGTACCAGATATGAACCCAGAAAGTTCAAACCAAGCAGCTCCAGCAGAAGAAGCCACTTTACCGGTGCCTGTAGCCATGATTGGGTCTGCATTCATTGCCATATTAAGATACTTTTTTTTGGTGAAGTGCCAGAAGAATAACTCCACATACACTGGATTAGGGTACTGAAAACTGAAACCCTTTTCTGGGAAGTAACCAGTGCCCACTAGTGAGAAGAATTTTGAGGGATGGCTGGAACATGCCATGCAAGCTTTAGATTAATGGGACATTCCTGCCACCCAGAAAAAGCAAAGAATCACAGAGAGCTTAAGGGGGCCTTCCTCAGAAGCTGTTCACAACATAAAACTTATAAAACAGGACTGTACTGCTTACGACTATTTGAGTTTTTTGCAAGATGTGTTTGGGCAAACAAAAAAGGCCTCTGACCTCAGGTACCAGTTTGAACACACCTATCAAACTGATGAATGCATGGGGTATTTAGACAAGATAATGCATCAGATACTACTAAAGAAAGATCTAGATTCCAGGTCAGTAGACGAGGTCCAGGCACAACAGGCATTAAGGGGAGTTCAACCCTTAGATCCTATCATGATCCAGTTTACAACTCACGAAGATGGTGGAATCTTGACATACTCTCAATTAATCAGGACTGTTGGAGCAGAAGCCATGTTAAAAAGCAAAAATGAAAGCCAGAAATCAAAACCTATTGCTGTAGTTAGAGTGGCTAGTACAGCCAATGGCAACACAGAGCTAAAAATCTTGAACATTTTATAAACGATAGAGATGGCAGCCAAGATCACTGCTTTGCCTGTCCATTTTGAGAAACAAGTGAATCAAGGGGTTTTCTTCAACTGTGGAGGATTGGGTCATTATTGGCGTGATTGTCCAAGTCCACCAAAGTCTGAAACCCATCATCCAAGGCAAGTGGGACAACTTCAGAGGGTCCCAGTGAAGCCAACCCAACTGAGTGTCCACCTACAGCAGTTAGCTTCAAAGTCCCCAGTGCTGTTTCTGTTTGACTGTGAAATCCACTCTCCTCGGCCTTGGGTACCCAGCCTCAAAAAGTTTATTTATTTCAGGTACTTATATAGCGCCATCAGTTTACGCAGTGCTTTACATTGTTGTATATTGTACATTCACATCAATCACTAACCCTCAAGGGGCGTACAATCTAAGGTCCCTAACTCACATTCATACATACACATACTAGGGACAATTTACACAGGAGCCAGTTAACCTACCAGCATGTCTTTGGAGTGTGGGAGGAAACTGGAGTATCTGGAGAAAACCCACGCAGGCACAGGGAAAACATGCAAACTCCAGGCAGGTGGTGCCTTGGTTAGGATTCAAACCAATGACCCTTGTACTGCCACGCGGAAGTGCTAACCATTTAGCCACTGTGCTGCCCATACAAAAGTTAAAAAAGTTAGTGCAAACCATGCCTCCTGGGCCCAAGAGAGACACAAACAAAACCAGTAGAAACTATAGTGGGGGTGTGGAAAAAGAATGGTTTCCTGAGGCTGTGCATTGATTACCAGACACTCAACTGGAGCACTATCCCTGACTAGTACACTACTCCTAGAATAGAATTTACCTTACAGAACCTGTCAGGGGTGATATGGTTCACTGTGCTAGACTTATAAAGTGAGTACTATCAAATCTTCATGCACCCTAAAAACAGAGAGAAGACAGCCCTAAGGTCTGTCTAGAGCTCCAGCAACATTGCAGAGATTGATAGAAAACACAGTAGGGGACATGAATCTGATCAGTGTTGGTATACTTGAACAATATCATTGTCTTCGGTAGAACCCTTGAAGAGCACAAACAGCATCTAGAGAAGATCCTGAAGAGACTTTGCGATGCATTGAAAAGCTTAAAGTAGGATGTAAGTGCAAGAGATCCTGTGATCTGGTTTTACATAAATGACACACACCTGATCAGGAACTAGTGTCTTCAGCTTGGCTATTCTGCTTCTTGGCCCAAGCCTCTCCTTTACACTTTAAACGTTTGAATGCATACTGCAAATCCCCGGCTTCATTTTCAGATGCAAAAGCTAATTTTGTTTCTGGTAAATGAACTGCAAATAAGAGAACTTACATACTCTTGCTGTTGGTTATAATTTTTCACCTCTGAGCTTCCTTTTTCTCATACTGCTCGCCAGCTGAGCATCCCAGTTCCAAGTATACTGGAATCTACACTATGTGCATGCTCCAGTTTAGAACTAAATCAGCTCCTCATCCTAAAAACATAAAAGTGTAATATAAACCAAAAGAATAATGAGATTTTAATGGTGCTGAAAATCTCCCCTCAGAAAAAAAAACTCATAAAGGCTTTATCATAAAAAAATATTTTTTTTTGTAATATAATAAAATATGTTATGTTAAATCCCCTAAAAACATAAATATATATAAAGAAAAGCAGCTCAGCCACCCCTGCCAACATCATCTTCCCTCACACATAATATAAACCATGTAATATTACAAAGCAGATGAATTACAAAACCAGGGAAAACATATAGAGGGGAAGAAGAGCAGAATATTGTAGTGGATGTTGACCCAATGAGTTTCGCATATAGCTTCTTCAGGGGCCAAGGGGTACAAGTAGCTGTAGCTGCTGAAAGAAAAAGATATATGACAGTACAATAATATACAAATTATGTTAAACCAATTATACATATACTATATAGTATAATTAACATGGAAAAATATTCATGTTAATATTTAACTTGAAAAAATATATCATACACTTACAAAAAATAACCCTCAAAGGATGCTTAACCTAGGCTGATGAATGCTCCAGTAAGCAACTTGTGACATTGAAGGTAAGAAGATGGAACACATGAAGTGAGTTCAATACCAAGAAATCCAGACTGGAGGCCACAGTGGGCCATACACAGGGGGGAACCAGGAGACTCTTCACGAATGGCACCTCTAATGATGCTAAATGGATTAAACAAAATAAATGTATAAGGGATGGGCACAACATGATCATGATGTGATCTGTTTGGTGTGGGAGTCAATCTGATTTGTATACACTATTTAGAATATGTACGATTTTCTGAGTTTTGTTCATTGGCATGCTTTTTCCTAATGTACAGGGTTCGGCAACATAACTTCCTTTTTTCAAAACGCAATAAAACCCATTTTATGAATCAGAATTGTTTTTATTGTCTTTAATAATGTAGGTACATATCTAAAGTTCTGTTTTACACAGTTTTGAAAATCATATCAGGTAGGTGATGCCCCCCATTGTCCATACACTGAATAAGCCGATTTCTGGCGTTTTTCATGACCCTTACCAGCATAGCAGCGGGTATGTTGGCAATTTCTGCGCGGATGTTGGCCTTCAGGTCTTGTAGGGTCCTTGGACGGTTTACATAAACGTGGGATTTCAAAAAACCCCACAAAAAAAGTCGCAAGGGGCCAAATCGGGGGAGCGGGCTGGCCACTCCAAATCGCCCGTTATTGAGATGAGGCTCTCCGGGAAGTGTTCCCTTAAAACAGCCATTGATGCTCTTGAAGTGTGAGCCGTTGCTCCGTCCTGTTGGAACCAAATGTCCCCTAAGTCCAATTCATCAAGTCGTGGAAAAACAAATTCCTCCATCATGTTCACATATGAAAAGTAGGCCTCTATGGCAAACGCGCGCTGCTCACTGTTCCAACGCATGATGATGACTGACCTGGAAGAGAACAAAAACCTTAGAGCTACGCCTGTCGCCTGAGACCACTCCCGCCCCGCTATGGCCGCTACAGCCTGAATGGCACGCATTTCAAAAAAGGAAGTTATGTTGCTGCACCCTGTATTAGTTTATTATTTTCTGCACAAAGTAGAGAATTCAGCTGGACTCCTTTGGTCCTGGTAGGCACAGGGGCATCCACATACCTGGAGCTGGGCAGCACAACTAGTGGGTAGTATGAGGAGGAAGCTTATTGGAGAAAAATTATAAAAAAAAAGCAAGAGCGTGTAAGTTCTGTTATTTCCAGATCATTTAGCAAAACATGGCTTCAATATCACTTTAAAGCAACATGACAAGTATTTTGTTTTCTTTTTTTAAATTAACTTGTATGTTCCCATATAATCAGCTATTCCCTTAACTATTATTTTCTTGCTGGTTACATTTATTTCTATTATTGAATCATTAGCATGGTTAATAACCATTAACAGAGCTGTTTTGATGTTTTTTTTTAACAAATGTTAGATATTTTAGGTCTGATTAGTTAAAACCCAAATATTATACATTTTCCAAAATTTTCCATGGAGAATAAAATGGTGGCTGTTCTAGCTTTTTGTATCACATATTAGCACAAAGGTTTATCAAATGCTTATTTTCAGTAAAAAGAACACTAAAGCTGATTTTCCTAGACATGTGCAGTTTATTTAGTTCCAGATCGAAAGTCGGACAAAAGTTTTGTTATTCAGAGATTCAGATTTACAATAACAATGAATTTAAATACTTCAAAATAATGAAATTAAATTTTGTCTAAAATGGATTGTCTGAATTAGAATCAAATTAAAATTGAATTTGAAAAGAATTAGAAAATTAAATAGAATTCAAAAACGGATTCAAAATGTAAGCAAATTGCTGACTATTGCTGATTTCCGTGAAAGACTATGTGTATTAGCTACATAGTTAGTCTGGCTGAGAAAAGATACAAGTCCATCTAGTACAACCAATAAAAGGGGAAAATAACAGTATACAATCCTATATACACAATACTATATGCACAGTTGATCCAGAGGAAGGCAAACAAACCCAATAAAGCTTGATCCAATTTGTTCCAGCAGGGGAAAAAATCCTTCCTGATCCCCCTAGAGGCAATCAGATATTCCCTAGATCAACCTTACCTATAAATATTAGTATCCAGTTCTATTGTGTACATTTAGGAAATAATTCAGGCCTATTTTAAAACATTCTACTGAGCTGTCCAATACCAGCTCTTGAGGGAGTCTATTCCACATTTTCACCGCTTTAACTGTGAAGAAGCCTTTCCGTATTTGGAGATTAAATTCTCTTTTCCTCCAGACATAAAGAGTGCCCCTTACACCGCACCGAGTTCACTATATGGACCACCTAAATTATACATGTTGATCATATCCCCCCTTAATCTCCACTTCTCAAAGGAGAATAAATTCAGTGTCAGTTTGATTGCCCTTCTCTGTACTTTTACAGTTCCCCAATATTCTTGTGTGAATTGGTGCCCAAAACTGAACTGCATATTCCAGATGGTGTATTACTAATGATTTGTACAGGGGTAAAATGCTATATTTCTATGGAGTCTATACCTCTCTTAAAAAAAGAAAGGATTTTGCTCATTTTGGAAACTGCAGTGTGTCATTGCATGCTATTATTAAGCTAATGGTCTACCAGACCACCCAGAGCCTTCTCCACCATTGATCCCTCCAGTTGTACTCCCACTAGTACAGTTGCAAGAAAAAGTATGTGAACCCCTTGGGATTACGCGGAGTTTTGCATGAATTGGGCATAAAATGTGCTCTGAACGTCATCTAAGTCACAACAATAGAAGAACACAGTCTGCTGAACATAATACTACACAAACATTAGATGTTGCCATGGTTTAATTGCACATAACATGTAAACATTCACAGTGCAGGGAGGAAAAAGTATGTGAACCTTTGGACTTAATAACTGGTTGACCCTCCTTTGGCAGCAATAACTTCAACCTAACGTTTCCTGTAGTTGCAGATCAGACCTGCACAACGATCTGGAGTCATTTTGGACCACTCCTCTTCACAAAACTGTTTCAGTGTAGCAATATTCTTGGGATGTCTGGTGTGAATCGCTCTCTTAAGGTCATGCCACAGCATTTCAATCGGGTTGAGGTCAGGACTCTGTATATAAGATGCATGCATATTTTTAGCCCCCAAGTGCATAACTTTACATTTATAAACTTTAAATCTCATTTGCCACACAGTTGCAAAATTAAACAGTGCACTGAAGTCGGCTTTTAAGTTGAAGATATTGTGTAAGGACTATATTCCAATGCATAGCTTGGTGTCAAATCTATAAAGGACGAGGGTGCGTTTCCTTACGCACCATCTGGCCAATTGATGAATCTAAAATGTATAACCTTTATTCAAATATATAAAAAATGTATGCTCAGCTGTAATTAAAGCCTATTGGAGTGGAATGTACGGAGCACAATATAACTGAATACCATTGCAATTATTTACCTTTCATCCAAATGGTTAATAACACCAGACCAAATCAATTACCATACTGTTTTAGATGAAGTGACAGCATACAAAGAGGCACTTGTAATAAAATTGTCTTGTAATAGATTTATAAATGTTTGCCCTTTAACTGTTCCAGCAGTGCCAATACTCCAATTAATACCAAGGTAATTAAAATTCCCCATTATTATCACTGTCCCACCCCTTGAAGCCCTTTCCATCTGTGCACCTCCTCATTAACATTCGGTGGCCTGTAACAAACTCCAATAATTATCTTTGAACTACGCATATCCATATGCAGTTCCACCCATAATGCTTCAGTCTCATCACACTCTCCATCAGCCAGGTCCTCTTTCACACTTTGATATCACTTCTGAAATGGAGACAGACACGTGACTCATGATATAACCTTCCCTTTTGGGTATGCACTCACCAAATTCACATGCCTCCCACTCCCATGGTTGGCATGTATCGCTTAAAATCTCCGGTTATGGTGTCGCCATGACTTCATACTCTTCATACTCCTCTCCACCAGATGTCATGATCATGTAAAAGTAAGAGATATACTCCAATGGTATGATAACCAATACTTTTTGCTCTATTGAATAGTTTAAAAGCCACTCACAAATAAAATAGAAAAAAAACACTCATCATAATCCATATGACATTAGATGTGGATATCATGCTCTCACCACTGCCTGACCCCACAAAAACGAGTCAATTCCAGTTCCGATCCTTAACGTCCTTCCGGTCGTCCGGAACCCTTTGAGGGTTGACACCGCTATGTACCGTTTGGTTGAGGTTATTCTGGTGACAAATTATTCTATCAGTCCTTCTGATTAAAGAATCCCCTATTACCACCAACTGTCCTGCACTACCTTCACCACCCATAATTTGTTTTGGTGTTCAAACACAGGACTGGCCTTTCTTTTCTATGAACCCCTACCACTCCTCCTAGCTACAGAAACTCATCTTCCTACCTGATAATCCTGACTTACATCTCCACCCTCCACATCAACCCCATTAACCACCTGCTCAGTGAGCAGAAAGCCTCTTTCAAGGATGTCATTTCTGCTCAGTGTTGCAACTTGTTACTCCAGATCTCTAATTTGAGCTTCTAGAATAGCAAGCTGCTTACATCTGTCACAGAGGTATGCATCCTGGAGCTGTTGCACCATTTTTGTATACATATGACACACTGTGCACTGAGGAAAACCTTCAACCTTGTTAGCACCCATTATCCCTGTTACTCTACTGTATATTTACTTATAGAAAATGTAAGATGTTAGTTACAGGTTAGAAAACTCTTGTCTTAACTCCAGGTTTTTAACTCTTCACTTAAGTTCAAAATTTCACTTTTGTTCACGAATTGCACATGCACATCGGCATCAAGTGTGACCAAGCTTTTAGTGTTAAAATATAGCTATCTTCCAAATTTCAAAAAGAATAGAATAGAACAGGGCTTAAAATTTAGAGTCTTAGACCTAATAGCCAGGCACAAACTTTACTCTCCACCAGTTGCCCCACCCAACCTTGCCCAGGTCAGCCTCCTGTGTGTGGATTGCATTCTATTCAAGTAAAAAAACAACACCAAAAAAAAAAAATTTTTTTGGATGACAAAAAGCAGTAGGAAGCCAGTTTCACATCAAGATTTGCAATGGTTTTCATTGTACAGCAGGACCAAGACTTGTGTAATACCCCTTTTCTGATGCAAAATACCACTTCAATGGCTGTGTGTGGATTGCAATCTCTCCTCGAGTCCCCCGTGGTGGTGGAGAGGGTGTTTCCTCTCAGCGGAGGAGAGCGGGCCTCTCCTGCACCTGCACCAGTGTAATGGCGGTGCCGAAGAAGCCGGAAACCAGAAGTTGGAAACTAGAACTAGGCTTCACAATGAGGCTTGGAGCGCAGGTGCAATCTCTTCATCATCTGTGCTCGCCGCTTTTTCAAGCCCTGGAATACAATACGACAGAATGGAATAGAAAATAAAAGAGAAAAGAATAGAAAATAAAGGCATAAAATAGAATGAATACAGCCATTTTCTGAAATTTGAATTTCAAATACAATAGAATAAAGAAGAATAAAGTAGAATGAATATAGCCAGCTTCCAAAATTGAAATTTCAAAAAGAATAAAATAGAATAGAATAGAAAATAATAAAAAAGAATAAAATAGAATAGAAAAGAAAAGACAAGAATAGAAGAGAAAAAATTGAATAAAACAAAATAGAAAGAATATAGCTGTATTCTGCAATTTGAATTTTGAAAATAATAGAATAGAAAATAAAATAAAATAATAGAAAAGAATGGAAAATAAAGGAATATAATAGAAAAGAATAGAATAGAAAATAATAGAATTGAAAAAATAGAATAGAATGAAATAGAATATACAGTAGCTGTCTTCTGAAATTCAAATTTCAAATAGAATAAAAAAAATGGAAAGAATATAGCCATCTCTCGAAATTTGAATTTAGAAAATAATAGAATAGAAAAGAATAGAGTAGATTAGAAAAGATTAGAATAGAATATAAAAGAATAGAATAGAAAATTAAGGAATAAAATAGAGTAGAAATAGAATAGAAAAATAAAAGAATACAATAGAAAAAATAGAATAAAATAAAAATAATATAGCCATCTTTCAAAATTCTACTTTTGAAATTCTAATTTCGGAAAGAACAAAATAGAATAAAATACAAAGAATATAGCCTTCTGAAATTTGAATTTGGAATTTGGAATAGAATAGAACCAACTAGTCTTCACTGTGCAGATTGATTCTATATTTTTTATTCAAATATGATTGTTGAGCTTTAATTTTTTTACACTTCTGCTTTCACATAACATTTTTGTTATCACATTGGGGGATGACATGACCCCTATGTAAAAGCATTTTTGTGACAGGCTCTCTTTAATGAGACATAGTTACATAGTTAGTCTGGCTGAAAAAAGACAAAAGTCCATCCAGTTCAACCATAAAAAGAAGTTATAATCCTACACCCACAGTTGATCCAGAGGAAGGCAAAAAAAAAACAGCTAAGCATGATCCAATTTGCTCCTACAGGGGAAAAAACTCCTTCCTCATCCCCTGAGAGGCAATCGGATATTCCCTGGACCAACTTTACCTATAAATGGTAACCAGTTATATTCTGTGTATCCAAGAAAGAATCCAGGCCTTTTTAAAGCAATCCACTAAACTGGCCAGAACCAACTCTTGAGGAAGTCTATTCCACATTTTCACAACTCTTACTGCGAAGAAACCTTTCCATGTTTGGAGATTACATTTCTTTTGCTCCAAATGTAAAGAGTGCCCCCTTGTCCTCTGTGATGACCTCAGGGTGAATAACTCTACACTAAGTTCAATATATAAACCACTGATGTATTTATACATGTTGATCATCATATCCCCCCTTTAATCTCCTCTTCTCAAGAGAGTATAAATTCAGTTCCTCTAATCTTCCTAATAGCTGAGCTCCTCCATGCCTCTTGTCAGTATGGAAGCCCTTCTCTGTCCTTTTTCCAGTTCCCCAATGTTCTTTTTCACACGCCTGATGAAGGGGTGCTGCGAGACTCTGAAATGTTGCCTTGCTGTAACTATGTGATCATTCATTAAAACTTTTGGACCCATATTGGTGATCCTCGGTGCGCTGGTGACATTCCCCCTTGCTTTACCCAAACAAGACATTACTGGAGAGTGAGCTTCATACTCAGGATGTGGATCATCTCAGGCCCCCAAATTTTATTGCTTAACCTCCCTAGCGGTATGATTCCTTCCGATTTTTTGTGCTGAAAGCGGTACCATTTTTTCGCATGGAAATAGTTTTTTATTGTAGGCTGTAATTTTTAGGAAAATTTCCCCACAAATCATTATCACTCAATTCTGTAAGTGGTTCTGATTTACTATCGCTGTTCTCTAGCCGGTCTAAAACCGCTTTTGACGTAAAGGGACGCTTTTTGGACGCCATGGACTTTTCTAAGTTTCCAGGCAGAAAGAACAGACAAAATGCAGGCAGGGCACAGGACAAAGCACTAGGGACAATATGTATGTGAAATGGGATGAAACAGCAATGTTTTAGTATTTAAAATTGAAAAAAAAAAAGACATTTTTTAAATTTCCCGCCGCCGCCGGCGCCCGTACGTCCCGACGTCACGGGGACCGGAACACAGAAGCCGGATGCCGGCATCGGCCGGAGGAGATGGCCGGGGACGCTGCAGGGGACACATCGTGGGAACGAAGGACAAGGTAAGTGCTGCAGGGACCCCCAGAGCAGCGCCGCATGGTAAGCCCGAGTGTAGCTCGGGGTTACCGCTTGTGGTATAGAAATTTTACCCCGAGCTACACTCGGGAATACCGCCATGGAGGTTAACGCTCTTTGACCAATTCAATACCGGGCAATTTTACACCTTCCTGTCCAGGCCAGTTTTCAGGTTTCAGCGCTCTCACACTTTGAATGACAATTGCGCGGTCATACAACATTGTACCCAAACTAAAATTTTATCATTTTCTTCACACAACTAGAGCTTTCTTTTGGTGGCATTTAATCACTGCTGGGTTTTTTATTTTTTGCTAAATTAACAAAAAAAGACCAAAAATTTTGAAAAAAAAAAAGTTTTTCTTTGTTTCTGTTATAAAAGTTTGCAAATAAATAATTGTTCTTCATAAGTTTAGGCCGAGATGTATTCTGCTACATGTCTTTGGTGAAAATAACCCAAATTAGGATTTATTTTTTAGTTTGTAGGAAAGTTATAGAGTTCACAAACTATGGTATAGATCTGAATATTGATCAATCTTGAAGTACTGACAGCCAATCTAATTTCCTGAGGTCCAAGACCCCTTTTTGCAAAGTAGACAGTCCGACGTACTTCATAAGAGGCGTGGCGAGTTTTTTGAAGTTGTATTTTTTTGTCATAATTTTTCGGAAAATGAAAAAATTAAAAAAATTAGTTTCACTATTTTTTTTTTACATATTGTCACCAGTGCAGTACAGCGTTATCATATAACTAGCATGGCGGTCATCAGGGACACTGACTGGTAACAGTATGAAAAAAAAAATATATATATATATATATATTTTTTTTTTAATTATTATTTTTTATTAAATAATTTTTCTTTTTTTTAAGATTCTTTTTTCATATTTCACTATGACCAAAGTAGTACAATGTTACCATAGTAACATTGTACTACTTTGGGGAAGTGATCAGTATTTTTTTTTTCTTTTTTCTTTTTTTTTACACAATTTGCTTATAGCAAAGAATTACACACCGCTGCGCCGCTCTGCAGGAGCGCAATCTGCGCATGTGCGGGAGGACGCCATATGGCGTCCACCCAGAATGCTGATGACATTTGCCGCCCGCCATTTGGCCATAGGGCGGGTGGCAAATGGTTAATCTTCCACCACTGCATGTCTAAAAAAAATACCAGACCTCTAAAAATGACATCTGTATGCTGCCCACAGCTTTGCTATAACAGTCTCTACATACTACACCAGCTTGGATGACAATGCTGAGATCAACAGGACCCAGAAGATGATTTGTTAGCTTAGACCTGCACCGACGGGGATGTAGTGGCCTGATGGTGCCAAAAGTCTAGGGCAGAATGACTTCTCATGAATGCAGCAGTGTGCCTCTGATGGCTTGAGAAACAAACAAAAACAATTATGCTCCACCATGGAGATTTGCAGCTAACTGGTGCATCCTTTGCCCGGGAGAGCTTGAAGCCAGGGCTGTATATAGGATATTTTTTTAAACTTTTAAGCACTCTACAGACTATCATGAGGGATGTCTTTGGTGTGAGGACACTGGGAGAGGGGGGAAACTGAGACAATTGTATGAGTTAGTAAGGAATTGTCCTAAGGAGTTGTGATGGCAGATCAATCCATTGGTATGCTGACATGAAATGAACCAGGAAAAAACATTTTTTGAGTTTATCAGTTTTCAGTGACAGTGAGATGATATAACTGAAAAGTTTTAAGTCTTTTTAAGTAGCTTTTAGGATTTGAAACTTTTTAAACGTTTTTTTTATGCAGAAAAAATAATTATAGATACACTGTAAAATAGTACATAGAAATCAAATCACTCATGTAGTAATTGTAAAATGAATCCATGTAGGTATACCGAGTGTATAACTATGCTTGATAAAATTAAACACCTTTGCTAGGCAGTATAGCTTTTAAACATCTTTAGATGATTTTGTTTTGAAATAATGAAATCAGATTACCTAAATTTAAACACATCATTCTTTCTAGGCTTTGAATGTAAGACTTATGTTGAACTATACCCAGAAGACATTTCTACTTTGTAATCATCCAAGCAAACAGTAACGTATGCTTTCTATCAACTTACAGTTGTAAAGCAAGCATTATGGGAATAGAGCCAGATACTTTATATTAAGTTACTGAAAAATTAACTACTATGGTTTGTTCTTGTATGATGCTCTGATCTATTAAATGCAATTAAATTTAACAGACAGTTTATTTAATTTACTTGCAGGTAATTATTTTACAAATAGATGTTAATTAATTCTGACACGCATTTACATTTTGACAATTGGATTATAATGACTTTAGCATATTATAATGTCTGAGCCAAAATATTTCTTGGTATTTGCTTTCTTTTAACAGATAACTGTTTTCATTCTCTTTGTGTGTAGCTAGAAATGTGTTCTTGTATTCTTCAGTTGTTCAGTCCAGATGTAAAAATATTTTTATCAGGTAAGAATTTGATGTTTTGGATAGGACCACAGGGAGATGCCTACTTTATCAAAAGTAAGAAGGCCCCTTCAAGACAAACTTAGGGGTGTTTTTCATTAAGTTTAAAGCTAAAATTGTGGCTAAACAGTTATTTTCTGAATATAAGAGGCATGTGTTTTCTTGCAAAAATAAGTGTGTCTTCTTTAAAACTTCCAACTTTGCAGCTAGATTTCTTTGTAATAAAGACCAGTCACTGCTGGTCTTTTTTCTTTTCCAGGTTGACTGGTTTTGTCTCCTTCCCAAATTATTTTTGCAAACGTGTACTTGGTGGGACTGCTGGGTACACCCCCTGGTTTCATCTTTGCACTGGCTATATGCAGCATAATCAGGGCCTCCTTGAGGGGGGATCTGAATCCCCAGCCACTTTCAGGGGATTCAGATTTTTAACCCATTCCTGCTGCCTGTACACATATATGCAGCCTAACTGAAGTGGGTCTTTTGTGAGCTGCACAGTGTTTTCCCAGTACAAAGACGGGGCTCTCACTGAGAGATCCGGGTTTCATACTAATGATCGTGAACTGGGACTCCCGAGTCCCGATTACCTGATTGCTGTGATAGCCTCTGATTGGCTGTGATAGGCTTGCACCAAACCTGAGCACACTGAGATTACAAGTTAATATCTAGGTTTGAAGAGGCATTTGGTGTACACAAAGTGTATTTATATCCTTTGTGACTATTGAGGAATGTATTTAAATATACACTATATTGCCAAAAGTATTGGGACGCCTGCTTTTACTCGCAGATGAACTTTAATGACATCCCAGTCTTGGTTCGTAGGGTTCAATATTGAGTTGACCCACCCTTTACAGCTATAACAGCTTCAACTCTTCTAGGAAGGCTGTCCACAAGGTTTAGGAGTGTGTCTATCGGAATGTTTGACCATTCTTACAGAAGAGCATATGTGAGATCAGACACTGATGTCAGAATAGAAGGCCTGGTCTCCGCTCTAATTCATCCCAAAGGTGTTCTATCAGGTTGAGGTGCAGGCCAGTCAAGTTCCTCCACCCTAAACTCGCTCATACATGTTTTTATGGACCTTGCTTTTTGCACTGGTGTCATGTTGGAATAGGAAGGGGCCAACCCCAAACTGTTCCCACAAAGTTGGGAGCATGAAATTGTCCAAAATGTTTTGGTATGCTGACGCCTTAAGAGTTCCCTTCACTGGAACTAAGGGGCCAACCCCAACCTCTGAAAAACAACCCCACATCATAATGCCCCCTCCACCAAACTTTACACTTGGCACAAAGCAGTCAGGCAAGTACAGTTTTCCTTGCAACCCCTAAACCCAGACACGTCCATCAGCTTGGATGTAGCTGCTCGGCCATGGAAACCCATTCCATGAAGCTCTCTGTGTACTGTTGCTGTGCTAATCTGAAGGCCACATGAAGTTTGGAGGTCTTTAGCTATTGATTCTGCAGACAGTTGGCAAATTTTACGTACTGTGCACTGACCCTGCTCTGTCTTTTTACGTGGCCTGTCACTTCATGGCAGAGTTGCTGTTGTTCTCAGTTGCTTCCACTTTGTTATAATACCACTAACAGTTGACCGTGGAATATTTAATAGCAAGTAAATTTCACAGATGGACATATTGCACATGCGACACCCTTTCATGGTACCAGTGACCCATTCATTCACAAATGTTTGTAGAAGCAGTCTGCATGCCTAGGTGCTTGCTTTTATACACCTGGGGCCATGGAGGTGATTGGAACACCTGAATCCAATGATTTGGAGGGGTGTCCCAATACCTTTGGCACTATAATGTATCTCTGATTCCTGAAAAATATTCATAAAAGAGATAGAAATACTTACAATTTTACTTTTATGTAAGTGCAGACTTAGTTCAGCTTTAAATAAAAAAGAACTATATTTCACTGGTTTCACTTAGAGGTTCTAAAAGCTGAAGGTTTTTTACCTTCATTAATTCTATGTGCATTCAGTGTGCAGCTCCCTTCTAAGTCCATGTAATACTTACCTAAGCCCGATCATGATCCAGGGATGCACACAAGAGTAGCAGCTTTCTTTGCTCTCTCGCTCCTCATTGGCTCAGACACAGCAGTGGAAGCCATTGGCTCCAGATGCTGTCAACCACAGCCAGTGAGGAGGGAGCAGGAGGCAGGGCCAAGCTACGATCAGTGTGTTGGGAGCGAACACGCACAAGTGCCCACAGAGCAAGCAAAAACATTGAACAGAGCAGGTAAATATGACGTGTTTGTTTTTTTCAAACAAAACATCTGAACCTTTAGTATCACTTTAAATCTCACTTTGCTTTGGTCATGTTTTTTATAGATAATGTATCACCTATAATGGTTTTACATCACTTAAAGTAGTTCTAAAGGCTCAGGGTTTTTTACTTTTATGCATTCTTTGCATGAAGGTAAAAAATTATGTGCATAGCAGCCTCCCTAACACGTATCTGAGTTCTATTCTGATCCAGTGATGTTCACGAGAGCCTTGGTTCTCCAGGGACTCTAACTCCTGATTGGCCATTGGCTCCCATTGCTGTCAATCACAACTAGTGAACCAATCAGGAGAGGGTGGGGCCAAGGCATGGCTGTGTGTGTGAATGGACACGCAGAGCCACCGCTCAGGAGTGCTCCTGCTCCCGTGCATCCATAGTAATCTTCTTGCTGTGGTGACACCCAACAAGAGGGAGGGGATAGGGGCACCGGCAGGGGACCGAAGAAGAGAAGGATTGGGGCTGCTCTGTGCAAAATCACTGCACAGGGCTGGTAAGTGTGGCATGTTTGTTACTAAAAAACCCCAAAAAACAAGAGTTTAGTATTTTTATGCAAAGTGTAGCAAACAGAAAAAAACATAAAAGATGGAATAGTGATATCTGAAATGAAAAGCCAGTCAAACGCAATTCTTTCTATTTTTTCACCTTGTTTTCATACATTTTAAAAACAGCTGTGATCCTAAATGGACTGTTGTTCTTTGTGTCTGTTGTGGATCTTTGAATCTATTACCAGTTCAGCATGAGTCCATTTCAAATGTCAAGGCTGTTATTTCTGAAAAACAATCTCCCATTGTGTTTCAATGCATACATTACTACCTTTTCTAATTTGAAACTAATAATGATGTGACCTTGGATAGGGATGTGGCTTGGTGCTTGAACAAAATGGCTGCTGAACAGATAAGCTACAGCCATGCAGAGGGTATTTTAGCTCTTTTGACTGTCACAGCAAGCATTATGGGGAAGGCTAGATGGTTTTCTCCCACTACCAAAACCATAAATCGCAATTAGGACAAAATCTTCTGGAGGTCTGCACCTAATCAAACATTTTCAGGGCTCGACCTCCCTGCTCTCAGATAGAGCTGATCTAATACAGGCAGCTGCACGAATATGAAGGTGCTCTTTAATCAGATGCCAAGAATATAGGATCTCCAATTGGTGGCCCTTTATGTTAAAAACACTCCTACATCCACCATTACGAGTCTCACAGAGGATATCCATTCCATCACTGCCATATTTCTTCCATCTGGGTTCTATAAAATGCAGCAGTTTCACACAACAAGCACCTCACTGAAATGCAACACCATGCTGAAGACCTGAATAAGAGGGGCCAATATTGAAATCTATGGATTAAAGAAGTTCCAGTTCTAGGTGACTCTTCTGTTGAGGAATATCTTGGAACTGTTTAAAATTCAATGGCCTCATTCCCAATCTTGGACATAAATTTTAAATTTTTTACCAAAGGTTCTTTCCAACATAGAGCTTCATAAATGGGTGATGAATCTATGGATTCAATTCCTATGTGCTCATATTTTCAAACTTGACAATATCTGAACAACCTCATGATGAAACATTGTTATATGAAATTACTTACTCTACTGGGATCAAAATGCACTTTAGATACCTCTGAAACCCATGTAAGCTTCACTCAATATTCAAGCATGCTCTGCACCACCAAGAAACGTGTGTGCTTGGGAGAAAGACTTGGATATCACACTGTGGGAAGAGGAAAAAAATATATTAATTTTACAATCCATAAATGCTCCTTGAATGTCAGTACCCAAGAGATTTGTTACAAACTTCACTTTAGGTGGTATAGAGCCTCATCAGGATACACACATTTCCTAATCCTGACAGATGCTGGCACTGCACCAAAAATTTAGGTACAATGTCTCTAGGGGTAAGAAACTGCCTGGAGGATCCAGTAACACTGTTCCAGGGTTGAAGGGCTTAGGGAAAAATTGCAAGACTGTTACAGATGCTGCTACAGATAATGAGACTGTGGGCTCAGGACCTGGAGACTGTCCAAATAGGCCAAAGAGGTCTCTGAGGCCATTTAGAGGACTGAGTGAAGAACTTATAAAATGTTATTGTTGCCATGCATTAGGTCATATTGCTGCTAACTGTTCCCTAACTGATAAATCAATGCAATGTGATCATGCTTATTTGGAAAAATGCATTTCCCTTTTTGCACAGGTGGCATGTACTGCATTATGTCAGGGATGAATGTAAAAACAAATGTGTGTGATTTCACTGGATGGAAAACCAGTCACTGCTCTAATAGACTCTGGTAGCATTGTGACTTTAGTCATAGGTGATTTTGTTAACCCTGAAACGTTTCACGTGACAACCAGACTGTTATGGTTGAGATTGATACTCCCTGGGCTCAGTGACACCTTTAGTGGGAGTGGTACCCTCACTGCTTCATGAAGCTATAGTGGGGAGAGATTCTCCCTATTTTTGGAGCCTGTGGAAAAACAGGACAGGAGGACATAACTCCTGTGAAAGGGGAAACTGTTGGTATGTTCAAGGAAGGGCTATATTCTTTTTACTTTCTCTGTAATGGTTGGAGAACAGGAGCATTTGAAATCCAACCCAGAGCTTGAGATCCAAACAGATATAATCTCTGACTCATCATTGAAATACTTCACCCTTACTGGAGCCAGAGAAAACATTAAAATGATACATGGGGATACTGGTTGGGCCTGGTGTTGGGGTGTCTTTTCCCTACATGGCTATTAAAAATAACTTGCTGTATAAAGTGGTAAAGCAAGGGAAGGAGGTGGTAGAACAGCTAGGGGTCCCTAAACCACATCGCTGGGTGATATTAAATGTATCCCATGGTCATATAGAGGGTAGACATCTGGGTATAAATAAAACAAAGGAGAGAATAACCTAGAGGTGTTTTGGTCTAGTTTACATGCAGATGTTAGAGAATTTTGTCATGCCCAGAGTGTCAGTATTCTGCACTATTGCCCATTTATGCAGGCTGTTGGTACCTTTTCTGACCATTGAAGAGCTTTTTCAAAGAATTGGCATGGATCTGGTGGGACCAGTGGTAAAGTCTGCCTGGGACCATCAGCACATACTGGTAAAACTGGACTATGCTAAACGGTATCCTGAAGCATTCCTTTGCGTAATACTTCACCTAAGGCTGTTTCCAACAGTTAAGGGCACACCATTTATGTCCAAAGTTACTTAGGAGTTATGTAAGTTGTTCAAAATCTCCCATCTTCGTACCTCTGTCTACCAAACTAATGGTCTTGTGGATAAATTTTACAAGATGCTCAAGAACATGTTAAAAAAAGGTGGTGGAAAAAGATGGGAAAAATTGAGATTTTTTTGTTGCCATATCTCATGTTTGCTATAGGAGAGCTACCTCTCAAGGCATCTACAGGTTATTCACCTTTTAATCTACTGTATGGTAGACATCCCAGGTGATTGCCAGATGTTGCAAAAGAACCGTGGGAGGGAGACAACGCTCTATAGAAGTATCATCGAGCATATCTCACCGATATAGAATCATGGTTGTCATGCAGCTCATACGGGAACATATGGAACAAGCCCAAGAGGCACACAAAAGGTTTAATAATCAGGGTGCCAAGATCTGTACCTTCAGCTCTGGGGACAGAGTGCTGATACTAACCCATACAGTTAAGAGTAAATTTCTAGAAAAGTGGCAAGGTATCTTTGAAATTATAGAAAGAGTAGAGGAAGTAAACTGTAAAATCCACCAGCCAGGGAGAATGAAACCAGAGCTAATATATCATGTTATTATCTTAAAACTTTGGGAGGACAGAGAGACTGGCAGTACCAATTCCCTAAAAGCACATGGCCCCTGTGACACCAGAGGTGCCCATAACTGAAACCTTCTCAGTGACCCAACAGAATGACATTAAATAGTTTGTGAGAAAAAATAGAGATTTTTTTCTCTCGCCTACCCAGACTGACCACAGTTATACAGCATGACGTAATTACAGAGCCAAGTGTCCTTGTAAGTGTAAAGCCCTGTAGAATACATAAAGCCATATGGGAAAGCAAAAAAAAAACATGTTGGGAGTGATAGAGGAGTTCCACAGTGGTTAGTCAAGTCCAATAGTGTTGGTCCCAAAGCCAGACTGAACCATAAGATTTGTAATGATTTCAGAAAGTGTCCAAATCCAATACTTACCCAATGATTTGGATGGACATGCTCATTGACAGATAGGGAACTTCCCAGAACATAACTACTTTAGATCTGACTAAAGGTTATTGGCAGATGTCCCTGACAAAATCTGTAAAAAGAAAGATGGTATTTTCTACCTCGAGGGGTTGTTCCAGTACAACAGGATGTCTTTTCATTTGCATGGCACTCCTGCCTCATTCCAAAGAATGATGGACAGGATGTTGAAGTCACATCGCCAATATGCAGCTGCCTATTTGGACGATATAGTTATCCTCAGCTTGGATTGGGAGTCTCATTTGCCCTCGGTGCAAGCAGTAGTAGATTCCCCGAGGAAAGCAGGATTTACTGCCAACCCCAAAAAGTGTGCCATAGGTTTGGAGAAGGCCAAATACCTTGGCTACATTATTGGCTGAGGGCTGGTTAAACCTCAGTCTCAGAAATAAGATTGAGGGGATTCAAATGTGGCCTCAACATATTAATAAAATTAAAAAACAAGTCCATGCATTTCTTGGAAACACAGGCTACCACAGCACTTTTAATTTTTGCTGACAAAAACATTTTCATCGTAATTTTCTTCAGCTGCATCTTTTCAGTGAAGAAAACTAAACAAAAATCAATACCAATTTTTGTCAATTGCTGAAAACTATGATGAAAATCATTACCAAAGAAGGGACATTTGCCCACTTGATCTTCCACTTTCTTTTGAGCTTTACCTGTCTGTTAAAGCCCCAGCCCCAGAACCGCAGAAGAGGAAGCCCTCCATTGGATTTGTGTCTGTCTGGATGTTACATGGTGAGTGTTTCCCCTCCCAGAATGGTAGCAGTACTTAGCACTGTGTAAAATAACAGCCTCACCAGACCATCCAGTTCTCTGCAAGCCCTTACTCCCATTTTTTTCCCCATCCCCACTTGCAGCCTAAGTCTGTGTCTGTAGCGCATGTTTATACCTTAATACCTTAAATAATAACTCGTTATTACATTTTTACTCTGGGAGTATATAATGAGTTTGGAAATTCTAGAGAAATACTTAAATAATGCATTACAATTTAACTAAACTCCTTCGATTTTAGTCACCTAAAATGTAACAGAGATTTTATTTGACTAAAATGTAACAGGGATTTTAATCACCTAAAATGTAGCAGGGATTTTAGTTGACTAAAATGTAGAAGATTTTAGTTGACTAATATGTACTGAAGATTTTAGTTGACTAAATTACAACTAATACTAAAATAATTCAAAGGACTAAATTACAACTAAAACTAAATTGACATTTTACTTAGAAGATTATGACTAAATCTAAATTTAAATTTGACCTCAAAATTAACACTACTATATATATTTTGCCACCATTGCAGCCCCATTGATAATCTGACGAAAGATAGGGGGTTGGTCATGATTAAGTGGAATCATGAGGCAGAGAAGGCATTTCAAAGGTTGAAGCAGTCTCTATGTGCACAGCCTGTGCTCATGACCCCCGGCTTCACAAAAGAGTTTGCAGTACAGACAGATGCCTCTGATGTCGGATTGGGTTCTGTACTAGCCCAAATCAGAATGAGAAGGAGAATACAGTGGTCCACCTAAGCAGAAAGCTTAATAGACATAAGACAACTTATGCCATTTTTGAGAAGACATTTTTGTATATACTATACTGCAGTGTGTGTGTGTGTTTGTATATATATATATATGAATATATAGTATTTATATATTACACTTTTTTCATATTTCTTCTTTCACATGTTAATTTCTTCTTCATTCACTTTAGCAGCTGGTCTGATGGAGACAAAATATTCTTCAGAAAACAATCAAAATTGTATTACATTCTACCAGCAATGTCTTCTAGTGCTGTATATTTTCTTTATGCGCAGTTCATCCTAAGAACTGATTACATGCTGTTTTATTATTTTGAACATCTGTCCATATTACACTTTGACGGGTTAATGACAGTATGCGGTTATATCAGGACTTTCTAACTCTTCTGGTACCTTAGATAAATGAAACTGAATTAAACTCAGTTGGAGTCACTGCAATTACTATGCAGTAAAAGCTTCAGTGTGAGAGTCTAACTATATTGCTCAAAGGTGATTGCCCAATGTATAAATAACGTATGGTTGAATATAACATCTCCTCAAAAGAAAATTCTATAGCACTAATGACATTGGTCTGTGTTAATGGCTCTCTGTGTACATAAAAATACATACACAGTTGTGTGTATAGTGCTACAATGTTTCCAGTGGGGTAGGGGGGCTTGGATTTCTAGACAAATCAAATATTTTTACAATGCTGTTGGCACAGATAAATGATTAAAAGGCAAAAAAAGCTTAGCAGCTGTATGAAATCAAATTCCAGTCAATTCTGCATTGCATTATGCTCGTTTTGTTGAATACTAAATAAATGCTAATACAAGAAAAAAGTACATTTTTTAAAATTGTTTTTAATTAAAGGGGAATTTATAGTCTTTACAGTTTTACAATAAATTATTATCAATACATACATATATAAGTGAGTTTGCTTCCTAATTTTCAATTTCCCCCAATGGTTGTGGCTTTCTGTATGTTACCATTATGGAAGTTCCTTTAGCATTGTCCCTTCACAAAATAAATAGTGAACAAAGTTTAACCATATTCACTATATATTGTATATTGGCTATGCACAATTTATATGCATTATTCTTTAATTCAATAAACTTGATGATTCTGGTAGCATATATGAAAAATTGTTAGGAGAGAAAGACAAAGTTATTGATCTAAGCAACTTGTACCTCTTTCTGGTTCATTTACAAATCTGTATATTTAACATAATGAAAAAAATGTGAGAATAGTGCTGAGCGAATCTGCTTGGATTCAGTTTTCAGGAGGGTTTCATGAATATGTCCAAAAAAATCTGCAAAGTGTGACCTTTATTTCAAATCCCATTGAAATAGAGGGAAAAATCTTTCAAATCTTTCTCTCTGTTGTCAATGCTAATAGGCAAGGGATTGTCAAAGTACATATGGAGCTGGGCACTTCGGGTGGTGGGGACTTAAAAAAAAAAAATAATTTAAATAAATACTGTGCAGAAGGGAGCAGCTATTTTAATAAGGCTTGAATTGAACTTATACAAATGAAATCATCTTTTAACCACTTGCCCTCCAGAGCATTTACCCCCCTTTTTTTGCATTATGGCGTTGTGTTACTTTGACAATTGCATGGTCATGCAACACTGCACCAAATGAAATTTACATCCTTTTTTTCCCCATGAATAGAGCTTTCTTTCAGTGGTATTTGATCACCTGTATTTTTTTATTTTTTGCACTATAAAAATAAGACCGGCAATTTTGAGAAACAAGAATATTTTTAACTTTTTGCTATTTAACATGTCCAGTAAAAAAATTAAAAAAAATAAAATTTAATTATAAGGTTAGGCCAAAATGTACTCTGTTACATGTCTTTGCTATTAAAAAACTTAATACATATACATTAATTGGTTTACATGAAAGTTATAGCATTTACAAATGGTGGTATATATACTGGGATTTTTTATTTAATTTTTTTTATTTTTTACTAGTAATGGAGGCGATCAGCGACTTATAGAGGGATTGCGGCGAGCATTCAAACACTGGGGGGAACTGACTTGGTGTCACTGACATCCCCAGTGACACCAATACAGTGACCAGTGCTAATAAAAAGCACTGACACTCTACTAATGGCACTGGACAGGAAGGGGTTAACATGTGGGGCGATCAAAGAGTTTACTGTGTGCTGTTTTACTTTGTGCTGTGTGTGTGCTTTGAAATGTAAGCATGCTGCTTTGCATGGCTCTGCTATTCATAGCCATGCAAAACAGTGTGCAGGAGCTGACAGGGGAGAGAACTGTATTGTTTACTTACAGTTCTCTCTCTCCGTTGGTAATGCTCCTTGATCACTGGGTGCTGGCGAGTAATCACCGGCTGGGACCCGGTGATTGATAGCCAAGGCCGCAAATAGCAGCGCAGGCAGGAACCCCTACCAAGAAATGTAAAATAACATATATATATATGTGATTTTGCAGATATGTGCTACTCTGTAGCAGTATTACTGCTGTAGGGTGGACGGGAAGTGGTTAAATAACATTATCGGGTGGTACCTAAGATTTGCGCAAGCAAAAATGACATTTATAAAGAAAAATACCATTTGCTGCTACAAGACAATTTCCTACTGCCTTGTCTTTTGTAAAAAAAAAAAAAAAAATCAAACTCCTCCCCCCTCTTTCATATCAAACAAAGGAACTTAAATAGGGAACTGGGCTCTGCATTGGAGCTCATGTACCAATGCAAAATATTTTTTCTTAAAATACAATTTAGCAGGGAGCAGCTGTTTAAATAATGCTTAAAGGCCAACTTTTCAAATGCACAAATCCTTGAGGGATATGACTTTTTGTTGTCTGTGGGAGCAGGAAGTGGCTGTATTTATTGTGCTGGGGTCAGATTCAGTTGGATTAACCTTTGCATTATCATTTCCGGTCACCTGGGGCCCCTGAGTTTGCAATGGCTTCACTTCCAGTTCAGGACCTGGCCATGATGTCACTTCCAGTTCACTGGTGGTTGCTGTGGTAGCGGCTTGGAGGGTATATAAGAACATCCTGCTGGCCTGCTCCAGTCCTACTGAGGAAGCCTGTTGATTGGGCGTAACATGTATAGGAGTGGAGTGGGGTTAGGCGACAATTATCTTGATGTCAGCAGTGGAGGTGGTGAGACAGAGAGCTGCCTGTATTTGATATGTGCTCAAAATATGTATAAAATAGTAAATGTGATATTTACCAAAATTACTGCAGGTAAATTAAGTATTAGAATGTAAAACA
This sequence comes from Staurois parvus, assembly GCF_062004578.1. NCBI lineage: Eukaryota > Metazoa > Chordata > Amphibia > Anura > Ranidae > Staurois > Staurois parvus. The sequence goes on from NW_028317803.1 coordinate 1,577,192, forward strand.
AATGCACCTGAAAGATTAACCTGCAGTAAATGATTGGTGTATGTCACATGCACAGATTTGAAAATAAATATCAACAAATCTATTACATTTGGGAATTCAGTTTAATTTAGATTTTTCCAATTATTATTGCTGGCTACAATGAGCACAAAGAGGTCCTCTGCAGCTCACAGTCTTCACAGTCTAGGAAATTCCATAACACCTCATCCATTGACATTCAAAAGGACTTAAAGCAGGACTCCAGGAAAATAATTTACACAGCACAAGTCAAATAGGTTACCTCTAATGATGATTACCCTAGGTTTAGATAACTGATGTTTACTGTAAGAAAAATCCTAATATAATAGATGAAGCCTCACTTGTCATTCATTGTTCAAAGACCACTATGTGGGAACTAATAATAACAAAACATCCAGGGTGATGTGTTATTCAACCCACGTAACTAACCCTTTAAAGCCTAAAACTTAACTTTTTTTTTTTGTATTAACAATTTTTATTGGTTTTCATGTGAGTACAAACAGTATATTTTTTAAAAAAAGAGATAAGGAAAAAAAAAAAAAAGCATATCAGAAAGGTACATCGATGGTAAAACTACATATGATCAGGACCAGTGGAATCATATAATAACAGTGCGAAAGTAATCAGGGTCTTACATTTTGGGCCGGCATAGAGGAAATGAAGGTATCCCACGGGAGCCAAATCATCTCAAACACAGCAAACGAACAATTATGTAATGCAGTCAAATATTCCATCTGTCTTACATCAGCAATAAGTTTGTACAAAATCGGCAATGAAGGGGGAGTAGAAGATAACCAACACATAGGAATGCTTCTCCTGGCCGCGGTCAGAACATGTACAGCAAGTTTTCTAGCTGGTTTAGGTAGACCCGGGAATGGCAAGCCCAGCAAAAAATGCAGTGGGTCAAATGGGAGAGAGATATGCAACAACGATTGCAACAAGGAGCGGACCTCTTCCCAAAAAGGGGCAATGGAGCTGCATGTCCAAAAGATATGGTAGAGAGAACCAAGATCTCTACTACAGCGCCAGCAGGCAGGAGAAGCATTCGGATTATAAGCATGAAGAACTTCAGGTGTTTTGTACCATAACATCATGATCTTGTATATATTTTCCCTAAAAACCACACAGACAGAAGATCTAGATGCATTTTCCCAGATTTTCTTCCACGTTAATAAATCAATATCACGTTGTACAAATTGAGACCACCTACGCATGTAAAGGTGAGTGTCATTGGATAAAGGGGGGGCATCCATAAGGAGTTTATAAGTATTAGAGATAATACCCCTTTGGTGGGGACCCTGCATACATAAACGTTCGAAGGGAGTAGGCTTCCCCAGGATCAATGAGGGTGATAAGGTAGAAAAAAAATGGCGTATTTGAAGGTATATATATAGGTGATGAGGAGGTAGAGGAGCCTTTTTCTGAAGATCCGGGAATGAGTGTAACTTACGAGTCACCGGGTGTACCAAGTGACGCAATTGAAAAAGGTTAGCTACTACCCAAAGAGACATCCGGGACATGGCCATATTATCTGGAAGATTAGGATTATAGAGGATATTTGTCAGTGGGGAGCAATCAGAGGCCAGTGTAAATTTAGCCTTACATTTCTGCCAAACAGTCAGTGAAAAATGCATGGGACCAAGGAATAGGTGGCGGAAGGAAGAGACATCCACTGCTGAGGTTGATCAAAGGAGGGAACATGGATGAGCTGGGGACAGTTGCAATGATTCGATCTCAGTCCATGTGTTGGGAGGATGGTGGGTGGACCATGACATGAGAAAACGAAGGTGAGTTGCATAGTAGTATGTTATTATATCCGGCGCCCCCAATCCCCCCCTAGAACGCGGGGAGAGCAGAACAGAACGTGCAATCCTGTGCCGCTTATTGTGCCAAATAAAATGTAGGAAAGATTTCTGAAGGGAGTGAAGTTTGGACATAGGAACGGGGACGGGGAGAGTTGCAAACAGGTATAAAAGTTTGGGTAACACGGTCATTTTTAAGACGTTGATGCGTCCGAGGAAAGAGATGGGCAAGGTATCCCAATGTTTCAGAGAGCGAGAAATTGCTATAAATAGTGGGGGGAAATTGGCCTCGTATATGGATTGGTAAGAGGAAGTAAGATTAGTACCTAAATATTTTAAAGAGTGGGTGCACCACCGGTAGGGAAAGGCTTGCTGAAGCGAGGTTAGAACAGCAGGTGGAACATGTATTGGGAGTGCCTCAGTTTTGGACGTGTTGACTTTGTAGCCTGATATAGCCCCAAATTGTTTCAGAGTCTCATGCAAAATCGGTAAGGAGGTGTGGGGGCTCGTAAGTGTGAGGAGGATGTCATCTGCAAATAACGATAACTTGTACTCATGGGAATGGGATTGTATCCCGTGAATATCCGGATTCGACCTGATGGCGATGGCTAATGGTTCCAGACAAAGAATGAACAGCAAGGGAGAGAGTGGGCAACCCTGACGTGTGCCATTTGACATCTGAAAGGGAAGTGAAAGAAAAGAAGCTAATCTGACCTGCGAGAAGGGGGATGAATAAAGGGCCTTCAAGGCTGCTACAAATGGGCCTCTAAAACCAAATCTCTCCAAGACCATGAACATATAAGGCCAACTTAAACGGTCAAAAGCTTTTTGAGCATCTAAGCTCAATAACACAGCAGGGGTAGAGGATCGGTTAACCAAGTCAACCAGATCAATAGATCTCCTGGTATTATCTGCAGCATGTCTGGCAGGTACAAAGCCCACTTGGTCCCTATGTATGAGTATGGAAATAATTGCGGACAGTCGGTTGGCCAAAATTTTAGTGAAAATCTTATAATCGGAATTAAGTAGGGCAATGGGGCGGTAGTTGTCTACAATAGAGTGATCCTTATCGGGTTTAGGGATAACCGAGATATATGCACGGGAGAATTCAGTCTGGGGTGTGACCCCCTTGAAAAGATCTCGATAAAAAGAGAGGAGATGAGGTGCCAGAATACCAATAAAAGATTTATAATAGGAGTAGGGCAATCCATCCGGTCCCGGGGCTTTACGAGAAGGGAGATGTTTAATTGTGTCCAGTAATTCCTCTAGCGTAATGTCAGCATTAAGGGTGGCAATGTCTGAAGGTGATATTCTCGGAAGTGACAAAGGGTCAAAAAAATTATCAAACGATGACTGTGTGAGGGGCGGGTGAAGGTCTGGGGTCAAACAGTTATACAGTTTCCCATAGAATGAGCCAAAAAGGGTTGCCATATCCCGAGGGTCATAGGTAGGGCTTCCATTTGGCTGTATTAAAAGGTCAGGCATCGTATAAGGGGACTGAGCTTTGAGTCGATTGACTAACATACGATGGGGTTTGTTGGAAAATTCATAAAATTTCTGCTTAACCCAGAGGAGGGATTGTGCAGTCTTACTGGAGTCGAGAACTTTAATTCGGTCCCGTAGAGATGTTACCCTCTGGAGCCCAGAAATGGACGGCTTGGCCAGTAACCGTCGTTCCGCAAAATATAGCTGATGTATAAGAGAGGCCCTAGCACTCGCCGAGGACTTTTTAAACGAGAACCCATAGAAATACAGAGTCCTCGAAAGACCGCCTTATGGGCCTCCCACAGAGTTGAGGAAGAGGCAACGGAGCCAACATTGTGTGTAAAGTAGGTATCAAGTCCCTGCGACAGTTCATCTCTAAAATGGTCTGTGGAAAGAAAGGTCTCATTAAGGCGCCAATGACATGGTTTGGGTATAACAGGAGGAAAAAAAAGGTTTAAAGTCAAAGAGGCATGGTCAGACCAAGTGATGGGGTTGATTTCAGAAGAAACCAGAAGTGAAAGCAGTGGGGCAGAGATGAAAAAATGATCTAGACGAGAGTAACTACGGTGAGGGGTGGAGTAGAAAGTGAATTGTTTATGAAGGGGGTGTTTAATCCGCCAGGCGTCGAAGAGACGATGCTCCCTTATCAGTCTATGAAAAGATTTTGAAGAGGAGCATTGCCGCCTCGAGGGGGTGGACTCAAAAAGAACCTTCCTGTCTTTATGAGGGGAAAAAATCAAATTAAAATCACCCCCAACAATCACCTGCGAAGTGGAAATGGAATCTAGGTCAGCGAGTGTTTGGGAAAGGAACTGCAATTGACCCGTATTTGGGGCGTATAAATTCAACAGAACAAGGGGGGTGTCACCAAGCATACATTCCAAAATAATAAAGCGACCCTGTTGGTCAACCTTGGAGGAAACAACCCGAAGGGAGCAGTCTGACCTAATCAAAATTGCCACCCCGGCCTTCCCGGAAGGATCAAAGGCCGAATAGGCTTGGGAAAAAAATCTTGAGGCAAAACGAAAAGAGCCAGATGATTTGAAATGGGTCTCTTGGACAAAAATAATGTCTGCTCCTGAGGATCGAAATTCCTTCAAAGCCATCCACCGTTTTTGAATGGAGTTGAGGCCCTTAACATTATACGACAGAAACCTCAAAGCCATTATGAAATAACAACAACTGAACTACATGTATTACCATGACAAATGAGTGAAATACCATTGATGTAGTAGAATAGAAAACAAAAAACATAAAACAAGCAAATAACACAAAAGAAAAGAATATACAGTGAAAAACAGGTATCCGCAAGGATATAAACTTGGGAACATCAACTAAGTCCAAGTCGTCTAGGCCAATGGCTAGACAAGATCGGGGGTAGCACGACATCCGACACAACCGGGAGGTCGTCAAACCCGGCCAGGAGAAACAGAAGCAAAAAATGCACCCAACAAGGGTTTGGCCGGCCAAAATGACAAAAATTTCATACATGGTATAAAAACCATGTATGAAACAGGAGAGAGAGAACAGCACCAGATTAGCCACAGAAGGTCACCCCTGAGAATCATCAGGCAGGTGGATCACTTGATCGAGAAGAACGCGGACGTTGCGGGGTGCGTGAGAGTCTCTTCCGACCTCCGCGGACTGGTGTCCAGATCTTGTTGGGGGTGGCGGAAGGACGGGATGGGGTAGGCGGCAAAGAGGACACATCATCTGATAAAGGTGGAAGTCCCAACTGTTTTAGGAAAGAGTCCGCTTCATGAAGATCCCGGAGAACAACTTGAGTATTGTCCCTAGAAACGACCAGCTTGAAGGGAAACCCCCAACGATACAGGACACGATGTTGCTGAAGGTGTGTGGTGATCGGCTTCAGAGCACGCCGTTTGGCAAGAGTAATCGGAGAAAGATTGCAGAAGAGTTGGAGTCTGTCACCTTTAAATTCCAAAGAGGATTTGTGGAGAACCGATGATAGTAAGGCTTCTTTGCTTTGAAAGTAGTGGAAACGGACTATAACGTCGCGTGGCCTGGAGCCCTCAACAGGTTTAGGGCCCAGAGAGCGATGAGCCCTGTCCATTCGCCAGTCTGCCTCTGGGATCATGTGAGCAGTTGCGATGAAGAAGGACAGTAGGTGGCGGTGTAGTTGTGCATCAGCAATAGATTTGGCCATACCGCGAATACGGATATTTTGGCGCCGTTCCCTGTTTTCCAGGTCTTCTTGTTGGAGCTGCATTTGGGACATGGAGTGTTTCAGATATGCGTTATCTTCCTCCAAGACATGAACGTATTGCACCAAATCATCAAACTTGTTTTCCAGTTTATCCGTGCGGTCTCCAATCTGGGCTATTTCCCCTCTGAGATCTATAGCCAATTTACCAACTTCAGCGGTTATGGAGGCGGTGATATTACGTAAAAAGATTTGCAACTTATCGTCCAACGCAGACATTGTAAGCGTAGAGGACAATATAACCTGCTGAGGGTTTTGGCTAGGGGGAGGAAGATACCCTGGTGTAGGGTGGTCCATAACCCCTCCTGCTGTGGCTTGGGAATCAGAATCCTCCCTTTGGGGATGGATCAGAGCAGAGGCTGTCAGCTGCTCTGTTATAATGCAGGGTGCAGTACCCTCCGCGGCCACCGGGGGTCCGGGAGCCTCCATTTGTGGATGGATCAGAGCAGAGGCTGTCAGCTGCTCTGTTAGAGTGCAGGGTGCAGTACCCTCCGCGGCCACTGGGGGTCCGGGATCGTTCCTCGGACTCCTGACACTACTTGAGGCCGGGGATTGCGGCCTAGTCAAAAATCGTCGGAGCGGCGAGGGCCGCGGATCCTGCGGCTGCGGGGAGGGGGGCTTCCAGCGCCCTATCTTCCCCATGGAAGCCTCTCCCTTATGCTGGGCCGGGTGCTTGTACTGTGTGACTCACCCGTAGCAGAGAATATGCCGTGGAGCGGAGCGGGTGAGTCACTACTGGCCGGGGATGAGCGGAGCTCAGCAATCCGCATCCGACATCATCCCTGGTCGCGCATGCGCCCCCCTAAAACTTAACTTTAATTACTAGAATATGAAATTCTATTATATTTATGCAAATCAATTCATATACCAAAAAGGGGCTTTTGACTTCTAGCAGAGACAGCACAGACATAGAGGGGTTTATTTACTAAAGCTGGAGAGTGCAAAATCAGACTCACTTCTGCATAGAAATCAATCAGCTTCCAGGTTTCATTGCCAAAGCTTCATTGAACAAGCTGAGGTTAGAAGCTGATTGGTTTCTATGCAGAAGGGAGTCTGATTTTGGACTCTCCAGCTTTAGTAAATAAACCCCAGAGAGTCAATCAAAATAAAATTACTCTCAAATTTACAAAATTTGTATTACTGTACTAGTGAGGTGAGGGTACTGATTGATCCTGTAAGTGTGTGCCCCTTCTGTTAGCAGTTAAAAGCCACATTCAGTATATGAATTTACTATATATATATATATATATATACAGTGCTATGCTTAGCATAAATGAGTACACCCCTTTTGAAAAAGTAAGATTTTAATCATTATCTTAATGAACACTAGAACAATTTCCAAAATGTTTACAAAACAGAGTTTTATAGAACATTTGTTTAGCTTATTACATGAAAGTAAGTTAAATAATATAACCAGGATTACAACATCTTCAGTTTTACTCAAATAAGTTGTTACAAAAATGAATACACCCAACAACAAAAACTACTACATCTACTATTTTGTATGACCTCCATAATTTGTAAGGACAGCACCAAGTCTTCTATGCATGGAATGAACAAGTTGGAAACATATTGCAATATCTATCTTATTCGATTCTTCAAGTACGACCTCTGTTATGGTGGATTCTGGATGGAGAGTAATGCTCAACTTGTCTCTTCAGAATTCACCATAGTTGTTCAATTGGGTTCAGATCAGAAGACATACTTGGCCACTGAATCACTGTTCTTCTTCAGAAATGCAAGAGAGGCCTTAGATGTGTGTTTTGGATCACTGTCATGTTAGAAAAAGTGCACGACGACCAAGGGCATGGAGTGATGGTAGCATCTTCTCTTTCAATATAGAACAGTACATTGTGAATTAATGATGCCATAAATGAAATGCAACTCCCCAGCACCAGCAGCACTCACGCAGCCCCACAGAAGAACACTGCCACCATCATGTTTCACTGTAGGACTGTAGGCAACATGCATTTTTCTTTGTACTCCTCACCTTTGCGACGCCATACAGTTTTGAAGCCATCAGTTCCAAAAACATTTATCTTGGTCTCATCACTCCAGAGTACAGAGTCCCAGAAGCCTTCTTTTTCATCATGAGCCCTGGCAAATTCTAGACAGGCTTTTTTTTGCATGGGCTTTAGGAGAGGCTTCCTTCATGGACAACACCCATGGATGCCATTCCTCTGCAGTATATGCCGAATTGTGTCATGTGAAACAATAACCTTAGTTTGGCTTTCTATTTCTTAACTGCAGTGAACTTGCATGGTTATTTTCTTCAACCCTTCTTATCAGAAGACATTCCTTTCAAGGTGTTAACTTCCATGGACAGCCTGGATGTCTCTGTGAGATGATTGTAGTCCCATCTTTGTTAAATGTCTACATCACTTTTTCTGCAGTATTCTGACTGATAAGTAAAGCTTTACTGATCTTCTTGTAGCCTTCACCTTTTTTTTGTAAAGAAATTATTTTCTTTCTCAGACTTTGTGGCATTTCTCTTCCCTGTGGTACCATTGCTGACAGGGTTTTCTTTAAGTAATGCACTTTTACAGTCAACTGTCTGCTGGGCACCTGTTTAATGAATAATTAGACCTACCTGCAGTTGAATTCATGTTAATTAGAATTGTGTTGTCTAAAATTTAGCTTTGCTCCTTAGACTTTCATTGGGGTGTATTCATTTTTGGAACATGGTCTTGAATTAATTTGTTAGAAAAAATACTTTTTAGTGTGTGCAAAGTAAAAAATCTTGTTTTCAATCAATAGCCCACATTTGTGGGAGTATTTTGTTGTATAGAGTCCCATAAAAAATGTTGATTCTGAAAGAAAAATAAAGGTTTCCTGACAGATCTGTTGAAGTGTACTCATTTATGTTGAGCATCTTTGAGATTACTTTTAGTAATAAATATTAAGTTTTAGGTCTTAGTGAGTTGTGTGGGTTGATTAATGCACCACCCCAGATGTTTTGTTGTAAAGAATCTTAGTTTCATTGATGTCAAATACAACAGAGAGCGCTCTTCTTCTGGCTCAGTAGCTGAGAACCTGTCATTCAAAGCAATATGAAAGAATACAAGGCATTCTGTGAATGTATAATGATATAGGAAAGAGAGTGTGAAAGATTGTATGAAAGTTGGAGCTCTCATCTGCAAGACCTGGAGAAGTTTGCTGTCTATAGTATCTAAAACACTATGGGGTTGATTTGCCAAAAACTGAAATGTGCATAAATCTGGTGCAGCTCTTCATAGCAACCAACTGGCTTCTAGTTTTTTTTTTCCAAAGTTTAATTGAGCAAGCTAAAGTTAGAAGCAGATTGGCTATCATGCACATCTGCACCAGACTTTGCACTGTCCAGTTTTAGTGATTCAAACCCTACAGTATATATGAGAGCAGTGAGATCACTTATAACAGTGCTTATATTTTGCCCTAATATCAAAGTTACTACTCTATGGGAGCTTTCTCTTGTATTTTCTTTTCTTGATGCAAAATTCTAAGTTTTGAGGCATAGCTGATATACTAGTTGCAACATTTAGAATGACTTTACTGGCAATGCCTATGATTGGCTTGATTGGATTGGATGACGTATGGGAGTCTTCATGAGTTTGATTAACAATATAAGCTTATTTTGACCTTCCTATGATCTAGAACGCCATATTTGGTTAATGCTTTTCTATGAGGTGATGCCATAGGGGTGCTTGTTATTTCAAGAAGCAAGGCACTACATCACATCACATTTGGACACTTATTGTTCAGAAAAGTACTTTTTTTGTTCACATTCGGTAAACAGAATTGATCCATATCTGGGTAAATCATCATTAGAGGTAATTTATTTGACTTGTACTGTGTATAAAATAAAATCTTGGAGTTCTGCTTTAAAGTGGTCTGATCGTTAGCTCTTTTCTTACCAACCACACAGTTTCTATTTATTTTTTGCTTATATTTAATCGCTTGGCAATTTTTTGAATCAGGGAGCATGGAATTAAGAATTTTAGTTTCAAAGTCGATGAGGGAGGATGGAATGCAGGCACCGCACCCCCTACAATTTGTCAGAAACTCAAAAAACGACTATAAATGGGTCTTTTTAGGTGCCAAAATTTACAACACAAATATATGTATTACATCAAATCACTTTTATTACATACAGTTGAATTTACAACTGAGACATAGTTAAGATCAATGACAATTGGATAAACATGATTCATTTGTACACGTAAACATATGTATGTCATGTGCTATATCAAAGTTTTATTAAAAAAGTCCTAAGCATAAACCTTCATAACTCCTAAGCATAAACGATCATCATTGGTAGTTTCAACATGCAATAAATTTACTCAAATTAAATAAAATAATAATAATCCAGATCATCACTAGTATCTTAATGCTGTCATTCAGAGAGATTAAATCTACACACTCTTACCAACCACATGGATAAACCAGAGAGCCCAAATGTCCAACCAAAGGAGGACCCCCTCTGACTTTGGGGGCCCTTATGCATCCCACCCAGAGGGAAGCACAAAGTGGACTACAGTAGAAGATAATCAGAAGGAGTGCAGCTTTGCTACAATGAGAACAAAGATAACTCCATTACTATGTGCAAGTAAAACCCACTCACTTAGAAGGCTCATGCCATGATGCCATAAACTCCACTTTTACTTACAAACAGGGGCACAACCAAGATCACACAGGGGCACTCAAAGGTGTCTATCAAAGCCAAAACTCATGGAACTTTTTCTATAGTAGAAATAAACAAAAGGAAGTGGTATTGCCAAAACCCCAGAGAATCAATTATTAAACTTCAATAATGGCAAATAACACATTGTGCATATATAATGTAATATAATACATTGTGCTAATTAACTAGCAGCATGTACACTGAATGGAATGTGTATATATGTACACATTGAAAATCCTATAAAAATAGTTTTTGTTAACACATTTACACATGTTGATTCTGCTTCTCTCATTAAGGCCATAGTATTCTCTTAATTTCTCCTGAAATGAGGTGACATTGGAAGATAATTAAATACTGCTAACTACTAACATTGGAGTTTGCTTAAAGGGAAGCTTCAGTATAAATGTTTTGAAAATATATTCTATTTAATTATATATCTGCCCTTGATTTTCAAAAACATTTAAATACCTAGGCTGCAATCACTCTTATTACTTTTAGGAGACTGACCACATAAGTGTACTGAGATCACCCCACTTAAAGACAAACTGAAATAATAATTTTTTAGGTTGTGCAATTTAGGCTGATGTTTTTTACTTTTTTTTTTTTACTGTGAATGATTTAAAAAAAATGTAACCTAAATAAATAATACAGAGTACACTTACATTTCTGGGTTTTCAGACCACTATAGATTTGCTAATAAGAAAAAAAAAATTTAACAAAAAAAAAAAGGAATAAATAAAGGGCAGACCAGATGGACCATTTGGCCTTTTTCAGTTGTGACTCGTCTATGTTGCTAGATGCTATTTCCTTTCTGTCTCTGAGGTTTCACATTGAGCTATCTAAATAGGCTGTCAAGGAAGGAAGGAGAGGTGTTCTGTCCTCAATACACGTTTCCCTGTGTGTAACTCGACATGCAGCTAAACCCTCCTATTCAGACTGAATGTAATCTTGAAGCTTTATTACCAAAACAGAGTAGGGTGAAACTACTGGGAAAAATAGATAAGAAATATATAAATCTATGTATGAAATGTATAAAAAAACACAGTTAAATAACTAGGCTGCAGATGGCAATAAATTGCTTACTGCCTGTAGGGAATTTTAGCTTTTGTATTGCATTCTAAAAAACACACTTTATATTCAACTAAGAAGCTAAGGCGAGCCTGTAAAATGTGAAAAAGAGTCAAGCACTCCACCTGCTGGTTTGATATGAAAATGTAAAGTTTTCATATACAATACTTCATAGCTACCAGACTATTGTTTAACCCTCGCCAAAGTAAATAAAACATGAAAATGCAATACATTCCCTTTAACAGAGCTTTTAATTTAGGTGAAATTGACAACACAATATTGGTTAACAAAATTCTTGTAAATTGTATGGTTGACATTTACTGTTTTTATTTTTTCAACAAAACATAGTTTAACTTTAAATATTGTAAAAGCAATTTTTTTTATCAAGAACACATAGTTGGAGCAGCTATCCAAGGCAAAAATGAGATACAGAACACAATATCACATAAGAAAATAGGGAACAAATATAATATACATAGGTACTAGGCATGAGGATAAAACCAAAAAACCTTTGGTACTATATTTTGCCAGAAGGACAACACATGATAAAAACCTATTCAGCTTGACTAAAATATGATGCAATACGTATATCTGTTTATGCTCCTTTGTATGCTTTTGCCAGAAAAGAATTTCAGCATGCTTAGAAATGTATCATTTTGTGATATCTTGTCTTTCTTTAAGTTTTAAAGTATTGTTCAGTCATCAGCTGAAGCCAACTTAGATTAGTGTTAAGTCAAATAACCTGTATTTGCTTTGCTATCTTTATCCCAAGATTGACAGCTTACTTGAATGGCTTTTCTCATTTTTTGTAAGTTGGGCTAGATTGATTTAAAAACAGCTTCTCCCTCTAACCAGCTATTTCCTTCTACAGCTGAAGCACTACACTTTAATATTTTCTAGTCTAAATACTCAACTGAGGTCTTGACCTCATTTCTGTACAAACACGTTATTGCTGCATGGCAATCTGCTTTTACAGTTACAACTCTTGACAGAGTTGATTTCACACCAAAAATCAAAGCTTGTGTTCTGATTCCAGTCTTTTTCATTACTGCTTTCCCTGTGCTGATAATTGGCAAAAACATGCAATTTCATTACTGGTACATAAGCTCAAAATCAATGCAGATGATCTATCATTCATGTTTTTGGGCACAGTTCTTTAATTGCATTCCTCAATATTACTCCATTATTTATGGAGTACAAGGTTTACTGTACTGAGGGACATATTTTCTGTCGTAGGAACTGAAAGTGTTAATATAATTATCAGGTGATTTATTGGATTTCCTTAACAGGTAAAATACATTACATGTTTTTTTTTCCAGTATTTACTTTTCTGTCATTGAACGGGATCTCCTTGTTTTGCTCACTTTTAATACCAAGTTTTTATATTTCTGTACTGTGTGGAATGCTTAATTATTCAGATATACCAACATTTCATTTTTTTATACTTGTTTAAGAACATTAAGCTTTCATTTATGGTGATGGGATATTTTGAGTTTATTTGTGCATCTGCATTTTAATTTTTCTTATACTCCACCATTTTAGGGGTGCTAGCTCCACTGGTGGTCCTGCAATTTCTGATTCACTTCCGGGCCGATATGTCTGGGTTGTGGAGAGCATGAAAGGGCTTATGGGACAAGTCATGTGACATTTCAAGTGACTTTCATTTCTGTACAGCTGGGGGTTTTTTCAACAGTGCTGTTGTGATTTTGTGTATAACCTCTTATGATGCCCTCTTTGCACAACATGTCAAAAATGCACTGGTTTGTTATCACATGCATTTTCCATTGTAAATGTATTGTAATAATTCTGCGCTGTGATAACACATGTGTGGCTGCTGGCAAACAAAGTTTGATATACCCAAACCCATGAAATGATGCAGTGCCAATAAAGATAATAAAAACGTGCATAAACAAATACCTGTACTGTAAATTGATAAATAAATAGTGTTCAATGTGCCAAATGTGAAGTCTTTCTTAACTCAAAGTTCATATATATTCAGATAAAAAAGATCTTCTGCCATAGAGTAGATCCTTGTAGTGTAACAAAAGCACCAAGTGCCTGCACCTTAATCAAATGCACACTCACCAGACCATAAACTGTAACACGTACAGAGGACACTGTATGTTTCTCAGGCACAAATCCTCCCCAGGGAGACAGAGTCTCGGTGTTGACGTCATGCCACTGCACAATTCTGGGTCGTCAGTGGCTCTCTTACACCCCGGTCACATCAGGTGTGATTTGGCAAACGATTTGCATGCCAGGTGACTTGCAAATCATATCCCAAGTTGCACCCTATAGTCCGCTATTAGAACAGTCATATCGGTGTGGTTCTGACTTGGTCGGAGCTGCACCGATTTCAAAAGTAGTGCATGCTCTACTTTTGTTGCGATTTGCATAGACATCTGTGTTAGATGTCTTGCAAATTACAACTGAAATTGACAGGTCACCCGATTTTGAAATCAAGCGACTTCATTGTAAGTCGCACAATTTCAAAACTGGCTTTGATGTGACCGGGGGGCTAGTGAGTTTTTTCTGTATATTTCGCTGTCATGTTGTTTTAACTGGATGACTGGCTCTGTTCTACAATAAACCTTAATTTAAACTACTACATTATCAGTGGCTTTCTGTTGACCCCTTGGTGAGCTCTATCTGTTCCAGTGGTAGTTGCCTTTTGCTGCTGCCTAAGAGGGGTGTTTCCAGATTGGAAGTGTATACACCTGGGGAGAAACAGCAGAACTCACACTATAGACAGCAGGGCCAATGCTTTATATATATTAATATGCAAAAATCTAGTGCAAGGTTATGCACATATGAATGTGGGTGGGTACACTTTTGGTTTTTATTGATGGTATTTTAACCACTTGCCCTCCAGAGTATTTACCCCCCTTCCTGACCAGGCCATTTTTTGCGATACAGTGCTGCGCTACTTTAACTGACAATTGCGCGGTCATGCAACACTGCACATAAATGAAGTTTATGTCATTTTTTTCCCACAAATAGAGCTTTTTGTTGGTGGTATTTGATCACCTCTGTGTTTTTATTTTTTGCACTATAAATAAAAAAAGAAAATTTGGAAAAAAAATAATATTTTCTAATTTCTGTCATAAAAAAAATAAACCAAAATTTTGTCATAAATTCAGGCCAAAATGTATTTTGCTACAGGTCTTTGCTAAAGAAAATCCCAATACATGTAAATTAATTGGTTTTCGTGAAAGTTATAGCATCTAAAAATAGCTGTATATATACTGGAATTAAATTTTTTTTATACTAGTAATGGCAGCAATCAGCAACTTACTGTATAGCAGGACTACAGGACTGCGGCGGGCATTTTGACACTGGGGAGAGGGGACTGACTAACTGCCACTGACATCCTGAGTGACACTAAGACAGTGATCAGTGCTAAAAAGCTAATGGTACTGGGTAGGAAGGGGTTAACATCTAGGGCGATCAAAGGGTTAACTGTGTGCTGTGTGCTTTTTTTACTATGTATAAATACAGTACATGATTTTGCACAGCCCTTTCGCCCTGTAGCAGTAGTTCTGCTACAGGGCGTTGAGGAACAGGTTAAATAAATTAATGGTTTTACATTATATGAGTTTTTACTTTTCCGTGACATGTTTCTGCCTATAGGAGGAATAAATGTAAAGGAGAAAGAGTGGCGTGGTCCTGGATTCCCCTTGACGGGCACAAGCGCTTAATGACCTACTAATAAAAAAGAGGGTCATGGTTATCTGGTGAGTTTTCTGGACTGGAGGTGTAGTCAAGTGGGTGAATTGTTCCATAAAATGAAAAGGGGAAGATGCACTATGTGAGCACTTCATATTGGACACAAGACACATTTTTGCTTAATTTTTGTGATTATTTATTGATTCATTCATGTATTTAAGTGTTATTGTTAAGTTGCCTAAACAGGGCAACAATAAGCACTGGACACTTTTTGGGACTTTATATGCACTTTATTTGCACTTTATTTGTACATAGTGATGAATATGAATGCACTTTTGTTTTAGCACTGTAATATAGTATATACAGTGTTAAATTTGTGTTTGTCACAGCAACTTTGAAATTTTATATATACTATATTGGAAAAAGTATTGGGACACCCCTCCAAATTATTGGATTCAAGTGTTCCAATCACTTCCATGGCCACAGGTGTACAAAAATCAAGTGCCTAGGCATGCAGACTGCTACTGCAAACATTTGTGAAAGAATGGGTCGCTCTCAGGAGCTCAGTGAATTCAAGCATGGTAGCATGATAGGTTGCCAACCGTGCAATAAGTCCATCCGTGAAATTTCCTTGCTACTAAATATTTCACAGTCAACTGTTAGTGGTATTATAACAAAGTGGAAGCAACTGGGAACAACAGCAACATGAAAAATGACAGAGTGGGGTAAGCAGATGCTGAAGCGCACAGTGCACAGAAGTCGCCAACTGTCTGCAGAGTCAATAGCTAAAGACCACCAAACTTCATGTGGCCTTCAGATTAGCACAACAACAGTGTTTAGAGAGATTCATGGAATGGGTTTCCATGGACCAGCAGCTGCATCCAAGCCTTACTTCACCAAGTGCAATGCAAAGCATCAGATGCAGTGGTGTAAAGCACGCCGTCACTGGACTCTAGAGCAGTGGAGACATGTCCTCTGGAGTGATGAATCACACTTCTCTGTCTGACAATCTGATGGATGTGTCTGGGTTTGGTGGTTGCCAGGAGAACGGTACTTGCCTGAGCGTTTTGTGCCAAGTGTAAAGTTTGATGGAGGGGGGATAAAAGTGTGGGGTTGGACAACTTCATGTTTCCAGCTTTGTGGGAACAGTTTGGGGATGGCCCCTTCCTGTTCCAACATGACTGCGCACCAGTGCACAAACAAAATCCATAAAGACATGGATGAGTGGGTTTGGGGTGGAGGAACTTGACTGGCCTGCAGAGTCCTGACCTCAACCCGATAGAACACCTTTGGGATGAATTAGAGTGGAGACTGTGAGCCAGGCCTTCTCACCCGACATCAGTGCCTGACCTCACAAATGTGCTTGTGGATGAATGGTCAAACATTTCCATAGACACACTCTTAAACCTTGTGGACAGCCTTCCCAGAAGAGTTGAAGCTGCTATAGCTGCAAAGGTTGGGACAACTCAATACTGAACCCTACGGAAGAAGACTGAGATGTCATTAAAGTTCATGTACATGTAAAGGCAGGTGTCCCAATACTTTTGGCAATAGTGTGTGTGTGTATATATATATATATATATATTATTGTGGCATGGGTTTCTAAATTTTAGGATTTAACTTTTAGATTGTAAGGTCATGAGCAAGACTTACACTTTTGTCTTAAATTGTATTGTAACTGTACCTATTTATTTTATAAAGTGCTGCACAAACTGTTGGCGCAATATAAATCCTAAATAATATTATATAATTATATGATAATTTAAACTTTATTTTTTAAAATGAATTACACATTTCCTTACCATGAATTGGCTTCAGTATGTGCATTGTTTTGCTTGTTTCTACTTAATAGCACTTATTTCAACCCATTGAACCTCTAAATTATGCCTCTGCATCAAATTGCTGTGTAAAAATATGATAAAGCAACCAAACTGAGTTTCTACCCTTGAAATAAATGCTTTTACTGTGTACTAAAAGTGAACATAAGGATGAACACCGCATCAGCATGTTCAGTTTGGTAGTGCACAGTGAAACCTTTTCCTCTTGATAAGAAGGACTCCTATGAGGAGCTAAATTATTTAAAGCTGAACTCTAGGCAGATATAAAAGACAAATTAACTCAGCTCTGTTAATGTAATAATTAAGATTGAGTTTTAAAATGTTTGCTGTATAAGTTGCTGGATTTGACCTGTTATTTGCCTCTTGCAGTCCCTGGAGGAGAAAGTAAAGTGACAGAATGAGCTTATCAGTAAGCCTTTCAGTGGCCAGTCAGAGGCTGGAGCAGGTGATTGAGTGCCTAGACTGCTTAGGCTTGAATGATGATAGATGTCAGACTGAGGACATTTTGTTGCAAAAAGAAGTAAAGGGGGCAGCTCTGGTTTGAAGGTGGATATTGCAGCAAAAATAAATTTTTTTTTTTTTTTTTAATTCTAATTTTCTTGTTCAAAATTTTTTATTTTGTTCGTAGGGAGGGGTAACATAGATAAAACAAATAAAGTATACAATATACAATACTTATACAGTGAATTTTCTTGGGAATGCAGTATTAACCGTAAACATCAGAACGGTAACAGGTAAGAACTGGTTAACAATATTAGGTGGGGAATGTGAAGGTGGGAGAAGACAGGGGGAAGGTATGCGACTCTGCAAATGAAAAGAAAAAAGAAAGAAAGGGGAGCTGTAAGAGTAAAGGGGAGGGTACCAGAATAGTTAGGAGTGTTGGTTATGGGGTGAGAAGAGTTTCATCAAAGTTAGAGGGTAGAAAGTGTTCTACCCATGGGTCCCAAATCATCCTAAATTTGGGGATAGTATGCAAGATTGTGGTTTCTACTTTAGCATGGATCATCGCCTGGGTTACTTTGTTTCGGACCGCGGTAATGTTAAGCGGCGTAGACTTCCACGATTTGGCAATGACCTGTTTGGCAGCTGTAGTAACCTGTAATAGAAGCTTAAATTGTAGTTTCGTGACTTCGGGTGGTCGTAGGTTAAGCAACGCTGTTAGCGGGTTAGGATGGAGGTTTTTAAATTCTAATTTTAATGGAATTTTAATTTTTTTCTTTTTATTTTGTTCTTTGGATTTTTGCTTTAACCTGAACTGTCATTATCTGAACTGGACACTGCAGGAAATTTAGTGTGACCTCCTATTAGCAATATACAAAATGTTACTGGTCTATTGAGAGTGGTTTTAAAATTTACAGACATTACTGAGTACAACTGCATTGTATCATAGGAAATGGTTAAAGAAAGAAGAAGTTAAAGGGGAAATTAAAATGGTCATATACTGTATATAATCATTGTAATGCGTGTTACTATATCAATGCATTTTCCTTTTTCTACACCCATATAATTTAAATTAGTGGATATGAAACGACCACAAGGTGAACTTGGCTTGTCCAATCCAGATAACTGTTTTGTAACAGTGGTAAATAATATGATATGACCCTGGCATCTAGTACATTTTTAAAAATGAGAAATGCAAGCAAATAGGTTTATTAAGGAAGTGCTATTAAAATAATCCCTCAGAAATAAAAAAAAACATTTAAGAATGTTTATTCTTCCACCAATGGTTATTAACATGTTGCATGTTGGGGAAAAATGCGTGACAATAAAAAAGTGGAGAAATATGCTGCAGAAGCTTCATATAAAATCTTTAAAATAAAACTGTGTACAGATTGTTTGACTTAAGTCTCCTTCCATCATTTCTTTTTAAAGCCAAGGACTGTTGTATAGTTAACAATATTAAAAGCAATTTAATAGAAACATTTTCTGTACTAGAAATATGAATATATTTTTGTCAATGTGGCACAGGTGTATAAATTGAGACCAAACTGAATTTTATAGAATGTATAAAATAGATGTGTGACCTTCAAGAGTTTGTTCCAAAGAAAGTTGAATGAGCACACAAAGTGCATGCTTTAACTATAACTGTATGTAATTCTCACAAAAAAACCCACATTTTTCACATCAGTGAACTTCTGATGTTATATAAATATAATCGGTACAATGTGTTGTTGTTATTCTTTTGGCAGAACAAATATTAAGTATGCTGTGTTAATAATGACTACATTTTCTTCTTGTCAAAAGTGATGAGAAGAAGTTGAAAATATTTTAACAAAACATAAACTAAATACCAGTGGTTCTTTATTACACTGACATTTTTATATTCAACTTGTTTTTATTAGATTTTACAATTATAACAAGAGAGCAGAAAACAGGTTCAAAGTTGTACAATCACATAATGCAATAAACATTTTGTAGTTGTGCACATAGTAATACCTGTAATCAAAAAGGGTAGAATTATTAAGTCCTGTACACTGGGAGCCTAGGGGAAAGTGGGGGAGGGGAGATTGGCGGGTGAAGGGAAGGAGACAAGAGGGGTAAAGAATAACAGATGAACTAGGCCAGTCAACATAACTTTAAGTTGATGAAATTATCAAACTTGTACTTTACATCTAGGATTTCTTGACCATGAAGCCCGGAATTTATGGAATTTGGAAGTGATTTAGTGAAAATATTTTTACCATCTTGCATTGAGTGTTCAAATCTTGAATTACTCTGGGGAGTGGGGGTATTACTGTTGATTTCCATAGTTTGGTAATATTGTTCTTTGCTGCATACAGAATGTGTATGATAACTATGCGTATCTCCGGGGGGTATTTGTCTAGACCAAAGTGAAATAAGGCTAGTGTTGGGTCAGGCTTAACTGTGTTGCCTGATATTTCAGAGGTCATTTTGATTATACTGTTCCAAAACGACGTTAATGATTTACAGGCCCATATTGTGGGAAAGAGGGAACCTGTCTCACCGCATTGTCTCCAACACTGACGAACAGGTAGAGTACATTTTAGATAGGCAAACTGTGGTCAAGTACTACTGGTGCAGTAATTTTAGGTATAATTCCCAGTGCATGGCACAATGGGAAGCTTTGTAAGTCATTTTAAAGGCTTTGCACTACATTTGGTATGTGATAGGTTGAGGAAAGTGAAGTTCCCAGTTTTTTTTGAGATGATGTTTTAGATTGGGGTAATGTATCTATCAAGAGGAAGTAGAATAATGAATTTCCTTTGCCTTGGTTTTTGGGTTTGTCAAGGTAGAGGAATAGTTGTAATGGTGCTGTTACATTACAGGGGATTTTCTCATTATTCTGGCAATACATAATTCTAATGTAATTACATTTTTCACTTGAGGGTTATGGGAATTTGGTTTGAAGGAGATGGTAGGGAGTCAAATTTTGTTCTGTATATAGGTCAGATAAGGAATGGATACCTGCTTTTTCCCAGTTAGTTAAATTAATGTTGGGAATTAAAGAGAGAAGAACAATAAGGGGAGTGCGTATTGATTTGGAGGTTGAGAATGTGTGTGAGAAAAGGGCTGACCAAGCTTCTAAGGAGGCTTTGATACAGGGGTGTGTGTGTGGAGAGTGTTTGGTGGTGGTAGAGTGGAAAAGCAGAAGGGTCTGTGGGCTGGAAGGATGGAACAGTGGAAGTTCCATGTTAGTCCATATCTTTTCCCTGGTTGGATGCAACCAGTAGTAAATCTGGTCGAGGAGTGTGGCTAGATAGTAAGTATGTAAGTGTGGGAGGTTAGCACCTCCTCTATGATAAGGTCAGATTAATAAATTGTTGGTGCATCTGGGTCATTTTGATTCCCAAATGAATTGCGAGAATTGTTTTTGTGCTGTATGAAAAAATGTAATAGGAATAGTTATGGGAAGAGTTCTGAATATATAAAGTCGTTTGGGTAAAACAAACCTTTTTAGAGTGACTATGTGCCCTAATTTAGATAGTCCAAATGTACGAAATGACAGGAGTTCTTGAGGGAGAGAATGTAGAAATATTTTGTGGTTTAGATCATAGAGCTGTGATGTTGAGGTGGATATATTGATTCCTAGGTATGAATTCTTATACTGTACCGCGCTCCAATATTATCAACCTTTTGTGATTAACCTTTTTTGGTTGTGTGAATTTCTTAATATACCACCTATAATCCAATCATTACTTACTTCTATGGTGCTAAAATATACAATTAACATAAATTAATTTATAAATATGAATTAAAAAATTATATGTGATTATAACAAATATTAATAAAAAATTAATGAAAAATTGGAATGTCAATACTATGTGAATAAAATAATAAAAAATTAATAAAACATTAAAAAAAAAAAAAAAAAAAAAAAAAGGGAATGTCAATTATTTTCTTTAAATTTGAGATGGTGTTGTTATTCAATTTAGTTAATGTGATAAGTCTGTGTTGGCAGCTTGAACCTCTCCCTTGTCTCCTCTCCTCTCTCCTCAGCTCAGCTTTCTCAATTGTGCTTTCTTCACTGGCTGCTTTATATTTATTTGTGGATTTCCACATCCCCCAGAGGAAGCTACGAGTCCCTGTAGCGTAACGCGTAGGGGAGGGGCGGTGACGTTATCACGCATCCACAGAGGAACGGCGAGTATATTTACTGCAAGCAAACACATCAGCCAGGCTGTCTGAAGTACGATCTTGATACATTGTATGCAAAGCGTTATTTACATTTACACAATGTGAGTGGGAGATCAAAGAGCAATAAATCACTTATATCCCGGATAAGACACTATGTTTCTTTTCCCTTCTCTGCATGTTCCGTATATGGAGGAATAAACAAAGCAGCCAGTGAAGAAAGCACAATTGAGAAAGCTGAGCTGAGGAGAGAGGAGAGGAGACAAGGGAGAGGTTCAAGCTGCCAACACAGACTTATCACATTAACTAAATTGAATAACAACACCATCTCAAATTTAAAGAAAATAATTGACATTCCCTTTTTTTTTTTTTTTTTTTTTTTTTAATGTTTTATTAATTTTTTATTATTTTATTCACATAGTATTGACATTCCAATTTTTCATTAATTTTTTATTAATAGTTGTTATAATCACATATAATTTTTTAATTCATATTTATAAATTAATTTATGTTAATTGTATATTTTAGCACCATAGAAGTAAGTAATGATTGGATTATAGGTGGTATATTAAGAAATTCACACAACCAAAAAAGGTTAATCACAAAAGGTTGATAATATTGGAGCGCGGTACAGTATAAGAATTCATAGTTTAATTTCATACACCTAGAGAGGGTGTAATTAGTGCCTGGCGATCCAATATTTAATAAATATTCACTTAAGCACACAATTAACACTAATAATAGAGTAAGTTAACTCCTGGTGGCTCACAAATAACTATTCTATTAAAATTGATTCCTAGGTATGGTATAGAGTGTTCAGCCCATAAGAAAGGGAACTGTTTGGAACAAAGAGTTTGAGAGTTTTTTGTTGTATGTAAGTTTAGGATTAGAGATTTATTCTCATTGAGTTTATAGTACGAGACTTCAGTATATGAGTTTAGTATTTCCCTAATCCTATGTAAGGATTGAGTAGGATTAGTAATCATTAGGATAATATCATCAGCAAAGAGACTGATTTTGTGTTCAGTATCATGATATTTGATACCTGAGCAGAGTGGGTCTCTTCTGATTTTTGTAGCCAGGGGTTCAATAAGTAAGGCAAATATTATTTGGGACAATGGGCAACCTTGACGGGTACCATTCATGATGTGAAACAGTCTTGAGAGTATACCGTCTGTGAGTACTCTGGCTGATGGGGAGGAGTATAATGTCATAATAGCCGTTTGTAACCATCCCACAATACCCAGTTTTTGTAGAACTTCACACATAAATCCCCAATTATTGCGGTCTAACACCTTCTCTGCATCCAGAGATAGGAGCAGAGAAGGAGTTCGGTGAACCTGTAAGTTAAGGATTAGGGAGATCAAGCGTCTAGTAGTGTCTGGGGCCTGGCGACCTGGTACAAATCCCACCTAATCTGGGTGTATTAGGGACCGAATAAAAAGGAGCAATCTGCAAGCTAGTATTTTTGCATATAGTTTTATGTCTATAGGTCTTTTATAGGTCTATAGTTTTGTACTAGTTTCAGGTCCTTACCTGGTTTTGGAATTGTCGTGATAGTAGATTGTAACATTTCTTTAAGCATGTGACCCATGGTGGCAGCAGAGTTGAAGAAGTCAGCTAAATGTGGAACGAGAACACTGGCAAATTCTTTATAGTATTCATTTGTGTAGCCATCACTGCCAGGTGATTTGTTAAGGGGTTAGGTGAAGATTACTGATTCAATTTCTGAAGTATGAAAGGGTTCTGATATACTTTGTAATTGGGTAGGAGAGAGGGTTGGGAGTTTGATCGAGTGTAGGAAAGCTTGTATGGCTGCGCGAGATGGTTGCGGGGTTGTCTTATTATCTTTGAGGTTGTAAAGGGACTGATAAAAGTCTGCAAAGGCAATAGCTATGTCAAGTGGATTTGAAACAGGGGAATTAGATTTTGGAGATTTGATTGTTTGAATTTTGGTTTTTAGACGTTGTTGTTTAATTGATCTAGCTAGTAGAGAACTTGCCTTGTTACTTAAAAAAAAATAAAGCCAAATTGTACTCTTTAAGTTAAGGTCATATTGGAATAATAAGAGATATCTAAGTTTCTCTCTGTCGGCCAGTAGTGATGCAGAGTTGGGTTCAGTTGGATTAGATTTATTTAGATCTTCTTTATTTTTTGATAGACCACTAGTACCGCTTCTATCTGATGCCTCCTGCGGGTATTTAATTGAGCATTTAATTTCATAAGAATCATTCTTATAAATGCTTTATATGTAGCCCATACTGTTTGTATCGACACTTCTGGGGTATTGTTGGTTTAAAAAGAAAGATCATGTGCTTCCTTGATGATCTTCTTATGGGCAGGATCTGATAAAATGGAGGAGTTTAGTCTCCATGGTTTGGGAACCGATGAGTTGTTAGATGAACCCACAGACATAGAGATTGGAGCGTGGTCTGACCACATAATAGATCAGGCTAAAACAAAAAGTAATAGGTAGACTTGTTTTTATGTTATGATAGCCCCACTAAAGAGTATCTTCTACATCATCCCAAAATATGCAGGATGGATGATCATTTTGAATACAAAATAAACAATTATCTACAGATTACTTTTTTTTAAAAAGGCAAATGATGCAATTAGCAAAACATGGCAATGGCAAGGATATGCAACTTTGTAACGTGTTACCTAGGTTGCACAGTAGTGTATCTGTGACTACATTCTTTTTTTTTATAAATACTTATTAATTTTCCAGCAAAATTCATATTACAATCCTTTTCCCTACTTAAAGGGATACCAAAGCAAAAAAAAATATAACAAACAGAACAATACAATCTTACAAATAATTATCTCCCTAAAATAACTCCATACCCCCTGGGTTAATCTATATATTTTTTTCTGCATCTCTTCATCTATTTCCATCTCCAAATCTCTTTCCCATTTTTCTATATACCTCAGTTTAGTGCTATTATCTATATCAGTGAAAATTCTATATATTTTTGCAGTTCCGTGTTTCCCATCCCCCCTTTCATCTAACAATCTTTCAAATGGATTCCAATCCTTCCTATTTCTAAAAGGTCTTGGAAGTCCTCCTACAAAGTGCTTCAATTGGTGATATTGCCATTCATCCATCCTTTTGAAAATCTCCCCTTTTTTCCTTTACCAACTCCTTTAGTGATCTCAGTTCCTCCCCCACCATTATGTCTCTTAATCATGCATCCTCTTTTATAATCCATTTCCCTGTGATATCCTCCCTACCTGGTGCAAAAAAACTGTGTTCCTTAATGGCATCAATAGTGAATTAAAAACCCACCCCTTCTGTCTGTGCATTATATCCCAAGCTTTCAAAACATTTAAAGTGTACAAACTTGTGTCATTATCCAAACCCCTATATTGTGTGGGCACCCATATAATCCTACTTAGATTCGCCCCACTCAATGTATTTTCTATTTTGACCCAACTTTTCTCTGGATTATGCGTCCAATCAAAGATTCTCACCATTATCACAGATTTATAATACCTCTTAAAATCTGGTACTCCCAATCCTCCCATCTCTTTATTTCTACTCAGTGTTTCATAACAGATTCTAGGATTTTTATTCTTCCAAATATATCTTGTTATCATTTTTTTAAGTTCTTTAAAATATATCTCTGGCAATTTGATTGGGGCCATTTGAAATTTATATAATACTTTGGGCACAATTATCATTTTTATCAGATTTATGCAACCTATCCAAGACAGGTTTCCACCCCCCAATCTCCTCAATTCTTGTTTAATCTCATTTAGGAGAGAAATGTAATTTGATTTATACAAGTTCTTACATGAAACTGAAAGTTTTACCCCTAGATATTTTAATTCTCTCTCTCTCTCCATAGGAAGGGTAATTCTGCTTGTATATTTTCTCTTTCCTTGTTTGTAAGATTTATATTTAGGATCTCAGTTTTTGTCGGGTTAATTTTCAAGTTTGATAACTCCCCATATTCCTTCAATAACCTCATTAGATTTGGGAGTGTTATCCTAGGATTTCCCACGTAGAACATCAAATCGTCTTTACCCACCTACCCCCTCCCTCTATGCGTGTTCAATAATTTTTCTAAAAGCCCCTGATGGCAAAAACTGTGTTCATAAAAAGCAACCGTAAAAAAAACGGCGTAAAAAAGAACAAGAGGACAAAAAGGACAAAAAGGGGCAAGGGAGGAGACAGAGAGAGAGAGGAAGAAAGGGTAAAAAAAAAAGGAACACCCCCCCTCTTCCCTCCTCACCCCCCCTACCCTCTCCCTCCCACCATCTGCCATTCCTCTCTCCCCATGTCCCCTATATCTTCCTTCTCCTCATCCCACCCTGGAATCTTTATTCTTTGTATTTCAAGCCTATCACAAAAATCCCTTAAATCCTCAGGAAATCTCAGCATGGCCGTGAGTCCATTTTTCCATCCAATTAAGCTCGCCTGAGCTCCCCATCTGTAACGCACATTCTGTTTTCTCATCTGTTCTGTCAGGGGTTTTAAAGTTCTCTTTCTCCATAATGTCTCTGGTGCTAAATCTGCAAAAAATTTAACTTTTATTTCTTCATATTTAATACTTGTTCTTCCCTTTATTTTCTTCCATATCTCTTCTTTATCGCTCAGCCTATGAAATTGGACGATTAAATCTCTCGGTCTTTCTCCGCCATTGCTTTGCTGGGCTTTCCCTACTCTAAATACCCCGTCCAGTTTATATATTTTTGACATATGTCTGTCCATTATGGAATTTAGGATTTTACTCATTAACCCTTTTAAAGTCCTCCCCCTGTGAACTCTCTGGGATTCCTCGTAACCTGAGATTTTTCCTTCTATCCCTTTTTTCTTGATCCTCAATTTTATAAAGCAGTTTTTTTTTGGTCTTTTTGATTTCTAATGTCCGTTTCCTAAGATCTAAGATATCCTGGGCATGATTTTGAAGTTTCCCCTCTGTTTCTTCCACTCTGCCTAATAATTGCCCAAGATCATTCCTTATTGCTGTTATTTCATGCTTTATTGAGTTTTCCAAGCTTTTAAACATTTCTCCCATTTCTTTCTTATTCGGCACTTGTAGTTCCCTTTCCAGTTCTCTCTCTTCCATATTTCCTGACATATGTTGAGTACTACTGTTGATTCCTAGGGATAGTCTAGGACTTTTTTACATGCTAACATCCCATTCGCTCTTTTCACTTGTTCCCAGGGGACTTTCTGGGGTCATGTTTCCCTGAGACATATTCTTTTTTATTGAGCCAGTCTGGGCTCCCTTGACCCCAGTTCCTTTTACACTTTTATTCTTCATATCTTCTGGTCCCTTTTCAAAACACCGTTGAAGATTTCCTCTATTCAACTAAAGACCCAGGTTTTCCCTGCTTCTTTAAATGTCCACTTGAATTTTAGTTTACATTTCTAGGGTCCTTTAGTTTAATTTAATCTTCCTCTTTGCTGTTTTGATCTTCCTAGAAGCCCCCCTTGGAACCCCCCTTCTCTACTTCACATGCTGCTCCTTAATATCAAACCCAGCATTATACTGTTTTTCACAGCCGATCTCACTCACCCTCCTCTCTTCGTATTTTTCCTGTCAGACTCTCCGGCTGCTGTTATCCGTCTCTCCAGATCTTTTCCTCTTCCTTTGGGGGGGTTCCTCTGTATATCTCAGTCCTTTTACTAGGGCTTCAGGCAAGGCATCAATTTGTCCTTTGTTCAGGGTATCCAGGACACAGACCACAGAGCAGGGAGAAGCCGGAGAACAGACCGCATCTCTGCCTGTCCTCCGGACGCTGTCGGCTTCTCCTCTTCCCAGTACTCCCTTGCGGTTACCACGTGGTCCCACCTTGTCTCTCCGTCTCCCCGGAAACCCGGCTCTTCCTCTGGAATCTCCTCCACCCGACCCGAGGAGAGACGCCAGCCGAATCCACTGGCACTTCATTGGGGCGCCACCTCAGCAACTAATCTCAGGTCATCTCCTTCCCACGTGAGTCCCGGGGAAATATACACTCCGCCACGGCATAGAGGGTATGGGAGGTCAGGATCCGAGGTCTCGGAGAGCAGCTACATCGTGCTCTCTGAAGCCGCCATGCACAGGCCCCTCCCCCTCCTACTTCCAGACTTGTGTCTCCTGTGACTACATTCTAATCATACTCAATGCTTTTTTATCCTAGGTTCAAAAGAAACAGCCAACTTGGCAAAATGCATATTTTATATAGTAACTATTCCCCCTCCTTTTTGTACAGTGGCTACTTTAAGGAACACCAATTGGTCACTACACCTTGCGAATATATATGGGACAATTAATAAGGTTACCATGCACAACCCATGTGAGAGGTGATAAGCAAACAAAACAGTGGTCAAGTTTTTTAAGTAGAGTCTCAGAAACACCCATTGGGAAGCTGGTAGTGGCATGTTATGTAGAGAAAAACAATCAACAGTTTAAATATATTCTAAAATATATTTCATAGTGAATATATTACACAAGTAAAAATGTTATATGGTATTATATGAGTTAGGATTGATTTTTCTAAAAATATAGAAACTTTCCATAGTGAATGCTCACTTTACTTAGTGAAAAAAGGTGAAGCATTGTAATAGGTAGCAAACACTGAGGTGCAACGCTTGACTTACTCTGTAGCAAATGTTAGATATTTGTCAGATGAGGTCCAGCTGCGCAAACATTGTTTGGCACCTTTATAGTGCTTGGGCATCAGAAAAGGTTACATTATACTGCAGCAAATATTAGAACTTTGGCAGTGGAGGACAAAATGCAGAGTTTTTGTGAGGCACCTTTTCAGTGCCTGAGCACTGGAATAGGCCAGAAACAATGAGGTGCATAGGAATAGACCAGAAGAGATGGCAGGATTTTGCAATGGGGGCAGATTTCATGTGGCATAGATGACAATTTAAAGTCTACTCTAGCTTGATTGACAATTTAAAGTTCTACTGTAGAATCAGCAGCAGGTCATTTGTAATCCAAGACAGAAATGGGAGATAAATCCAAAAATGTATGGTTGTCAGAAATGTAATGCAAGCTCTTGTCTATGGTCCCTTCACACCTTCCAATGCACAGGAATAGGCATAAAAATGCACATGCACATTTTTTTCAATGCAGCATGCCATAATGCATGGTAGTAAATTACCAAACACTGTAGCGTTCTGCAACTCAGGTAAATTTCCTTAGTGTGTTGGGGTACTGTCAGAAATGAATGTCACCACAATACAGGTGTAATGCATAGGTAGATAGGAACTCTAAGAAAGGTGATTTGTGTTTAATATATAAAGATTCCCTCTTGCTTCCTGCAGCTTCTTTGGGACAAGAAGTATAAAAAAAAAATCTCCCCAGAAGAGATGCAGAGAGCAAAATAAACCCTGATCTAACCCTTCCCTACTATAAAATTATATATATATATATATATATATATATATATATATATATATAAACTAAAATATATACAGTGCATCCAGAAAGTATTCACAGCACTTAACTTTTGCCACATATGTTACAACCTTATTCCAGAATGGATTAAGTTCATTTTTTCCCTCAACATTCTATAAATAATACCCCATAATGACAACATGAAAGAAGTTTGTTTTGAAATCTTTGCAATTTATTAAAAATAAAAACTGAAAAAAACCCCACATGTACATAACTATTCACAGCCTTTGCGCAATACTTTGATGAAGCACCTTTAGCACCAATTACAGCCTCAAGTCGTTTTGAGTATGATGCTACAAGTTTGGCAAACCTTTTTTTGTACAATTTCTCCCATTCTTCTTTGCGGTACCTCTCAAGTTCCATCAGGTTGGATGGGGAGCGTCGGTGCACAGCCATTTTCAGATATCTCCAGAGATGTTCAATCGGGTTCAAGTATAGGCTGTGGCTGGGCCACTCCAGGACATTCACAGAGCTGGCCCGTAGCCACTCCTTTGTTATGTAGGCTGTGTGCTTAGGGTCTTTGTCCTATTGAAAGATGAACCGTCGTCCCAGTCTAAGGTCCAGAACACTCTGGAACAGGTTTTCATCAAGGATGTCTCTGTACATTGCTGCATTCATCTTTCCTTCGATCCTGACTAGTCTCCCAGCTCCTGCCACTGAAAAACAACCCCACAGCATGATGCTGCCACCACCATGCTTCACTGTAGGGATGGTATTGGCCAGGTGGTGAGCGGTGCCTGGTTTCCTCCAGACATGATGCTTGGCATTCAGGCCAAAGAGTTCAATCTTTGTTTCATCAGATCAGAGAGTTTTGTTTCTCATAGTCTGAGAGTTCCTCAGGTGCCTTTTGGCAAACTCCAGGCAGGCTGCCATTTGCCTTTTACTGAGGAGTGGCTTCCGTCTGGCCACTCTACCATACAGGCCTGATTGGTGGAGTGCTGCAGGCATGGTTGTTCTTCTGGAAGGTTCTCCTCTCTCCGCAGAGAAACGCAGAAGCTCTTTCAATGTGACCATAGAGTGCTTGGTTACCTCCCTGGCTAAGGCCCTTATCCCTCGATCGCTCATTTTGGCCGGTCGGCCTGCTCTAGGAAGATTCCTAGTGGATCCAAACTTCTTCCATTTATGGATGATGGAGGCCACTGTGCTCAATGGGACCTTCAATGCTACAGAAAATTTTCTGTACCTTTCCCCAGATCTGTGCCTTGATACAATACTGTTTCAAAGGTCTATGGACAATTCCTTGGACTTTATGGCTTGGTTTGTACTCTGACATGCACTGTTAACTGTGGGACCTTATATAGACAGGTTTATGCCATTCCTAATCATGTCCAGTCAACTGAATTTCCCACAGGTGGACTCCAATCAAGTTGTGGAATCATCTCAAGGATGATCAGTGGGAACAGTATGCACCAGAGCTCAACTTTGAGTGTCATGGCAAGGGCTGTGAATACTTCTGTACTTGTGGGTTTTTTTTCATTTTTAAATTTTTAAGAAATTGCAAAGATTTCAAAACGAACTTCTTTCAGGTTGTCATTATGGGGTATTGTTTGTAGAATGTTGAGGATAAAAATTAATTTAACCAATTTTGGAATAAGGCTGTTTATATAACAAAATGTGACAAAAGTTAAGGGCAGTGAATACTTTCTGGATGAACTGTATACACAAATTTTATATATTTTAAAAAGGGCTTTTCCAAAAAAGTGTTCATTATAATTATTACAGATTACATTTTATTGTTATATAATAATCGTTTTGAACTTTTGTTTTAGAATATTTGAACTTAAGCAATACTGAGGAATTCAATAAGGCTGCTACACCATTTTCTGGCATTAATCCTTCTTGTTAATGTATTGCGCCAATTCATGAAGCACTTACGACACTTTTGGTTTTGACAGAAACCTGTGTACCAAATTCAGGTAGTTATAAAATGTGCCTCTTTTACATTGTGGCACAATTAGTGCTCCAAGTTCAAAATGAATTACTGACACTTCAGATCTTACAAAAGTGGAGCTAATTAAGACCAACTCTCTCTTGGTGTACAGAGAGAAACTGATACAGAAAGATTTTGCAAAAGTGTCTCACATGCGTTCTAAAAGTGGTGTCACATGTACCAAATTCAAGTACAAGTTCTAGACAGGTACATGAAATTAGCGCATTCTGTACGATTTTTAGAATGCATGAGAGACACTTTCCCAAAATCTGTGTGTGCCAGTTTTTATGAAATCCAAGGTATATCTTTGTTTTAACATACACTCATATGTTAAATATTTATTAATTTGCTGTTGCTTATTAATAAAGACTCCTGAATAGTAAATCCAGAACCCTTAAAAGGGAAGTATGGCCAAAGCTTTACTTCTCTTCTGGTTCACAGGAGTGCACTTGCATTTGCTCTTCTTTTGCTCTTCTGTGACCCAGAATCTACCAACAGTGGGCTAAAGCCTGCTGTCAGCTGATATCATAGAGTCACTCTGTTTCTTAAAACTGCTTCTGCCCCCTCTCCTGCCCAGAGCTCCAATGAGCACTGGAGGGGCAGAGCAGAAAGCATTCTCTCCACTCCAGATAGACTGAGAACTGAGTGATCAGCTTAGAGCTGTCAAGAGAAAGTTGCAGCATCACATAGATGCTGCAGCATGAAGTTCAGTATGTTTGTTTTGTTTTAAATCAAGACTTCTCCTTTAACCACTTGCCCTTCTGAGGATTTACCCCCCTTCCCGACCAGGCCATTTTTTGCATTACTTTAACTGACAATTGCGTGGTCATGCAACGCTGCACCCAAATTAAATGTACGTCCTTTTTTCCCACAAATTGAGCTTTCTTTTTGTGGTATTTGATTGCCTGTGAGTTTTTATTTTCTGCGCTATAAAAAAAGACCGACAATTTTGAGAAAAAAACTATATTTTTGACTTTTTGCTATTAAACATGTAAAGTAAAAAAAAATTTAAAATCAAATTTCGTCAGAAATTTATGCCAAAATGTATTCTGCTACATGTCTTTGCTAAAAAAAAAATCCCAATACATGTAAATTCATTGGTTTACATGAAAGTTAGAGTGTTTACAAATGACGGTATAGATATTGGAATTTAAAAAAAAAAAAATTTTCAGTAATGGTGGCGATCAGCGACTTATAGCGGGACTGTGACGAGCATCCTGACACTGGGGGGAACTGACTTGGTGTCACTAACATCCCAATACAGTGATCAGTGCTAAAAAAAAAAGCACTGGCTCTGTACTAATGGCATTGAGCAGAAAGGGGTTAACATCAGCGGCAATCAAAGGGTTAATTGTGTGCAGGAAATGTTTTACTTAGGGGGCAGTGTGTGTGGGCTTTACTGTAATCACACTGCTTTGGATGGCTGTGCTGTGCACAGCCATCCAGAGCAGTGTGCCCGAGTTTACATGGAGGAGAACTGTTAGTAAACAAAGCAGCCCTCCTCCCTGTCAGAGATCCTCGGTAATCACCGGGTGCCAGCAGGGAATCACTGGCCAGGACCTGGTGATTGACAGCCGTGGCTGGCAGTGGGGGTAGGGAGCATATGGCTGGTGTGCACCCCCTACCCGTGAACACAAAATCACATATATATACATGATATTGTGCACCCCTGCCGCCCTGTAGCAGTATATCTGCTATAGGGCAGTCAGGAAGCCGTTAATTCTGCAAGCTAATCTTACTAATGTTTTACCATCTACAGCAACTATCTTCAGTTCTAGTAGTAATGGGGGTAAAAGAAAGTAAATCACAATATGAGGAATTATAAAAACAGCCATAATTCTGTTATCTCATTTAGCAATAGCAATGCTAAGAAGGTGTTTCCATCTAAGCAGGTAACATAAAATAAAAGTGGAGAAACACAACCCTTTTTTTAGAAAAAACAAAAATCCATTTTATACAATCTTCGTGACAACAGTTAGATGTGAGTGAATTAAAACAGTTAGGAAATGAATTCAAATTAGGCAAGAAAGCACAAATAGCTTGTTACACTATCCAGGTGCTGCTGTGCTACTAATGAGTTAAGCACAAGAGGTAAATATGAATGTAGATTGCTGAATAAAAGGGATGGGTACTTTCTGTATGAATTTTATTGCTGGCAAGTCCATAGTACAGGTGGGATTATTACTTAAGCCTTTGCTAAATTGCTGCTATCTATTACCCAGAGTGCCTGTCTGGCACTAACTTATACAGACCATCTACCCCCGTCAAGAAAATGATTTATCACTGTCAGGAGCCTAATTACACGATTAATTAATAATCTAGCCTTAAAGTGATTTCCAATGCAACTTGACATTCATTAGTATAATTTATGAATAATTAGTTTTTCAGCACAGTATATTAAATATATTAATCTGTCACATAAAACTGCAAAACAAACCCACAATATGCAATAGTGTTTTGTAGTGTTAACAGTGGACAATGCAAATTGCTGTATGTAGTACCAGAGAGCATTTCATTTGTGTCTTTGTCATACACAAAAAAAAAGTTTGACAGCTAAACTCTCCCTTTTAAGGAGTGCTTTGGGAAAGGTGCTTTTAGGAAAGAGGAATAGCATGCTACAAAATATACAATATCACTTTTATTTTCTGTCAAAATTGTACTGCTAAAGTTGTGTTCAAAAGCTTCAAAAAAGTCAAAAGGGTCAGTTCAAGATAAAAAAAAAGCATATATTATAAGCAGTATCGTATATACCATTGTTGCTCAACCTTTTTTCAGTCAAGGCACCCTTTAACATTCTGCACAATCTCAAGGCACCCCATTCTAAAATGTAAAAAACTATTCTAATAGTTTTACATAACGCAGCAATATCCACATGCGTAGGACACCCAAAGAGGTGATTTATTCTTCCAAAGCAAATATTCCTTTGCAGACTGGTACTGACTAATATAACAGTGTTTCTCCTTTAGTTTCTCTCCCTCACTCAGCTAATGTGACCCCACTGATGATGGAGAGGGGCAGGGGAGGAGCAAACAAGGATGCTGTGCAGTCGCCCGACGTCCTCTTTATCAACTAATGTAATTGGTTGTTAGGATACCAGCAGCTGGCAGGTTGTAAAAGTGAGCAATGAAAACCTATGGATTTGTGTAACTAAAAGGAAGGCTTGATGCACTTGCTGTGTTGTATACAATTTAAGGGCAGATTTTAAGCATATTGCCAAGGCAACCCTGAAGAGGACTGAAGGCACCCCAGGGTGCCGAGGCACCCTGAGTGAGAAAATTCCTGTACTACAGACAATCCAATAAGACATCTCACCAAAGTTTATCCAGCATAGTGTGAAGTTTCAGTATGTCACAGTATCTTTTGTTAGACATTTTTGGGAAATAGGCCCCACCTATGCTTTTTGTCTATTTTGGATAAAAAGCTGTGCCTAGTCAATAAATGTCTGGGATTGTATTTGCTATTACATAAGTCCTTTTGATTTGGATTGTAGCTGATCTGAAGGTGGTTAAAAGTTTATAATAAAATGTATTACCCATATATTCTAATAAAGATAGTTTTTATAAACTGAGGCTATGTCACCTGTAGATATGTAAACAGAGATGCGTGAAACTCCAAGATGAATGGCAAATACCACACGCTGCCAATATGAACCATGATCAAAGAAATCCAACATAAGGTTTCAGTTCATTCTCCCACCCATCAGACACACCCCTCTAATGTGTTTCACCCACTAAGGGCTTAATCATAGAGAAAAATGCGTGTTGAGCAAGTCCATTTATATGCATCATAAGCCCAAAACGAAGTAAGAAGAAGCTTGGTCCCAGGAAGCATGATTACATATGCAACACAACGACATCAAGCTATCCATCATGTTAGGTAGAGAGACCAGGAAAAAGTCCATTATCACATGTGCAACACAACACCATCTAGCTATCCAACATGTTAGGTACTGAGAGACCAGGACAAAGTCCGATATCACATGTACAGCAGAACGCCATCTAGATTCCAATCATACTAGGCACTGAGAGACCACAAAAAACAGATCCGTTAGTCCACTGGAGGATAACAGTGACATCATCTGTCATGATTGTAATGTACAGTATATAATAATAAAAAACAATAATGTCAACTAGCAAAAAACTCCAAGTAAAGAATGACAAATATAAATACTAGAAATTGGTATATGCCATAAACACTGTGGAAATATATAACATATCTCAAATCTTTGTCATGTTACCAGTTGCAAGTCATATTGTCAACTGCAAGTCATGTTTATCCATAGACAACTACATCCGAGTACCTAGATTAAAGAACAAAAAAAGTGTGTAGCCAATCATATTAAAAGTTTTGAAACTGGTCAAAGATTGGCTACTGAAGGTACAAGAAATAAAATGTGCAGAAGAGGTATTCATTCAGATAATTATAACAAATTTTACAATACCTGTGCCTTCTGCATAAATTTCACTTCCTCTGACTTGTAGAAACAACTAATACAATGACTAAATGAGTTTACATAGGTGAGATTTTGTTCTACACTGTAGACCATATGACCAGTCGACAAGGGATAAGTTGAGTTGTATATTGGTTCTTTTTTCTTATTTTCCCTGGGGGAATTTAGGGGTTCTCTTGACCCCCTCATCTCTTCTCAGCCTTTTCTTTTTCTTCATGTACTATGCATTCTTTTATTTATGTCTGTCACCACATTGCAGGCATTTTCACTCACTTCCTGTCCCAGTGATGACTGTGCAAAGAAATGAGTATGAAAGGCAAGAACACAAATAAAAACAGTCAAAAATTCTAACACCACTTCAATAAAATTGTGTTTAATTTTGGTTGCTTCCCCATGGGAGAGATTTCCATTTACCAAATAGGGACACAACTGGAAATTCTAAAAGAGGCCCAACCCTTCCCCATTATTTTAAAAACAAAGAACAAATTGGCTTTAGTAACTGATGTAATATAAACCGCAATCATCATTAACCGCTTTCCCACCACCCTATAGCAGAAATACTGCTACAGGGTGGCAGGGGTGCGCAAAATCACACACATATATATATATATGTGATTGTGCCAGTTTCAGCCTTGGCTGTCAATCACGGGGTCCCAGCCGGTGATTACTTGCTGGCACCCGGTGATTGTCAAGTATTACCGAGGGGGGAGAGATCTGTATGTGAACAATACAGTTATCTCCCCTGTCAGCTCCAACACACTGCTTTGTGTGCATACAGTGTGCTTACACACACAGCCCACATAGTAAAACAGCACACAGTTAACCTTTTGACCGCCCCAGATGTTAACCCTTTCCTACCCAGTGTCGGTGCTTTTTATTAGCACTGCTCACTGTATTGGTGTCACTGGGGCAGGGGCGGACTGACAACTCATGGGGCCCCCGGGCAATAGGGGATCATGGGGTCCCTGTGTCCTTGCAAAAACTCAAAAAAGTCTATGAAAAAGGTACCAGGGGCATCTCATGGGGCCCCTTACTGACCCCGGCCCTTGGGCAGTGCCCAAGTTTCCAAATGGTCAGTCCTCCCCTGGTCAGATGGAGAAAAACTTCCAGAAAACTCAAAAGCTCTAGTGAGGCAGCTTCCACATAGCAAGGCTTCTGTCGTTGGGCACCCAAACCATAGACACACATAAAGGAACACCAGACCAAAACCGAATAAGGGTCTACGATACAAACCAGATAAAGACAAGCCATTTACTAAATGTGATGTTCTGTCAGTGGTGAACAGTCTATATGGTCCACTGGGATTTGTGGCTTCCATCAACATAAATGGTAAATCCTTATTAAGACAGCTATCATAGACTATTAAATATTGGAGTGCTCCACAACCAACAGACAAACATTCAAAATGGGAGTCCTGGAAACAATCTTTACATGCCTTGGATGGAATTGACATACCATGCTGCTATACTTCAGCTTCCCTTGCTGCAAGTTGGAGAAAAGAGATTCACATTTTCTCAGATGCATCCACTGACGCCAAAGCAGCTGTTGCCTACCTCAAGGTAAGATATTCTCTCAATCACACCCATGTAGGGTTTCTGTTTGGCAGAGCTAATTTGGCACCTAAGCTTGAGCACACAATTCCCAGGCTTGAATTTTGTGGGACTGTGCTAGCCGTAGAAATTGCAGATTTTATACTGTGAGAGCTGGACATTCAGATAGATGACATCAAATTCTACACATGTTCCATCAGAGTTTAATCCTGCAGATCATGCCACCAGACTAGTGTCTGCCATAATCAATTCAAGACCACTTTTTCCAGTGTCAAAAGGTCCAGAGTCTCCAACTATCCTTGCTCCAGCTACTCTTCTTACCCAGAAGCTTGGGTCTGTTCCTGCTCCACCTGGATACTTTAAAGCAGGTAATCTATACCATGATCAATGGAAGCGAGTACAACATCTCGCCAACTGCTTCTTGAATTGTTGGAAGATGGAGTATCTTTCTCTTCTGCAAGGATGCAGAAAATGGCAATGTGTGAACCCTAATCTCCAAGTTGGAGACCTTGTTCTGCTCAAAGACAAACAAGCATTAAATGGCCTAGGGGGCTCTTTGTAAAGACCATTCCTAGTGATTATAGCAAGGTATGTAAGGTAGAGGTGAAAGTTGCCAGAAAAGGTACTGTAAAGACTTTCATCAGACCCATCACAGAACTTATTTTGCTCTTGCCGTT
Organism: Staurois parvus; assembly: GCF_062004578.1. Classification (NCBI taxonomy): domain Eukaryota; kingdom Metazoa; phylum Chordata; class Amphibia; order Anura; family Ranidae; genus Staurois; species Staurois parvus. The sequence goes on from NW_028317803.1 coordinate 1,614,550, forward strand.
TGGGAACTGAGCTTGCTTACCTGGGTTTTTTGGATCCTGTTTCTGACCTCAAGAAGAATGTGCCTTGAACTTTAATTGACATTACTTAATGCTTTATATTGCAGTTATTGTTGTTGCATATATATGCATGTTCTTTCCTTTTGTCTTTCAGGTCTTCAAGACAACTGTAAATTGCACTGCACTGTATTTATTTGCACTGCACAACTATTGTTATGTTGTAATATAGTAGTATTTTGCAATACCAGATGGGGAGTGTGCTGTTACACTTTTTGTATAAGAATATAACACAATGCATAGTTATGGTTAATGTTTAGATTTCTGTGAACTGAGAATTTATATAGTTAATTTTCTTAAGCCATTGTTTATTGAACCCAGTATAGTTGGTTAATATACTGCCATTTTTGTTATGGCACCATCTTTTTCTGCATTGCCTCCCATTTTATGATGACCTTTCTTTTTCTTCTAGCAATGAATTTTGGGATAAAGATGTCTGCATGTCTCACACCTACTTGTTAATGTGCTCACATGGAGGAATGGATTTCCATGTTTTGACCTGTGAATACCATCCTTTCAATCATCTTCCACATCCTGTTGTCAACTGTTCACCTTCTGCATTCAATAAAAGATATTCTTGGATGGGAAAAGTTATTTTGTGAGTCCAGCTATCTGATAAAGACTGCCCGAGGTGATTGTATCTGCTTATACAGGCCAGGCATAGAGGTCTCAGAAAGAGATAAGTCACTAATACAACAGTTGGAGTCAGAATACCTACGTCCTTAACCTCCCTAGTGGTATGAATATGTCCATTATTCTGTGCTCAAAGCGGTACATTTTTTTGCATGGAAATATGTTTTTTTTTTATTGTAGGCCTGTAATTTTTAGGAATAACTCACTGAAATCTGTCCGAACAAGAGTCTAGTAAAAATCCCGGGTAGGATAAAACCTGACACACAAAATCATAAATTGTAATTTAATAAATAATTATAAAAAATAATAATATAATAATAATAAATTTAATTCAATAATATAATCAAACCAAAAACACTGAAATTTGAAATAGAGCGCCAAGTTCGCACATCACTGAGCAAAGTCGCAAAATCGTTTTCAGTGTCTGATGACAAATTTCCCCACAAATCATTATCACTCACTTCTGCAAGTGGTTCTAATTTACTATCGCTGTTCTCTAGCTGGTCTAAAACTGATTTTGACATAAAGGAACGCTTTTTGGATGCCATGGACATTTCTCAGTTTCCAGGCAGAAAGAATAGTAAAAATGCAGGCAGGGCACAGGACAAATCACTAGGGACAAAATGTATGTGAAATGGTTTAATACAGTAATGTTTTACTATGTGATTTTAGTGATTTTTGTGAATGTCACTTTTTGGCATTTTCAAATTTCCCGCCATTCCATCCCCCTTACATCCCGACGCTCGCAGGGGACAGAACCCAGATGACAGATGCCGGCATCCGCCGGATTACATTGCCGGGGACACTGCAGGAGGGACATCGTGGCAGCACAGGACAAGGTAAGTGATCGAGGGATCCCAGAGCAGCGCCGCATGGTAAGCCCAAGTGTAGCTCGGGGTTACTGCTTGTGGTACTGAAACTTTACCCTGAACTACACTCGGGAATACCGCCAGGGAGGTTAAGTAAAGCAGTAAGTCCTGTGATAGTAGTGATGCACTGATATATAGGCAGTTGAAAAATTATTGGGTGAAAATAGGGTCATCAGCGTTTTGCCGATAGAAAAAAAGGTGCCAATATTGATAAATGACTTCAATGTAAAATTGTGTCCCATTGAGTTCAATGCAACCCCCTCCCCTCATTTGCTTCAATACAAAAACACCTTTCATTGACTTCAATGCAAAAACGCCCCCAATTGACTTCAATGCAAAATCACATCCCATTGACATCAATGCAAATTTGCATCTAATTGACTTCAATGCAAAATCACATCCCATTGACATCAGTGCAAACTCACATCCAATTGACTTCAATGCAAAAACGCCCCCTATTGACTTCAATGCAAAAACACCTCTATTTAAGTTTTTTAATTAAGTTTTATTAATTAAGTATATTTCACTTTACATTCTGTTCAGTTTTTGTGTGTTACTTTCAATAAAAGTTATTTTATGTTACTGGATTGTATTTTTAAAATTCATATTCATTTAAATTCATGATATTAATTAAAAAGTCAAATACAATACAATTATATATACAATTGATTTTTTTTTTCAAAAAACTCCATTTCGGTTTTGGTTTTTGGCCAAGTGCGTCCTAAATTTTTGGTTTCGGTTTCAGTCCAGAATTTACATTTTGTTGTACCACTAGTAGATAGGAGGTGGTTCTGCAAATTACTATAATATTACAATATATTGCTTTTGGAAAGTATGGATAAGGTATGATTAGAAAATAACATTAAGACTAGTGTTCCTCACTAAGATTACCATCCTGAAAAACAAAGTATATTTCTGTATTGCATGTTTACAATATGGCATGCTGGTTTTTGTATTTGTGATTTACAGAGATTTGTAACCCCACATAGATTTGGTGGGCATAAAACTGTAGTTATTTCAGGACTCCAAACACACAAAAATAACTTTTACAATTTTTAAAGCTGTGTAAATGACCATTTGTGATTACTAACTGTATATGCTTTTTGTTTCTTTTCTTTTCTCAGAACAATATATTTTTGTAAGGTTAGCAATAGTTTATTTATATCCAATTTTCCTTTTTACTTCATGAATAAAGTTCTCTTATATATAATCAACTATTGCTTAATAACCACAATGTTACATATGTCCTTGCACATTGATTGCTGCCATGACTTCAACTCAATATTAGTTTAACATTTTAGAATTTCAACAAAAGCAAATGAGTTCACTATCAGACACTTTTATTAGTCCGCACAGTAAAATAATTGAACCAAAGACACCATGCATCATTTGAGTGTAAAAGTATTCATTTTTCAAAAAGATTGCATGGGAAGTTGCACATTCTTTTTCTATCTTGGACATAACAAATGAAGCATGATGAGCCCTACTTATTATTTAATCAGAAACCTTGTTCTCTGCAGTAAGAGATAAAGGACTCATTTTGTATATTGCAGTTTCAAAAGGAAATCATGCTGTGTTTTTCTATTACAAACAGGATTAAAACTATGAAAGCGGGTTACTCTGTAATTCTAACTATGGCTCTGATCTGCTAAAAGGTTTTGGAAAATAACTGTCATTGTCATGACCCACCATTTACCATTCTATACCTACAAGCATGGCCAGAGTTAGCAATGCATATTACTGTGTCAATAATCCTCCCGTGGTATTTCAAAGCTCGTTTGCATTTTTATTAAACCTTTCCGTTAGCATTTCATAAAAATGGAATTTATTAATTATCAATTTAAATCCATACTTTGATACCATGGGTCATTATTAAATGGGTCACTTCAGCATTAATAGCTCTGGCCAAGTGCAATATTTCAATTTCATCAGTCATCATCGCTAGTAATTAAAATGTGCATGCACAGCATAGCAATCTATTTATCATGTTAACTAGACAAAGCAAGACATTAGCACTCTACAAGGCATCATCAGAAAATGGCTCTTCCTCTCTTATTCAGAAATAAATATCAATTTACAGTATCAAAAAGAATTTGTTTTTCAAAAAAATTGTTATAAATACTAGTAAGTATAGTAAGTGGAAAACGAAAAAGGATCTTTTAGAAACTGCTATAAACAATTTAGCAAACAATTTTTGGAATTCCTAAAAGGTTTGTAGAATTTTATCAGGTCTCCGAGCCAAAATTATTAGTGCTTACACCAGATTTGTGCTCATATTGGACACCCTTTCCTGTGTGTGCGCCCTCCCTGGCCACTCCATCCGGATCACTGACAGAAGCATGGATGAGGAATTTTGTGTTGAGGTGGGCTGAACGGGATAGGAAACGGAGAGATTAGTTGCCCATCTGGTTCTCCAGCTGATTCTAGCACAATTTAAAGCTGAATTACAGTAGGTAAATAAATAAATGATGAGATGGAATACTGGAAGGAAATGTTTTGCCTGCCAAAGAAGTAAAATTTCTGTCCGTTCGGTTTTGAAATTTACACAGCTTTGCAATACCACTGAAGTGAAGTAACACTTACAGGTCTTGTCCTCCCTCCAGCCTGGGACTGAACAGTAAATGGATAACTAGCAGATAGATGAGCTCACCTCTCTGTTACTCTGCCCTTCCCACCTATCAGCATGATCTGTGTTTGCATATAAGTACTACAGCAGATTGACTTGACTTCTTGTGTTTCTTGACCCTTCCCAGTCTGGGCTATGCTGTATTGTTAAAGAATATGTAAACCCAACATTTCAAATTCCTGATATGTGCCTGTTGTGCTATGTACAGTACATGTATGAAAAATTATCCTGTTCCCTTTGTATTGCTTCCATGAATGAAATCCCTGGTGTTCCTGCCAGCTGCTTTCCTATTAAAAACTGGCTACACTGGACATCAGAGCACACCATGGCCAGTTCTCTAGCTTTGCTGGGAACTCAGCCTGTTCTCCTCCAATGATCATACTTGTCCTGACACCCCAACCCCCACACCACACTGGGAAGATTAAAGTGCTGTTTCTCCTCCCCCAGCTCATATACAGCTAGGAAAAGAGGGAATGTGATAATTTATAAACAATTAGGGAAAAGTGTTTATACTTTTTTTTATATCAATGCACAAATGTTTTGCCTTTCATTTATTTTCAATTCTTTTTTATTAATTTTTCAGAAAAATATTACAATTAGCAGAGATAGGTCTAGACAGAGAACATATAGAACCAGTAGGTATAAACACGTCTTAGCACCACAATGTCACTACACACCCAGGTCTGGTGGAACCTCGGAGTAATGTCCCATGGCTTACAATTGTATACATAATAGGTTACCTCAAAATTGTCAGTACCTGTAATCAACAATTGAGTTGACCTTTAAGGCCCATAGTGCATACATAGTGCCAATTATAGACAAAAATAACGGAAAAAAAAGGAAAAAAGGAAAAAAAAAAAGGGGGGAGAAACATTAGAAAAAAAAGAAGAGCAGGAACAGAGAAAATTAGAACTAGAGTGCAGATGCAGCAAAAACCAAATCAAATCACTGTGATATACAAAACAGTATTCTCATACAGTTACATCATGGGGTAAAAACATATTTGTCCAACAAGATCATTTCAGGTCACATTTCCCCATATGTTGACACTGAAGTGCCACTGCTCTCTCGCAAATATAATTCAAGTTAACTCTATGGATTACTTCTAGAATGTTAGGAATCCTTACTGATTTCAAAACTGCAGTAATAGACATTCTAGCAGTGATGGGTATGTGACCAACAATTGTTCTATATTGGGAGGGAATAATTGTAATGTAATATTGAGAAGAGCTAGGTGAGGCGCTGGGTTAGTGGTTTTGTCAGAAACCCGTGAGATGAGTGCAAAAACTTCCTGCCAGAAATTCTTTAAGAGGGGGCATCCCTACAGAATGTGGAGTAAATTGCCCTCCTCTCCACAATTCCTCCAGCAAAGGGGCGACATATTGGGATACATTTTAGCAAGAGTATACGGAGTGAAGTAGCTACGATAAAGGATATTTAGAGAGCAAATCCAATGATTTGTGCATTTGGTAATACTTAAGTTGTTGCCAAGTGCTGCCTCCCATTCATCTCTTGTGCAAGACCTATTAAGATCAGTTTCCCAGTTACTTATGTTGCGGGGGGGGGGGGGTAATGAGGTCAGTATCATAATGTAGATAATTATAGAACCACGAAATCCCTTTTTTTAGTCGAACAGGATTCGTCATGGCTTGCCAGAATTTGGCGTCAATTTCAACCCACTCCTTCGGATGCACTCCATGATAACTTCTGATCTGTAAAAGGGAGTATAGACCTCTGCTTGGGGTGGCATTCCCTATTTCAGTAAGAGTCGTATAACCCAACTTCCGTAAAGGTCTGGTGTCGAGGTTAGGGACAAAGTGTTCATATGCTAGATGGGGAATATCTATTTGAATCTTAGATTCCAGCAGCACAGTGGCTAAATGGTTAGCACTTCCACCTGGCTTTACTCGGGTCGCTGGTTCGAATCCCAGCCACGGCACCATCTGCCTGGAGTTTGCATGTTCTCCCTGTGCCTGCGTGGGTTTCCTCCAGATTTTCCGGTTTCCTCCCACAGTCCAAAAGACATGCTGGTAGGTTAATTGGATCCTGTCTAAATTGGGCCTAGTATGTATATGTATGAATGAATGTAAGTTAGGGACCTTAGATTGTACGCCCCTTGAGGGTTAGGGAGTGATGTGAATGTACAATATATATGTAAAGTGCTGCGTAAATTGATGGCGCTATATAAGTACCTGAAATAAAATAATAATAATAGATGAAGAGGGAATAATTTTATGTACGCCAAATAACCATGCCGCGAGTGATGTGGCAATGGATGGCGGAAAGGTATTGGGGAGTTTTGAATGAACCACTTTAGCCAATACTAAAGCCCGAAGATCTCTGTCTGGTACTACAGATTTCTCGATTTGTACCCATAGTTTGTCTGAAGGGATGAACCACTCTGGGAGTTGATCCAAAATAGAGGCATAGTAATAGTTGGAGAGCACTGGAAGGCCAACCCCCCCCTTTAGATTTATGTTTAGAAAGGGACAAGAAAGATATTCTCGACTTCCTCCCTTGCCATATATAGTTTCTAATAGCCACCTCCAATTTATTAAAATAAGTATGTGGAATAACAATTGGAATTGTTCGAAAGTAATATAATATTTTGGGAAGAACCAGCATTTTATAAGCTGCTATTCTTCCTATCCACAAAATTTCAAATTTATCGAGTCGCTGTAACTCCGCTAAGACAGACTGGTATAGCTTTTCAAAATTATCCTTAAAAGTATTAGAAGCTGGATATGAGATTAATATACCAAGGTAGACTAGTGTTTTCTGGGTCCAGTTATATGGGAATTTAGCTTTAAGCTCTTTCAAAAGAGTCTTTGTTATAGCTATTGGTAGAGTGGATGATTTTGCAATATTAAGTTTGTAATAAGTGACTGCACTGAAGGATTGCAAGGTTGAAGAAATTTCTGTAAGGGATTTCACAGAATCAGTAACCGTAAGTATAACATCGTCAGCAACCAAGCCAATTTTGTGGGATGTATCCGCAACCTGAATACCCGAGATCTGGGAGTTATCGCGTATCGCCGTTGCTAATGGCTCCATTACTAGGGAGAAGAAGATGGGAGATAACGGGGAACCCTGGCGTGTTCCATTAGTAATGCTAAAGGGGTCTGATAAAGCATTGGACGTGAAAACCTGAGCAGTAGGAACAGTATAAAGTGCCATAGTAGCCGATTTTATATAACTGGTAATACCAAATTTGTGCAACGTAGCGTCTAAGTATTGCCAGTGAACCCTGTCAAAAGCTTTCTCGGCATACAAGGCCAAGAACACCGCCTGTGATCCATGAGATTTGATTAAGTGCATCAGTTCCAGTATTCTACGAGTGCCATCTGGGGCCTGTCTACCTTTAACAAAACCTACTTGATCAGCCCGAATCAGGAGAGGAGTAATAGTATTTCGCTTTCCAAGATGGTTCGATTGAGACTTTTTAGTTTTTGAAAGTCTAATTTGGGCAATGGCAGCTTATTCAAGAATTGACCAATCGAATCTGGAGTGGGTTGAGGAGTAGAAGGATCATCCTTGAGGTTGTATAATTGGGAATAATAAGTGCGGAACGCTTCTGCTTTTTTATTAGGATGATACGTTGGTGTATTAGAAGTAGGGTCTATAAGAGAAGATATTTTGGATTTCGCTTGTCTAGTTGTTAAGTAATTTGCTAACATTTTACCCGCTTTATTCCCTTGTGTATAGAATTTAGCCTTAGCCTTTTTTAGGTATTGACCGTGTCTCCCTAAAAGTAGAGTCCTAAGTTTCAGTCTAGTGGTTTGAAGCTCCTGAAGAGTATCAGGAGATAAAGTTTGTTTATGTGTGTGTTAAAGTTTAGCTATTTGCTCAATGGTGTCAAAGAGAATGCGGTTCCTATCCTGTTTAGCCTGCGATGCCAGCTTCAATAGTAACCCTCTACAGCAGGGATGGACTGACCATTTGGAAACTCGGGCACTGCCCGAGGGCCCGGGGTCAGTAGCGGGCCCTATGAGATACCCCTGGTACCATAAGCTTTTTTGAGTTTGGGCAAGGACACAGGAACCCCATGATCCCCTATTGCCTGGGGGCCCCATGAGTTGTCAGTCCACCCCTGCTCTACAGTGCACTTTATGAGCGCACCATACATTAGTTGCACTAGTGTTAGAAGATAAATTAACAGCAAAATACTCCTCTAAGGCAGCAGTAATAACAGGGCAAGATAAATGATTACAAAACATGGAGACATTGTTACGCCACAAGAATACTGGAGTAAATTTCAAAGTCTCCTCAATGTTTAAAGAAACAGGAGCGTGGTCCGACCACGTCCTCGGATGGATCTCAGCTTTAGAAATATTTTGTAGCAGTTGGATATCCATAAGAAAAAAATCTATTCGAGAATATGATTTGTGGGGTGCTGAGTAATGTGTAAAGTCCTTTTCAGAAGCATGGAGGCATCTCCAGCTGTCATAAAGGTTGGCTGCCGTGATGGTCTGCGCTAAGGACTGTCTCAAATGCCATGAAGGGTTGGAGGTATCCATCGAGTTGTTAATAATAGCGTTGAAGTCTCCACAGTAAATCAAAAAACCCCTTTGTATTTTTGCTACTTTTTTCGGCAGGGAGTTGAAAAAAATTAACCTGATTGATATTAGGGGCATAAAGATTCACAATAGTGTAGGTAATGTTTATTTCACAGACGATAATTATGAATCTGCCTTTACTGTCGGACACTTGGGAATGTAGAGAAAAATTAATACGCCACACTTCTTAGTAGGGCCATTAGATGTAAAGATATGTGGAAACAGGCTTTTAGAGCAGCATGGAGCTTTAGATAATGAAAAATGGGTTTCCTGAACACAAAGCATATCGCCATGTAGTTGTTGGGCTTCTTTCCACATCATCAGGTGTTTGAAAGGACTATTAAGGACGTGAGCATTCAAAGAGACAATTTTTAATACCATGAGGAAGCTTGGTAAAGTAATATGTCGTCACCCTCAACTGGTAGAAACAAAAATACCATGGAAGGATTTGGAAGCCAAGATTGTACTCTTCGGTGAACCATGGTTTCCAAACGTGGGCGAAGGAGGTGCGTCCCTCTAATAGCGACATAAGATGACTTGTCGAGATCCAGTAGTATTAATGGTGTTGCTGCTCTGAAGAAAAACACACAAAACAAAAGAAAAAAGTAACACATACATTCGCGTGAAATGAATCACTCGATTGGATGGGGGGAAGTACCGGGGCAAGCAGCCTAAAATGCTGCTATCCAAACTTGCAGCGGGGAAAACATAAGGCACCGGAGATTGTGGGTGGAATCAGTTGCGTGTGTCATCCCGCTACTTGTTCCCACTCTGAGGGGATTTTTCTGGGGGAGGATTTTGTAGGCACGATTTCCTCATCTGCTGGGATACGGCCCTAATTTTTGCCAAGTTGAAAGCCATCTTCTTCCAAAGTGACAGTAAGAACTAGATTGTCCTTTGTAATCAGCAATTTGGTAGGGAACCCCCACTGATATTTTATGTTGTTGTTGCGCAATAATTTTGTGAAAGAGATCAGTTTCTTGCTGGCTAGTATGGTGTGTTGAGAAAGGTCAACAAACAGAGAGATCCCGTTGTAAGGCGCTGGTAGAGGACTATTCTTCCGCACATACAGCATAAGTTCCTCCTTCACATGATAGAAATGGACTCCCGCAATGATGTCCCGAGGGACATAAGCTGGGAGAAAAGAGGGTTTCGGCAGTCTATACTCCCTATCCACCAACACCTCCCTATTCGGGGTATGTGGCAATAGTGAGGATATCATACGCTGAATAAATTTGCGGAGATCCGCAACGGGAGTATCTTACCCAATCCCCCTAAATGTAATGTTATTTCTGAGGGAGAGGTCCTCAATATCCGCTATTTTTGCCTTTAATGCTTTCAGCTCATCCTCAACTTCGTTGTAGGCATCCACTAATTTGTTATGAGTAGTGGCGAAATCCCTAATTTTAGTTTCCACATGTAACACCCGCTCTCCTAGGTTTTCCACCTCTGTATTGATCTGTGTCATAAAGCTCATCATATCTTTATGTAGGGATCCCTTAAGGGTAACTAACATATCTTTCATAACAGTAGCAGTAAGCGGCATTGATTCTGCTGGATAATCCTCCAGGATCTCTATAAATTCTCTTGTAGTGTTTTGAGAAGAGGAATCAAAAAATTGCTCACCCCTCTGCTGCACCTCTGGAGAGAATTTTTGTTTGTTGTTGAGCGGGTTGCAGGATGGTGTTCTCATAGGAGAGCCTTTCAGTTCTGTGTTTACAGCAGGGCTGGAGGCATGCAGGGGGGGGGACTGTGGTTGTCTCCCTCCTCCTGTCCCCGTGTGTCAGTGGAGGGACAGGGACCAGCGCCATTTTGAGAGGAGGAGGGACCCGCCGGAGCTAAGAACGCCAACAGTTTGTGGGGCCCCTCCTTTATCTTTCTTTTCCCCTTTGCCCGGGGATGTGCTCCACACCTCCCTGGTGGCAGCGGTGATGTTAGCGGAGTTTCCCACTGTAGTCCATCACTGGATGTAGCTGCTGTCCTCGGCGGTTCACAGAGCTCCTCTACACTCTGTCAGCGGCCGACCACACCCCCCCCCCGCCTTTCTATTGTAACCACTTCAATACCGGGCACTTATACCCCATTCCTCCCCAGGCCAATTTTCAGCTTTCAGCACTGTCGCACTTTGAATGACAATTGCGCGGTCATGTAATACTGTACCCATATGAAATTTTTATCATTTTCCAACACAAATAGAGCTTTCTTTTGGTGGTATTTAATCACCACTTAGTTTTTTATTTTTTGCTAAATAAAACAAAAAACACCTGAAACTTTTGAAAAAAACACACTTTTCTTTGTTTCTGTTATAAAATTTTGCAAATAAATAAAATTTCTTCATAATTTTAGGTAAAAATATATTCTGCTACATTTCTTTGGTGAAAATAATAGTAGTAATTGAATTTGTATATTTTTTCAGATGTTTCTATTATTTTTTTTAATTTTTTATAAAATGTTTTCTTTTTTTTACTATTTTATTTTTCAGCACACTGTGACCAAAGCAATACAATGTTACCATAGTAACATTGAACTACTCTGGGCAAGTGATCAGGATTTTTTTTTAACACATTATGATTGCTAATACCAATGTATTTCATTTATATTTGCAATCATTGTTACTGAATGAAACTGATTTATTCAGTCTTTTGTTGTGATTAGCTGTGATTGGGCAAAGCTGATCACATGATACAGATGGGCTGTGACTGGCCTTGTCTGTATCATGTGACTGCCTTGACCAGTCACAGCTAACAACACAATTGTATACAATGGATGGCATGACAGGAAGCTATCCATTCTATACAATTGACATGTGATCTGCTGTGATTGGTCAATGGGCAGGTGTAGTGATATGTCATCGGCTGTGTCCCGTGGCCCCACAGCCGTGAGAGCGGCTCTTTTTGACAGGACCTCATATGATGCCAGTCACAACAGCGAGTGCCCCGCCCGGCCGTCAATCTGCTATAGGCCAGGCAGGAAGGTGTTAAACTAAATGGGCTGTTTTACAAGGTGAGGGTTTACATGCTAAAAGCTAGATCAGTGTTGTTTCTCCTCCACCAGTTCTTATGCAGCTGAGAACAGAGAAAATGTGATCACTATAAAAAAGGGGGAAAAATGGTATTTATAATGTTTCCTATATCTATACATAAATGTTTTGCATTTCATTTCTATTTTAAACTGAATAGGTTGTTTTATAAGGTGAGGGTTTACAATCTTTAATTTCAAGAGACTGATACTAGGTCATATGCAGGTAGTTATCCTGCTTGTACTAATAAATAAATAAATAAATAAATGTAATGATGTATTAAAGTGCTACTAAAGGCAGGACTCTGCATTCACTATATCTTGTCTCTCACAGTACACACAAGTGCAATTATGTTAGTAAATATAAACTGATAAATACTTTTTATCATCAGCAGTTCAAGCAGTCTTGTGACTTCTATCAATGTCCAGCCGAGCACTGGTGAAAGCTTGTAGGAGAAGTTTTAATTTTGCTCTAGGAGGATGCAGAACCCCTGACCTCTGTCTAGACACTGCTGATTGGCCCTGAGCTGATCACATGCACACTCCCAAGAAAAAAAAAACCTCTCTATCAATACATACCAAACTGTGCAGAGTGACTCTACATGATGTGTCCTGTCAGGAAATAAGACGGGGCACTGGAAGAAGGGGGGATCAGAGAAGTCAGGATCAAACAGCATTTTTACACAATGCAGAGGATTAACCCCTTAGGTTCCACAGTGAGTATAACAAGCATGCTTTGCTGCATATGCAGACTGATTTTACTGTTGTGGGTTTAGTAAAAACTTTAATGAATGCAGATCTGCATTAGTTTGTGCCCATTAAATCTGTTTGGAGTTTAGCCTTAGTTTTTTTTTAACAATTTTTTATTCCATGATGTGTTTAATGTTTGCCTCATAATATATATATATAGTGTCAAGGGCAAAATGTGCTTTTAAATACCTCTCTGTGTCTTTCATCAATGTTGTGAATTCTTCATCACAATGCACATCCCAAAATTGTCCATGAACGTTTATAGAAAAGATCTCAACAATACACTTGATGACGCTATTGAGGACTTATCAAATGTCCTTTGAAAGGACTTCAAGTTTTTGTATTGTGTTTAACATTTGATTTTGTAATAATGGAGTTTTCTGAACAAAAAACTCATTCACTGTTAGAATTTATTTTGACTGAGAATGAGCATTCTGTTCTTTTGATATTTTACTATGGAAAAAATTAATCATATATTTGAGCCCATTAATTATTAGAAAAATTTAACAAACTGATGTTTTTCTAAATTTTTACCTGTGTTTGGCCAGCTTAAGTGATAAGCACCCACCAGATGATTTACTCAATTAGTTTTTTTTAATGTCCCCTTACATCTTCCCCTTTTCATTTAACCCTTCCCTGCATACTTTTCCTTCTAAAGGTTTCATTGTTTTCAATGAAAAGCTGCAACGAGTGTACAATTGAGAAACTACCAAGGAAGAGATTATTCCTGATTCCTGATATCAGGAGATTCCTGATACTACCCCAGAAAAAACATAAAACTGCTGGAAAAATATCAGAAGGAACTATTTGGGGCCAAATAATGGAACTTTTAGAAGGAGCAATAAGCAGGAAATAATAAAAGGAAAAGTGGATATGCAATCCAATAAAGAAAAACTAATAAGCAAACACAAAATAATTGAAAGAGAAGTATGGTCAAAGCTTGTTTGGTCATACTTCTCATGTGCACTTACTTGCACTCCTGTGACCCAACATCAGCTGACAGTGGGCTAAAGTCCGAAGCTAACTGATGCCACAGAGTCATTCCAGTCTCTGGATTTAACCTGGCAATAATGTTGGGATTCACCAAGGTGCCTGACCAACAGCTTTCTCAGCCTCTCAGCCTCAGAGCCTGAACCAGTGGCTCCTGCCCCTTCACAGCCCTGAACTCCACTGAGCACTGAAGGAGCAGGCATAGAGTGGTGACTGACAGTCACTGTTCTCTATTCAGAGTGGATCCAAGAACTGAGTGATTAGTGGATTCATGATTACTCAGTTTTCAGGATTAGGTTCAGTGTGAGACAGCTGCAGCATTGGACTGATTTATTATCACCTTTACAAAAGATGGGAAAACTACAGGTGCTTACATAAAACAGATTTCACTAATTAATGAACCAAAAGAAGAATGGGGAAATACAAAAGGAAGCACATTTTTTCAGGAGGGAGAACTTTCACCAACCACCAGGGAATAGGGATTTACTGTCCAGCAACTGGGACTAGACCATCAAGCCCATCTGGAAATTTTGATAAGGGCTCTTGATGTATGAAGCTTGCACTGTTCAATATGGCATTTTTTCAAATTGCTTTTAACATTGCCACTGAAAGACATGGTGATCCTGCACATTGGTGGAAGACAGAGGTGTAAAGAGAGAGTGAATCCAGCTAAAGTGAATTTTGACCAATTTAGAAATAAGTGGTAAACATAATCTGGTGAATGCCTACTGTATGTGCTTAGGGTGTACACTCTGGTGAACTATTCACAAAATTGGTGGAAGACACAGAGTGGTAATTTAAAACTGTTTAACTAGTTCAGGTCTGGACACTTTCACCCCCTTCCAGTCCAGGCCTGTACCCAAATTACATATTTATAATTTTTTTTCACAAGTATAGCTTTCTTTTGGTGGTATTTGATCACCACATTGTTTTTTTTTATTTTTTTTGCTATATAAATGAAAAAATACCAAACAATTAATACAAATTTTTTTGCCTAGTTATTGTTATAGAATTTTGCAAATAAATAGTCTTTCTTCATAAAATTAGGTCAAAATGTATTCTGCTACATTTAGTCTGTGTGAAATGTATAGAGTCTACAAACTATGATATATATATATATATATATATATTGTATATAAAAATTGATCAGTTGAGACCCTAAAATGCCAGATGCTGGTATGACATAAGGGGCAGTGATAAGGACACTGGTATAAGGTATGGCGGTGATTAGGACGTTGGCATGAGGTATGGTGGTGATCAGGATGCTGGTATGGCGATAATCAGGATACTGATATGGGGTATAGCAAGGATCAGGAAGCTGGTATTGGGTATGGTGATGATCAGGACATTAATACGGTGTACAGTGGTGATCCAGACACTGGTATGGCATATGGGGTGATCAGAATGCTGGTATGGAGTATGGCGGTAATATGGGCACTGGTATGATGTATGGTGGTGATCAGGATGCTGGTATGGCATATGGCAGTGATCAGGGCACTGGTAAGGCATATGGTGAGGATCAGGATGCTGGTATGGCATATGGTGGTGATCATGCCACTGGCATGGCGGTGATCAGGACACTGGTATGGTGGTGATCAGGACATTGGTATGGTGTATGGCAGTGTTTTTGTGAGCACTGGGACAGGTGACATGGGCTGGCTGCATTTTTTTTTCCATAAAGTATTTTATTGAAAACAGATGGTAGCAACAAGTATAGCATTACAAAATCATTTTCAAGTGATAACATTACATCAGAAAGAAAGAAAAAGTGTAGAACAGTCACATACATTAAGTGACTACTACTGGGTATAAAGAACAATCAATAATAGAATGCCAGTCTCGTCTGTGGTACACCAGAATTAAAAATATAACGGGACTGCAGAGAAGGAAGAGAAAAAAAAAAAGAAGAGAGAAGAGAAGGGAAGGGAAGGAAAGAGAGAAGAGAAGAGAAGAGAAGAGAGGAGAAGAGAAGAGAGGAGAAGAGAAGAGAGAAAAAACAAATCACAAGAGATGAACAAATAACAAACAATTAGTCTACCTCTCCCACAAGCACATGACCTATCACCTTAGAAATTCCAAAATTCCAAAGACCCCCTCCCCACTGACAATGTCTGGGGGGAAAACTGAAAAGGGGCATCTCTAAGTGCCCAAAGGAAGATCATGCAGTAAAATCATTCAAACATTGCTTAGATAATCCGCAGTGAACTTAAAGCGAATCCAGTCAGACCAAACTGTGTGAAATTTCTCTATATTTTCATGTGAAACATAAATACACTCTTCCATTTCCTCAGTTTTATTGATTCTCATGAACCACTCTAATCGTTGGGACAGTCTGTGAGCACTAATGGAATGGTATACACATTCTAGCCACATTCACCATGTGCATGGCTAGGGACTTGAAATATGCCCTTCGAGGGAGGGTAGAGTGATAAAATAGATATTGAGAAGGAGTAAAATTCAAGGATAATTCAGTAATTCGACAAATAAGGTTATGTACAGCAGACCAAAAGGGTGTCAGAAGGTCACAACTCCACCATATATGAAACATAGATCCCTCCTACCTGCCACATCTCCAACACAGGTTAGATACTAAGGGGTATCATTTATGCAAGAGCACCGGAGTCCTATACCAATGTGTTCTAACTTTGTAGGCATTTTCCTGAACCGCTACATTAAGGGAGTCCTTGTGCACAGATTCAGTAAGCTTTTCCCAGACATCATCCAGAAATGAGAATTGAAGCTCCTTTTCCCAAGCCCCTCTTGCCCTATCCGGTACCTCCAAAGAGCAAGCCAGCAACATGGAGTATATTGTCGAGATAAAATGGGATTGGGGTCTCTTTCAAGTACACAAGGATTCAAAAGGCATTAGGGATCTAGATCACGGTTGTATAGCGGTGGTAGGTTGTAGGAAATGCTTAATTTGTCTATAGGTCCAGGACAAGAAGGTCTTAGTAGGGAAGATGGACTCCAGATATATAAGCGAGACAAATTTCCCCGAAGAAAAAAATGACAGCTCAAAACATCTCTGTGAGGCCACTCTAAATTTTGGAACGTGCCTTAAAGCCCAGGAGGAAAATCCAAATTGTCTTGGAGGGGCGTTAAAGGACATGCCTCTTGACAATTTTTAAGTGATGGGCCTATAAGAGGGTGGTGTAGTACATCTTTCAGCCAATGTTGAGGGAAGGTCCAGGGCAAAAACCGCAAATGTTGATGACACAAGTCCTTCTCCAGATCCACCCATGCTTTCCCCGCGGCATGGATCCACCTGTCTACAACACGAACAAATTGGCAGGCCAAATATCTATGGAGATTCGGGAGGCTGATACCCCCTTACATTTTAAAGAAGAACTTTGGAAGAGCAATAGGAATGGTTTGCATCAAATATAGCAGTCTTGCCAATGAAACGGGGAGGGACAGTAGTGTAGTCGCTCCACACGGCCCACATGGATGGCAGCCATCTTGTTTTTTTCATTTACCTTCTGTCATGTCCATTTGATTTTACAATAAACTACTACACTATTGGAGACTTCCCTCTTCAGCTTGTTTTGCTGCGAGCCCCCCCCTCTTTTAAGGTGAATCCTGTTGACTGGACATATGCTAATGTGAATGGTTCCCCCTGGTGGCTGATGACTGAATCTCTGGAGTCTGGATATCATTCTCTGATGTGTGTCACTTACCTGGGTGTTGCTGGACAGATGACCCCCTGTGCTGCAGTGTTCCAGATCTAGATGACCAGGAGTTGGTCTTATTATACTCCAATGCGCAAGTGATTGCGCTTTTTGGTTAGTGCAATCTACATCCATTCTCACAGCCACAGCAGTCACAGATTTTCTCACCATTTATTGTTGTCATTGGAAATATTGACTTTCATCACATATGTCACTGTATGCACTTTAAACGTCAAGTTTGTGACGTTGTTTCACATCATGATCCTCAGCGTCGTGGAGCCAGGTTTACACTTGTTCTGATTTTAGATATATATCTATGATATTACCTACTAACTTTTCAATAATTTTATGCACCCATATGGTCATAATTCATTTATATTTATATATCGATTTTGATGCCTCAAGCGCTGCATATATTTATATTTATATATTTTATGACGAGGTCCCAGAGGTTTACCTTTTATGCGAGCGGCTTTTCCTTCATTCATTTGTTTATTCATCCAGCGCTCGTTTATTTTACCTTATTTTTCAATGAAAAGGGAAGTGTTCCATTCAATTGAGCCACAAACGACTGCGGCAAGGAGATATTCACAGTGTAGGATTTGTGAAAGTTGATCTTCAAATTGGAAAGGGTATGAAAACGGTCCAGTTCATGAAGCAAAATAAGCAAAGAAAGCTGAGGCGACTGGAAGTACAACATGAGATCGTCAGCAGATGCAGCCACCTTGTATTCCCTAACTCCTACTGAAAGGCCCTTTATGTCTGTATGAGATCGAATTCTATTCAAAAAGGGTTCCAGCGTTAAAACAAAAATTAAAGGGGAGAGAGGGTGCCATTGGTTATAGGAAAGGCCTCCGACAAGTGACCATTAGCTCAGACTCGAGCAGTCGGATTGGAGTACAATGCCAATATATTGGTGATCATCCTGGGAAGCAATCCGACTGCCCAAAGGACCTCTTGCATATAGAGCCATGCAACCCTATCAAATGCCTTTTCGGAATCAAGGGATAGAAAAAACACCTGGGTTTGACTGGTCGTAAAGCAGTGATGAAGGTTAAGGGCTTTAATGGTATTATCATGGGCCTCTCTGCCTGGGAAAAAACCCGCCTGGTCTAGTCCCACCCAGGAAGGTAACAAAGGAAGCATCCTATTTGCTAACATTTTTGAGAATAGTTTTAAATCAACATTAAGAAGCAATATTGTCCAATAGTTTTCGACTCTGGATACATCCTTACCTTCCTTAGGGATTACAGTAATATGGGCCTCTATAAAACTTTTAGGAAAAGAAATCGAATCTGCCAGTGAATTAAACATCTTCAGTAGGCGAGGTGCAAGCACCTCCTGGAAGCATTTGTAATACTGCAGAGTCAGACCCTCAGGTCCGGGGCTCTTATCAGGCTTCATCTGTTTCAGAGCAGTAAGAAATTCTTCCAGGGAGAAGCTATGCTCAAGGTCACGAGCTACCTGGCGAGAGACAGCCTTTGGGCCATACTTAGCCAGAAATCGCCTAATATGCTGGGTATGGGAAATGGAAAGAGCTTGTGTTTCCGGTCGCAAATTATAAAGGCTCCTATAATAACATTCAAAATGACGTACTATCTCTTTGTTACGAGAAAGTAGCTTATCTTGTGGCCCTCTAAAATTATGCATCTGTTGTGACGATCTCATCGACTGTACCACCCTAACTAATTGTCTTCCACTTATGTTTCCTTACTCGTAAAACACCCTCTGTCCTAACACATACCGATGTCTTGCTTGAGGAGAGATGCAACTGAGAAATCTCCAGCAAGGTCTGGCGTGCACGAGACTGTTTGTGAAGATTTTCTAGCAGATGTATGCGGTCTGTAAGATCTGCAACTTTAGCTTGGCGGATATTTTTCACTTGGGCCGACAAAGCTAACAATTCCCCTCGAATCACACATTTGTGAGTTTCTCATAGGGATATTCAAGAGGTATTGGAAGAGTCATTTTCCACAAAGAACGTTTGTAACCTAGAGAATAGGTTGCAAACATTCTCTGGGTCTTTCAAGAGAAATGCAGGCAGTTGCCAAAGTTTGGTCTGTTGGATTCGTTCAGAGAAAGACAAAGACAGTGTGATAGGATGATGATCAGATAGAAACATTGGCTCTATCATAGCTTGAGTCAGTAGGGGGAGGTCCCGCTGAGAAAGAAAACAATAATCTATTCTAGAGTATTTATTATGAAGGACCGAGAAAAAGGTGTAGTCCTTTTCCGCAGGATGGAGCATACGCCACGTGTCATGTAAAGTTAAATCATGAAGTTGTGCTTTAATTTGGCACAATGCTTTATAAGGGATAGCTGCATGACCTGAAGAAGAATCAACTAAGGGGTTCAGTGGCACATTGAAATCTCCTCCGACAACTAGCATCCTGGCCTGGAAGGTAGAGAGGAGGTCTCCAACAGAGTGAATGAAAGAGACTTTTGAGATGTTCATTGGGACAGTAAACATTCACTAAAGTGATTAAGTGATTTGCATAAGTACCGTCTAAGAAAAGATAGTGACCATCTGGATCAATAAGGGTATCAGAAAGCTGAAAAGGAGCATTTTTGAAGATCAAAATCGATACGCCTTTAGTTTTAGCTTGAGATGTGGTAGCATGGTATACCTGCGGGTATTGCTTACTAAAGAGTCTAGGGATAGAATCAGTCCTTAAATGTGTTTCTTGTAAAAACAAGAAATGAGCTTTGTGTTTAGATAGAGAGGCAAGGATTTGGGATCGCTTTTCTGGCAGGTTGAGGCCCTTGACATTAAGCGAGAGCAATTTCAGTGTGAGGCGACAGCTGCAATTGCCCGACCAGGGCATGATGATGTGGGCAACACCAACACGCTCAGAGAGAATTCCAACAGGCAGACTCTAAATATGGCCTAGAAGCAGCAGGAGAGGAGGGAAGGAAGAGAGAGAAAAAAAAAAGTGGAAGGTGGAGAGGGAGGAAGGAAGAAGGAAAAGGTAAAACAAACTAAAAGAAAATGGGAGGGACAGATAAAAGATAAGACGAGAAAAGTATAGTTCAGGAAGAGTAGTGTACCGAAAGAAGAAATAGAAGTACTATTTTTCCTAGAGTGAAAGCAGAAGAAACAGAAATGAAAGAATTCAGGATAGTCAGCAAGCACCACTAGGGTCCGCTGTGGGGGGTATGAGGAAAGACAATGCTGAACGAGAGACCACACAGGTAGGGGATATAGATTGTTGCAGAGCGAGAGCACAACCAGGATATAGAACTAATTTAAGCAAATCAAGTGGACCTCTCAGCAAACCGAGCAACTCCTAATCACAGGAACAATTTTTATGTAATCATGTTAAATTATAACAACAATATAACATATGGCAGTGAACCCAGTTGAAATAGCATCACATTATAGCGCAATGGACCTGCCCACTTTAGTGGGTTGACGGAATGCATAAGGCAGGCAGAGGGTGTTCTGCGATTGACATCACACCAAGGCCCCCCCCCCCAACAAAACCAATGAGCAATCCGCTCATCACATTGGAGAAAACCCCATGGAAGCGATGATGACGCTCAAGCAGGATGGATCCATAAGTCAAAAATCAAAGTGCTCTCAGCAAATGGAGGCATATGTAGCACTCTCCCTTGCAATCAGCATATTGAGATATTGACACAATACTTTATAAAAAAACCTTTGTCCAGAAGGATTCATGTCCACTCCAGCAAGTTGGTGGGGTGCGTAAGCATATGCATGCAATTAGAACGCTCAAGTGGAATGGATTCACGGGCAAAATAACATAGAGGCGGCACTGCCAGCCACATACACAAAAAAGACATTGTGAATTTCAGCCTAAAATGGAAGTAGTATAGTATATAACCAACAGAAACAACATTATCTTAGATACACTAGGCAAGATGAGACCCATGTGAAATGCCACCATCACTCTGAGCAACTCCCCCCAAAAAAACAAAAAAAAACCAAGCAGTTAATATCATCAACCCTATGCAACCATTGCTATAACATAGCATGGGAAAAAACAGGTTAACAGTGTTATCAGCATTCAGCTGTGTAGACTAGGAACCTGCGAGATCAGTCTTTGCGATGAATGAGGGAAAAGCCCAGGCTACATCTGTCCAACTCACGATGAGGAGGACGTGGGGCTGGTGAAGTTGGATGCAGGCATCTGCGATGGGTGCGCGATCTCTGTGCTTTAGGGGAAGGGTTGCTAGAGACTGGCTTCCATGGCTTCAAGGGAAGTAGAAAGGGTACCATTCCAGGAGATCCATTGGAGTGATGTCAAGATCAGTACAAAAAGCAAGGAGATCCTCGGGGGTGCAGAGAAGGGCAGTGTGTCCTCTGAGAGTTGCAGACAGGCAAAATGGAAATTTCCATCTAAAGGCGATATCTCACATCCTGAGAACATCCAACAGAGGTTGCAAACCTCTACGATTTTGCAGTGTGAGCTGCGATAAGTCCTGAAAGAGCTTAATCTCAGAGTCATTATATATCATGTGGTTCATTTCTCCAGGTTTACGCATGATTTCCTCTTTGAGTGGAAATTTGACTAGGCAGCATATAATGTCCCGCGAGGGCTCTTAATCCCGAGGTCTGGGCCTTAAGGCTCTGTGAGCCCTTTTCCAATTCTATAGTGGTATCTGGGGGTCTGCCCATTAAATCATTGAGAAATGAGCATAAAGCATAAGGCTTTCGCTTCCACAGCCTCAGGTATCCCCCGCACTCTAATGTTATGGCGTCTGCCCCTATTGTCCAAATCTTCAA
The DNA here is from genome assembly GCF_062004578.1 of Staurois parvus. Taxonomy (NCBI): domain Eukaryota; kingdom Metazoa; phylum Chordata; class Amphibia; order Anura; family Ranidae; genus Staurois; species Staurois parvus. Next base: position 1,636,461 of record NW_028317803.1, read on the forward strand.
TGCGTCTATGCATGTCCAAAAGATAGAGGAGTTGGTCATCATAGGTACGCTGAACTTGTTTAATAGCATCTGTGTGTAAATGAGAGGATTGTTCAATTTCATCCAGCCTAATTGCCATAGCTTGTATCTCCGCCCTGAGATCACTAACAGCTGTGGTAACCGTATTTTTTATGTATAAGGCCACTTTCTTGAGATCAATGAGGTCCACACACTTATCGGGGAAAGTGTGTGTTGTATGGGTCATGTCACCCGCGGGAGCCAGGGAATCTGAGCAACTGCTCGGGGAGTGGGAGGTCCCGGTCTGAGAGGCTGCATGGCCGTCCGAGGCCTGTGGGCGGAAGAGCTCCGGGATATGCAGAGAAAATTGCGTACCTGGATCGTTCAGTGCCCGGGGGATCTGGGCACTCTATCTGATCTTCCCCATAGCCAGTCGGTGTGATGTGCTCTAAAAATATGGGTATTAGTCCCCTGTTGTGCCAGAACTCCGGAGCTAGGCGGCCATCTTGGACAGTGGTCAAGTCCCGCCTCCTGCATTTTTTATTATGACTGCACTGGGGCAGTGATCATGGACACTGGGACAAGGATCAGGGACTCTAGAGCTGGCTGACACTGCAGTCTGTGAGTGTACAAGCAGCCTGATAGGCTGCTTGTACACTCACAGGCTGCTGCATTGCTTACTTCTGCTCCCAGAGTGAGAGCAGAGAGAACCAATCTTTACTTTCACTTGGTATTGTTTACTATGTAATTGCTGTGATTGGACACAGCAATAACATAGTAAAATACCATGTGACCACCCAGACACACTGGTAATGTGATCTCCTGGTACGTCGGCACTGTTTCTCGTAAGCTGTCTATAGGCAATGGGTGGACGGGAAGCAGTTAAAGACATCCTGCAATTCTAAGGAACTGTTTTGGTAGGTGATAAATTGTTTCAGAGTGGGCTTTGTTCAGTTCACAGTTTTTGTTTTTTTTGTGCTTGTACATTTGGTAACAGATGAATACTGTTGTTACATTTTCACGTATCATTTTTGATAATTGTTGTAGATTTCGACAAGGGATGCTGAAGATTTTAGATAACAAGTCAAGATCTGTTAAAATGAATTTTACCAATAACAAAAGACTGGTGAAATAAACGTCTATTTAAAAAAAAAATTGAGAGATTATTCAGGATCAAGGGATCTGTTTATCAATGTATTCATGCAAGATTCACACAACGTTTACACACAATTCAATCAATGTGCACGTATGATTTAATTAATAAAAGGTGTAATATTGAGTGAAATCACTGAAAAATAGGCTCTCAAATAAAGGAATATTTGATAGAAAATTACATGATATGTGATAGCCAGTGACAGATTATTAAAAAAACAAAACTCAGCTGTTGTCAAGTCTACTTTAAATAGTTGGAAGTGGAGTTGAAACTTGGACAGAGGGGTGGTTATTCATGTACTCTACTATAGATGGACTTTGATAAAGCATTTGACACAGTTTCCTAAGGATGTCAACTGGGAATATAAATATAAATAATATATATATAAAAAGGTTAGAAATCAGGTTTAGAGTATTTGCCACTTTACGTATAGAAGCTTTCAGTGCCCCAGTTGTTCCTGAAATTGGGTAGTTCTTATTGGGCTTGGCCACTTCCTCTAGCCCTAAATATTCCTACTGATCTACTGTAACACTGAATAATAGGAATGCGCAGGAGGTGGGACAAGATGTGCAAGTTCTTTTTTTGCAAGTATTGAAAAATTTCAGTGACACTCTCTGATACAGTATAGAGATCTCACCATGCATGGCCATCATTTTGAAATTAGGAATCTTATACTATACCATTGTGTAATGTTCCATATTCCAAATTTTCAAGTCCTAAAATGTTTTGCAGCATGTTGTGTTAGCCTGTTGAGCTAGTGGTGTGCAGTGTCTCTCATCCCCTCATATTTCACTTCTTTCTGGATTAAGAATTAGGCAGCCTGATCCTTATATTGCTGGATTTACCAGAACACCTTGAGCTGCATTATAGGCATCATAAGGTAATGGTGTGTTAGCCTGTTTGCTATCCCATTCAAAATAAATGGATCGTAATCCACCAGCTGCAATTTTTTGTCAGCAAATCACACCACATTACATATCAGGCTTTGTGTTATGCTGCATGCAATATAATGCAATTGAGTTCCAGAGATGCATACTTGCTCTCTGCCCTATAGGATAAATACTGCTACAGGGCGGCAGTGCTGTGAAAAATCATGTATATATACATGATTTGCATTTTTGGGGGAGGGGGAGTGCGCCACCCTACCCGCCCCACTATTGGTGGCTACAGATGTCAATGACCGGGTCCAGGCCAGCGATTCCTGGCCGGTACTCAGCAATCATCGGGGAAAACTGAAAGGGGAGAAACCTGTGTGTAAACAACACAGGTCTCTCTCCTGTCAGCATGAACATGCTGTGTTGTATCTCTCTGTATAGCAGAGAGATACAAAACTACATGTCTCCCTAGTAAAACACAGCACACAGTAAAACACACACACAGTTAACCCTTTGATTTCCCCAGATGTTAACCCCTTCCGGCCCAGTGTCATTAGTATAGTGTCTGTGCTTTTTATTAGCACTGATCACTGTATTAGTGTCACTGGGGATGTCAGTGGCAGTTAGCCAGTTCCCACAGTGTCAGAATGCCTGCCGCAGTCCCGCTATAAGTCGCTGATCACTGCCATTCCAGTATATATATCACCATTTGTAGACGCTATAACTTTCACGTAAACCCAACTAATTTACACATATTGGGATTTTCTTTAGCAAAGACGTAGCAAAATACATTTTGGCCTAAATTTATGATGACATTTTTTATTGGATATGTTTTATAGCAAAAAGTCAAAAAGATAGTTTTTTTCAAAATTAAAAAATAAAAAACACAGAGGTGATCAAATACCGCCAAAAGAAAGCTCTATTTGTGGGGGAGAAAATGACAAATTTAATTTATGTACAGCATTGCATGACCGCACAATTGTCAGTGAAAGTAACGCTGCACCTTATCGCAAAAAATGGCCTGGTCAGGAAGGGGGGTAAATCCTCTGGAGGGCAAGTGGATAAAGAATAACTCCACTTTTGTTGAGAAAAAAAAAACATTCCACTCTAGGTCATCAATGTACATTGCAAGGATTTTAACAAGCTTTGTTTTGAGTCCTACCTTTTGGTATTCTGAAGAAATAGCTGTTTGTATGTCTGTGTCCAGAGTGAATCTGTATGGGAGCGTTTTCATAATTATCAATCAGCTGCTGCACTTGCATGGCTCTAATGAGGACAATTGCTGGGTTTGCATCCTTTAAGACATGATTTCCATTTGGGATTATTATTATTATACAGGATTTATATAGAGCCAACAGTTTGCGCAGCGCTTTACAATATAAGGGAGACAGTACAATTAAAATACATTTCAGTACAGAAGGAAGGTGAGGGCCCTGCTTGTGGAGCTTACAATGAATGGAAGGGGGAGATGATACAAAAGGTGATAGCTGCGGGGGATGATCTGGTGGAGGTGATTTAAGTACAGTTCTTAGGTTAGGTTCTTATTTTACAAAAAATGCAAAGTGTATTATAATCTACTGGGGACACTTTCGTGAATAGACTGTTTTCTTAAAAGGTGAACTTAGCCTTTAAGGACAATGAAACTCCTTAATATTTTGTCTGTTAAATATGGAGGTGTGTTAGACAGAGGAATACAGAGAAAGGTAAATAATGGGGGCTTTATGGAGAAATTGCGACAGTTTGCAAGTGCAAATGAATGATCTGTAAGGACTTGTCATGTTTTGTAAGGAGTTATTTCATTTTGGCCACTGACAGGATAAAGGAGACAAAATGAAAAACAGGAGTAGGGTTTGAAAATATGTAAATAGTAGACACCGGAAAGTGCATCTTTTTAAAATCATACCCCAAATGCACTATATTGCCAAAAGTATTAGGACGCCTGCTTTTACATGCACATGAACTTTAATGGCATCCCAGTCTTAGTCCGCAGGGTTCAATATTGAGTTGGCCCACCCTTTGCAGCTATAACAGCTTCAACTCTTCTGGGAAGGCTGTCCACAAGGTTTTGGTGAGTGTCTATGGGAATGTTTGACCATTCTTCCAGAAGAGCATTTGACAGGTCAGGCACTGATGTCAGACCAGAAGGCCTGGCTCGCAGTCTTCACTCTAATTTATCCCAAAGGTATTCTATCAGGTTGAGGTCAGGACTCTGTGCAGGCCAGCCAAGTTCCTCCACTCCAAATTCGCTCATCGATGTTGGTATGGACCTTGCTTTGTGCACTGGTGCGCAGTCATGTTGAAACAGGAAGGGGCCGTCCCCAAACTATTCCCACAAAGTTGCAAGCATGAAATTGTCCAAAATGTCTTGGCATATTGATGCCTTAAGAGGTCCCTTAACTGGAACTAAGGGGCCAAGCCCAGCCCCTGAAAAACAATGTCACACCATAATCCCCCTCCACCAAACTTTACACTTGGCACAATGCAATCAAGCAAGTACCGTTCTCCTGGCAACTGCTAAACCCAGACATGTCCATCGGATTGCCAGACAGAGAAGCGTGATTTGTCACTCCAGAGAACACATCTCCACTGCTCTAGAATTCAGTGACGGTGTGCTTTAGACTACTATGTCCAACGCTTTGCATTGCACTTAGTGATGTAAGGCTTGAATGCAGCTGCTCAGCCATGGAAACCCATTCCATAAAGCTCTCTATGCACTGTTTTGCTAATCTGAAGACTACATGAAGTATGGAGGTCTTTAGTTATTGACTCCGCAGACGGTTGGCGACTTCTGTGCACTTTGTGCTTCAGCATGCACTGACCCCACTCTGTAATTTTACGTGGCCTACCACTTCATGGCTAAGTTGCTGTTGTTCCCAGTTGCTTCCAGTTTGTTATAATACCACTAACAGTTGACCATGGAATATTTAGTAGCAAGGAAATGTCATGGATGGACATAGTGCACAGGTGGCAACTTATTACAGTACCATACTTGAATTCACTAAGCTTCTGAGAGCAACCCATTCTTTCACAAATGTTTGCAGAAACAGTCTGCATGCCTAAGTGCTTGATTTTATACACCTGTGGCCATGGAGGTGGTTGGAACACCTGAATCCAATGATTTGGAGGGGTGTCCCAATACTTTTGGAAATATAGTGTAACTGTATTAGTGGAGTGAATAGAATAATTTTAAACAGTGCTGTCCAGTACTATATGAGTTCAGGAATTATGTTAAAAGAAAAATATTTTATATTTTGTTGCTCAGTGAGAGGTCTTGTCCTTCTCACACATAGTAGGATTTCTACTTGTATTTAAATATAATTTGAAATCTTAAAGAGTAGAAATCTCTTTTAGTCACAAAATTCAATAAATGCCAGCTGAGCACACTATTCTATCAATATAGCTGGCAAATTTAAGTTGCTAGTTAACAGCTTCAGTAAGAATTATAACCATTTTATAACCCTGGAAAACTTTTCTATTTTATAAAAGGAATACAAATATTTTATGATCTTTATAACAGCATAACAGAAGCAATAACACCGTAATAAAAGTTATAATGATAGTAATGTGTAACTGTTATAAGTGATAAGCCAAACTGCCCTGGGTTTGGTTTGAGCAGAGTTCAGTGAACTTGAAAGGATGCTGCACATGAACCCCATTGATATCATGGGGAGCCAAGTATGTTAATTAAAAAATGCCCATTTTCTGAGCCAGTGAGCAAAGTGTTGTAAAAAAAATATTGCAGGGGTGGTGGGCATTGGCCTTGGAAACGTACAAGTGCAAACAAAAACAAACAAAAAAATCTATTTGGCTGGGAGCTGTGTTTTTTTTATTTTTCCGGTGAACAAAGCCTGGGTCAGTACACAGGTAGTCAGGCACAGGATATACAAGTAACAAGGAATAGGAGCTCAGAGAACTGTGAAGTTGCTCATGCAACGTGGGCTAGACGGAACATGTCTTATATAAGCAAGCAAACTAGGGGGCAGGCCAGAAAGTGATGGAATGGAAGGAAATACAACCCACAGGATAGCAGGCTATGCCCATAGATGAGCGCAGCCAAACCACACATGTGAAAGGAATCAGGGCAAGAAAAGCACTGCAGAAAAGAGGTAAGAATACACACACAAAAAACTGCAGGCTAACTTGTGACTCTTACGAGGTCTCCCCCACTGGTTTAGGGCCAGGCTTAAGATTATTATACAGTATTTATATAGCGCCAACGGTTCACTCAGCGCTGTACATTACAATGGGAGACAATACATGAGACAGTACAATAACAATACAATGCAATACACAAGGGGTTCGAGGGCCCTGCTCCTTGGAGCTTACAATCTAGGAGGAAGGGGATAGTGGTATTGGAGGAATAGCTGTGGGGGATGGAGTGGTGGGAAGAGTGGAGGAGATCAGCAATTAGCAGAGGGCGGGGTAGGCTTCCCTGAAGAGGTGGGTTTTAAGGGTGCGCCTAAAGGAGAGGAGAGTAGGTGATAGTCTGATGGATTGGGGTAGGGAGTTCCATAGGATGGTTGATGCCCTGGAGAAGGGCATGGGAGGACGAGACCAGGGAACTAGAGAGAAGGAGGTCTTGTGAGGAGCGGAGAGTGCGTTTTGGGTGGTATTTGGATATCAGGTCGGTGATGTAGTTTGGGGCAGAGTTATGGACAGCTTTGTACGTCAGTGTTAGCATTTTGAATTTGATCCGTTGGGTAATCGGAAGCCAGTGGAGGGATTGGCAGAGGGGGGTGGTGGAAATGGAGAGGTTGGTAAGGTGGATGAGTCTGGCCGCCGTATTCAGGATCGACTGAAGCGGGGATAGCCTGTGGGGAGGCAGGCCAGTGAGGAGGGAGTTGCAGTAATTGAGTCGTGATATGATGAGGGAGTGGATGAGTTGCTTAGTAGTTTCCCGGGTTAGGAATGGGCGCATTTTGGAGATGTTGCAGAGGTGGAGTCTGCATGAGTTTGTTAGCGATTGGACTTGGGGCTGGAAGGACAGATTGGAGTCTAGAATGACACCAAGTACTCTGGCTTGCGGGGTGGGACTGATGGTGGCATTGTTGGTCGTGATAGAGAAGTCGGGGGGGTGCAGGCTGGAGGGAAACTAGGAGCTCGGTTTTGGAGAGGTTCAGTTTAAGGAAGTGGAGCGACATCCAATCTAATATGTTGTTCAGTAGGCTAGTGATTCGGGCAGAGACTGAAGGGGTGAGACGAAGGGTCGAGAGATAGATTTGGGTGTCATCAGCATAGAGGTGGTAGTTGAAACCGTGAGAGTGTATCAGTTGGCCAAGGTAGGAGGTGTAGATGGAGAAGAGAAGGGGCCTGAGGACAGAGCCTTGAGGGACCCAAACAGAGAGGGGGAGTGAGGGGGAGGTGGTAGCATTATAGGTACAGGGGCGGACTGACCATTGGAAACTCAGGCACTGCCCGAGGGCCTGGGGTCAGTAGCGGGCCCCACGAGATGCCCCTGGTACCTTTTTCATAGACTTTTTTGAGTTTGGGCAAGGACACGGGGGCCCCATGATCCCCTATTGCCCGGGGGCCCAATGAGTTGTCAGTCCGCACCTGTATAGGTTACGCTGAAGGAGCGTTGTGATTGGTAGGGCGAGAGCCTGGAGAGAGCAGAGTCTCTGAGGCCAAGGGAGTGTAGTTTTTTGAGGAGTAGGGGGTAGTCAACTGTGTCGAAAGCCACGGAGAGGTCGAGGAGTAGGAGCACTGAATAGTGGCCATTAGCTTTGGCTGTTTGCAGGTCGTTGGTGAGTTTGAGTAAGGCAATTTCGGTGGAGTGTAGGGGATGGAAGCAGGACTGTAGGGGGTCGAGGAGGTTGTTGTCGTTGAGGTGGGAGCTTAGGCGATTATACACTAAGCGCTCAAGGAGTTTGGATGTAAATGGCAGCAGGGAGATGGGTCTAAGGTTGTTCAGGTCGGTGGGGTCCAGGGAGGGTTTTTTAAGTATGGGAGTGATGTGTGCGTGCTTCAGAGGGGAGGGGAAACTTTTGATGAAAAAAAATTCACAAAAGAGGGGCAGACACGTCATCAGTAGAAGGCATCCAAAACATTTCCTCAGGACATATCCCTTCCAGTCAATTAGATACGAAACTTTCCCTCTGGAGAATCTGGAATTCAAGATTTCCTTGATTTCATACTGATCCATGGTACTCACTGCTGGAAAAGGACATCAAAGGATGGGAAAACCTGTTAGTTATATGCACTCCCAAATATAAAGCATCTGCCTCTAAGAATAAAGGCTGGAAAATGTCCAGATGTATGAGAATAAATGCAAAGAGAAAGGTGGAATTGAGTTTGTGGAAAACTTTGACTGCCTCAGGAGGCCAGGTTCTGTCGTTGGCACCCTTTCAGGTCAAAGAAGTGATTGGGGCCACCAGCAAGGAATAGTCAGCAATAAACTGGTGATAGAAACTGGTGAATCCCAAGAAGTGCTGTGTGGCTTTTAGACCAGAGGGCTGGGACCAGTTGGAGATGTCTTGAAGTTGGGCTGGATCCATAAGCAACCCTTTATCCATGACTATGTAGCCTAGCAAAGGAACCTGGGTTTGTTCAAAGAGGCACTTCTCCAACTTTGTATATAGGCAGTTGTCCCGGAGACGTAGAAAAACAGTACATACGTGCTGACAATGAGTGTTCAAATCTGGAGAAAAGATGAGTATGCTGTCTAGATAGACAAAGACACACACGTATAGGAGATCAGAAAAAAAATTAATTTACAAAGTTCTGGAAGGCAGCTGGGGCATTACACAAGCCAAAGGGAATTACAAGATATTCATAATGCCCATCTCTGATATTGAAAGCTGTTTTCCACTCATCACCTTTTCAGATCCTACTCAGGTTGTATGCTCCCCCGAGATCTAGCTTTGTGAAAATTTGAGCATCATGAAGCCTGTCAATGAGTTCAGAAATCAAAGGTAGCAGGTATTGATTCTTAATGGCGATGGCATTGAGACCTCTATAATCAATGCAGGGCTGGAGCTTACCATCCTTTTTCTCCAGAAAGAAAAAGCCAGCCTCAGCGGGAGAATTGAATGTATGGATAAATCCTTTCGGCAGATTTTCAAGCACATACTAGATCCAGGTTGGTAGATCCAGGTTGGAGGTCAATAGTACAATCATAGGGACAGTGAGGAGGAAACTGTCAATAGCTTTTTTTTACAGAAGACATCTTAGAAGGTCTTATAATGTGGAGGGAGCATCAGAAAGGTGGTGACCTTGGCCACAGGTACGGAGAGATGTGGGAGGACCTTGGGGAGATAAGACTGATGACATTGCAACCCCCATCACAACACTTAGCTAGAGTTCCAGTCTAGATAGGGTGAGTGTTTCTGCAACCACGGATGCCCAAAAATGATGGGACTAGAAGACTCAGGAGGGATCAGGAAGGAGATTTCCTCACGATGAAGAACACCAACATGCATATTTATGGAGGTAGTTCGGAATCGTAGGGACTTCTAAGGCCAAGGTAGAGGCATCAGCTGCAGATACTGATAGGGGCATCTCCAAGGGAATGAGAGGAATGCCCAATTCAGCGGCCAAGGACTGCTTGATGAAGTTCCAAAGTCCACATATGCAGAAACTTGATACGAGTTCAGGGCTAACTGAATGGAGACAGGTATGATTAATCAAGGGAAGGTAGCAGAATACAGGCTTTGGTCTAGATCACCTCCCTCTGAGCGACATAGACCCAAGAGTTTCCTGCTGTAAAGACATAGGCCAAGTCTCAGTCAACGTGCCCACTCTTGTGGAGTGAGGCATGTCTGGCCTAATTGTATAGATTCTTCAGATGCTGATATAACTGCAGAGACAGGTTGTTCTGGAGCTTTCTGGACAGCAGAAGATAAACGACCCACTAGGGGGCAACATGGACCAGCCTTTTCCAGATCTCACTCCTGTAAGTGGACATTGATTTGGATACTAAGGGCAATCAGGTCATCCAGGATGGTGGGTATAGTTCTGCCAGCTAGCTCATCCTTAATACGATCTGTTAGACCCTGCCAAAAGTTTGCAGTAAAGGCCTCATTATTCCGTGCCAGTTCCAAAGCCAAGGTGCAAAACTGAACTGCATATTGACCAACAGTCATATTTCTTTGACAAAGCCAAAGAAGAGCTCCAAAAGTGGATAAGGACCTGCCAGACCTTCCAGACACATCAAAAGTTTTGTGGAAAGCTTGCAGGAAGGCAGAGAGACTGAAAACAGTACAATCTTGACGCTCCTACACAGTGGTGAGGCTCATGCCAGAGCATCTCCAGAAAGGAGTGAGTCATGTATGCCACCTGGACCGATCAGTAGGAAAATGGTGGCACTGAAGCCTCAACAAGCTTTAGGATCACCAGAAAAGTGAGGCAGCGGAGGCAGCTGGAGTTTGAAAGGACTGCCCTCCTCAGGAGGGACAGCAAGAGCCGGAACAGCAGGAACTGGAACAGGAGCTAGAACGGAAGGTGAGGAAGTGGACACAACCTGCAGCTGATCCAAACAGAGAGAAAGTTCCTGAAGACACTGCATAATCCATTCTTGATAGACCTGCTGGACATTAACTCTCTGCACCAAACACTGTAGTTGTTTCAGAAGAGGCTGCGGTGTCTCTGTGGAGCTCATTGCCTTAGCAAACTGTCAAGCCTTTGTGGTAGTGAGCCCTTGAGGTTTCCCAGGGTGTGGAGTCTAAGCCTCAGCCTGCTTCTTCACCAGAGCCCCTGATGGTGGGGATGGACTTGCAGCAAGCTGGAACAAGGTAGCGGTGCTCAGGTACACCAAGCTGAGAATGCAGAGATCACTCGTGTGTGCAGAGTACAACCAGCAAGAGACAAAAGGAAATCCTGGAGACAAGCCGAGGTCAGGACGGGTCGCAAACAAGCACAGATGGTGAACAAAGCCAGGGTCGTACATGGGTAGTCAGGCACAGGATACACAAGTAACAATGAACAGGAGCTCAGAGAACTATGAAGTTGCTCTGGCAATGTGGGCTAGACTAAACATGTCTTAAATAGGCAAGCAAACTAGGAGGTGGGCCAGGAAGTGATGGAAGGGAAGGAAATAAAACCTACAGAATAGGTAAGCACAGCCAAACCACACATCAGGGCAGGAAAATCACTGCAACAAAGGTAAGTATACACTAGCAAGAAACTGCAGGCAAACTTATGAAATGTAATCAGATTTAGCAGTAATAACCAATTGAAGCCAAACTCCAGCTCACATTTCTAATCAGTTATAGCAACGTTTTTTCCCTTTGGGATAAAGGTTTTGCATGAAAAAATAAAAGCTGATCATTTTAATCATCCCTGCCAGCGATAAGTGTTTTATCTCATTCATGTAAACTGATACATTCTGCTGGAGAGTTTTTGCTGTGAAAAACAAGAGTCTTGCTGGCTGGTTTACCAAATGAAAATAGACGAAAGAAAGCCTACAAAAATAAACTAATACAACCATTACATCTAAGAATTGGTAAGATGCAATATAATAAATGTTTGCTTTAGGGTTTAATACTGTTTTAAAAACCGTTGATAGTGGGAATATGTCATATGTAATATTGCCAAATCTGTAAACATTTGGGCGTTTGTCTGAATGGCCAAAAAGCCAAACTTCAGTCCGAATATACACCAAACCTTGAGCTAAATTCTAGCTATTTCTAGAAAATAGAATTTCTGGAAAATGATTGTCCTTGTAAATTGTCACCTGAAGATTAAGACTTCTAGGAGACAAACATTAAGAATGTTGTATCTTATGAAAATATATAATGAGTTAGTAATATTGAGCCCAATAACACTGAATACAGTGATGACATTGTAAAACTGATATGTCAAATGTGGCAAACTTGAAATCTATCTGACTCCCATGTGGTGGTAAAGACCAGTGAGTTGACTCATTGTAAGACATTTAAGGCCTCTTGCATTTGGGGCTGTCCAACTTCAGTGCATCCTTCCCAGACTTTTAGCACACCTGGGGGGGACAAGCAAAGCATCCAGCCCTGCCACTTGCAACTTGTCAAAATCTATGCCTGGACATGGCTGAATGCAGCTACTGCAGCTCTATGTGCAAGAGGACTAAGTCTGGAAACAAACAATTTTTTAGATAGATTGAGGAAGGTTTATAACTCCTGTCAGATTATTTCTGCTGCCCAGGGCACTGTTAGATTTATCCTCACTTCTGTCCAGCTTTCAACAATTTACCAGAAGAGAAGTGAGGGGAATTCTCCAACAGCAACACAGACAAAAATAAAAAAAATATTTTTTAATAGATTATGGGAGTGCCAGAACCCACAAATTTGATGTGTTTTGTGTCCCTAATGCATATTTTTCTTACTCATTGTCTTAAAGAATCATTGGCAACAAGAAAGTCAGGGTAAATCTCTCTAACAGAGCTAAAGATAGGAGTAAAAATCTGACAGGAGGTCTAGTCCTTCCAAATGCTATTCAAAACTAGAAAGCATTTTTTGGCTTGCTATACAGTTTGAGAGTTATTAAATTACATGTGTCCTGTGATTATCCAGTGATGGGGCCTGTAGATTGTTGCTGCTATGCTTCCTTAGGGGATGGTCTCTATGTGGCTGACATACGCCCTAGACCACAAACCTAATCAGGAAAATTTAGTGTCTAAAGCTACCCATGCAGCCAGATTGCCATCTGAGAGCTGAAACACACAGGGGGTATGTCTTGCAAATGCATGGACCAAAGGAGACAGAGAAAACCAACAGACTCAGAGGTGAGCTCTCATAATGTTTCAATAGAATCACAAGGACTGTAAAATGAATTCCCTACACAAAACCAGGCTATCTTAAATACAACACTAAAATAAAGGCTGATGTCTCTAAGAAATCACCTTCATATTGATATGAATGAACTCATGCATCAACTTAAAATAAAAATACAAGGCATAGGTGACAGGCAACCATACTGAAAATAAAATTAGCAATTGTGCATGCACTCTTTATTACTTTGCAGACTTACACGGTGATCAGTGGTATTAAATCAGTCAGTTAAACCCTAAAATTACAGATTTGGAAGATTACATCCACCACAATAATGTTAAATTTTGAGGCATACTTGAGTCAGTAGACCCAGCTGATCTGAAGCTCCTTTTTGCTCAAAATGATTTAAGAAGAGTTACCAGTCTTATCTCTGGGAGAGCTAATGGTATACTGCATCCATGGGCTGCCAAACCAGAAAATCTCCCTATAGAAATTCTGATACATAATCATTTATATCAAGTAAAAGAGAAATTCTTGGAGGCAACCAGCAGGACCTTTACAGGTATCGCCTTTTATGCTGACTTATCTCAACACACATTGTGGCTCAGCAAAGGTAACTTATCAGGCCTAATTCTTACTGCAATTCACCTCATTTGGTAAAAGATGTTTGAAAATTCTTGGAAGTTGTTACAATGGATGTCAGTTCTACTATCACCTCAAGTATGAAAGTTAATTGCTGCTCATAACATTTAGAATATTCACAGATAATTAGATATAAGGTTAGTTCTGCCTTAACTGATTCGATTTTTTGCTCATGAGGGTTTATCACTGTGAACTTGTCTTAATACCATGGTCATTAGAAAGGCTTTCAATATCTCATGTATTCTTAGAATAGTACATCGTGATCTTGTTGGTTTCCACAGTTATTTCTTAATACATCAGTATTTTAAACATTTGCAGTGAGGCTGCATCTCAGATGATACAGTCCAATGCTAGATCCTAAATTTGATATTGTAGACAATTGTTAGAAAGACCAGTCTACATTTCCTGTTGAGCCTAAAAAAGAGACTGAAGCTTTCACATCACTTTTGAGGGCTTGGGCATTTTCCAAGAAGTCTGCTTTAACTCAGATTACAGGTGTTCCCCCCAAAAGGAATTTCCTATTTGTAATTTACTTTCTAACACTCTACCACAGCCAAGGGCTGCCCAGGAGAAGCTTATACAGAATCTGCATATACAGTAAGCCTGGCTTTTTTTCACAGAATAGAATTCAAACTGTTAAACCTTACATCTATTTGTCTATCTATCTATCTATCTATCTATCTATCTATCTATCTATCTATCTATCTATTGTATCTGCTATGTGTTTTTTGTTCTAGTTATAGGAATTATTTGTTTTCTTTTTACTGTTTGAGTAGGAAAGTTCTACTATTCCTTGAGTGATCTTGTCAAGACAAGGTGAACTGGAATTGCACGTTTATTCTTAGTAAATTATTGATTACGAAAGTTAATGCTTGTCACGTAAGTAGAAGATTCAGTTTCACAATTTCCTTTGCTAATTTCACCTTTATAAAAGGAAACAACTTGTTTACTTTTGTATTTTACCTTGATGCTGCTCTTTGAATTGACAGCCATCCAAGGGATTAAAGAAATATCACTGTGCTCTTGATGGAAGGTTGCAAGGGATTGTTATAGGTTAGCATTTGACTGTATATTTAAACATTGCAAATCCAACGCAAGGGATTTCAGTCATGAACAATGTTTACTCTTCTTCTGCTATAATTGTCCGACTCTTGCATTGTTTGATTGCCTATAGTTTTTTCAGGAAGATGTTGTAACATGAAAATAGAAAACAGTACATTAAAAATAAATGTAAATACAATGTATATAGAAAGAGACCCAAGGCTAGATTAATTAAACTGCCACGCTTACAAACATCTACATTTAGGAAATGAAAGATAGAAAATTAAGAGAATATATGAAGGTTGCTGTTTATTTTGATGAAAGTAATATTACAAATATTACAAAAATTTTGTTATAAACCAATTTGGTAAAAATTTACATCACAAACATTTTAAAAGCATTTTATTATATATGTATGCTATTTGGAAAAAGGCCTATTGATCCTGCCTTAAATTCAGTAAGTTTGTGGCTTCCTGTGCTCTGAAATCTAAAATAAGCCCTACCTAAACTACCTATGAGATCTGTAAAACAAAACCCTATGATAAAAAGATAAGATTTTTTTTTTAGACTAAATCAGGAGCAAGCAGCCTAGGGTAATAGCTTTTCTCTTGCATTAATACAGTAGACTTAGTGAGTGTTTTCACCCTAAGATAGGAACTGAGTGGCTCACTTGAACACTAGGTGAAAAAAAAGGAAAATACTGATTTTGAGTTTTTATCATGCAAGAAATAAAAGGAATACTGTAGCATGGTTTAGACACAAAAAAAAATAATTTTAAAACATTATCAAAAGTTTTGTTTTTTAGGCAAAATCAAGAGTACATAAAAAGTTCTCCAAACTCCCATTACCTGGTGTCACACTGGAGAATTGCTGCACTATATGAGTGAGCGGCATTTTATCATCAGCAGACGGAAAGGCACAGTCACAACTGCAGCTCTCCAGTTAGCAGAGAGGTAAAGAAAAAGGAGAATTTGGAGGAGGGGAGAATAGGGTCGTTGGATTGCTACTGAATAAAAAAATACTTTTGAAACCAAACTTTTTATGTACTTACATAAGGTATAACCCCCTGAAGGTGAAACTTCAGTTAGGCTTTAAAGATGGTAGTTTCAAAGGGGACGAGAACTCTTCACATGGTCTAGTAATGGAGAACAAAACCAAGGGATTGATTTACTAAAGGCAAATAGTATGTTCCCTTTGCAAGGGAAGCTGCACTTTGCAAGACAATTTTCACCAAAGCTTAATGAATGTGTTGAATTTCTCTTTGCAAAGAAATCCCAATTATGTGTGTAGCGCTTACCCCCACAGTCTGCTCTACCAAGACTCTTCAAACGGCTGAGCCCCCACTGACACACCTATGTAAATTTAACAGTTGTAAGCTACCACTCTATAATAATGCTAACAGGCCACAAGCAACTAGATAGCAAATTAAATTGATGTATTATGGCAAGGCAGTTTAACAATGCATGAATACAACCAAAATGAGTACAGGTTGGAGAGGGAAGCAATTGCATCACATCCCAGAAAATTTTAAAATGTATGTGTAACAATAGAATGGAATTTTTAAGGTGCGAAAACCAAAGATATATTGTAAATGATAAAATAACATAATTTTTATTTACAACAAAGATTAAAAAGATTATAAAAGTTAAAAAGATGTAATATACAAAGCAAAAAGAAAAGTACACTTTCATATGGCTATGTGATGTAGTCATTCCATCTCTACATATTTTTCCAGACAAATGGCTAGTTCAAGAGATTTTCTGTATTACATAATTATCCACTAGGATAAAACATAAAACATACATTAAATATGATTTATTTTTTTCATGAATTGTATGTAAACAGTGCACAAAATATACAGAATTGGAGTTTCATGGAGGGCATCTTACCAAAACCAAATTGAATGTCCAAAAAAATTACTACAATGGTACAAGAATCATCACCCATACAGTATACACCAGGCTACAGTCCAGGAAGGCATTTGGTGAGCCACAGGAGGGGCACAGAGAGCAATTAGAACATCATATATTGAAAAAATGGGAACACGATTTGTATAAACCATTGTACATAAGTAAGGGAGTGCAAATTATATAGCCACAAGGGACTAGACAAAACTCTAAAAGCATAAGCCACAATTTGAATAAATATAATGGTTTGTTTGTTATGTCAATTGAACTTTCTATGTATCAAGGAAACCCCTGATGAAAAATGCTCAAAGATGCAGTACCAAAGGTATTCCCAGTGCATGAGCTGAAAATGAAACCCAAAAAATTCCCATAAGGTACAACAAAAATGTAAAAGTAAAAAATAAAAAAATAACTTTTAGAGTTTTGTCTAGTCCCTTGTGGCTATAAAAAAAATAACTAAATAGCCCAAATGTGGATATCACTTATATAGAGTACTGCAATGCAAGGCAGGTTAGTGCGTTCAGGACCATGTGCTCCAGCAGAAGATTGCAGCTGAAAGCCGAATCTAAAATACCTTTCCTGCCATCATCATGTGTGCGCAACTCATCCCCCTTGTGATGTAACACGCATATGCACAGCAACGCTGCTATCTTGATCAAGCCACAAAGTAGTGTGGGGAAACAGGCAGACAAAAGGATGGCAAACAAATGCCCATCCACCATCTGGTGAAGATAGGCCATATTAGAAACAAAATACAGAGGATTGCCATAAGCAAAATCCCACTGTATGTCTGTGAAAAGACCACCTCTTTCTAAAGATGTAAAAAGGGGAAACAGAGCCAAAAACCACAGGAGACCACAGCGGATGACCCTAAATAGGGGAAGAAAAACCCATAACTTGGAGATGCCAATTGATACCAGAGGCAAGGTCCAAGACCCACCAGAGGTGCCCTGGGTATCTATATGGCCCCCTACTTACCCACAAGACAGAGACCGGTGCGTGTTGTATATGGTCTATTTACAGTGTTAAAAAAAATATAAAAGAGGTGATAATTATCAACTTTGGCCTACAGATATTAAAGAATAGTAATGTCACGAACACTGATGGTGACCTCTAGTGGCCCACTGGCCGGAGTCCTCCAGGGTGCGGAGTCTAAGCCCAGGTCTGCTGGTTCACCAGAGCCCCTGATGGGGGGATGGACTTGAAGCAGATCAGGTTGCGACCCCTGAGTGACACCAACTGTGGTAAAGGCAACTGCCAATGGCGTGTAGCGGCTAGGAGCCAGATGTGAAGAGGTGTGACGTGGTCAGGCAAGCCGGGTAGGTAACAGCGAGGCAGACGGTACAGATCGGTAGACAAAGAGTAATCGTGTCAAAAGCCGGGTTCGGTAACAGCAGGTCAGACAAAAGGAACAGGCAGAGGATGGTCAGGGTGAGCCAAAGGTCAGGGCGGGAGAAGAGAGTGGTATCAGGTCCAGGCAGGGTCAGCAACAAGGCAATCAGCATAGAGGAACACAGGAACAGGGAGAAGACCATCAGGCAACTTGTGTGCAGGGCTGGTTTAAGTAGCCCTCCCAGCGCTGACAGGTGTGCCTGGGTCCTAGTGCCTGCCCAGCGCTGTCATAGGTGACAGGCACGCCTGGGTCCTAGTGCCTGCCTGCCTGCATGTCTTGTCGGACACCTACGCATGTGCAGACTCATGCGTCGCGGTGGTCCCTGACAAGTAACCAAATTACAAGTATCAAATGCAAAAAATTAACATATGATACATCTCAGCAAATCCTTACAAAATTTAGAAAAAAAAACAATAGAAAATCCTGAAGGACATTACAGGAATGGTTTAAAACTTCAGGCCAGGAGACTTAGTTTTTGCAAGAGTATAAATCCATTTTGTTTCCCGTTGTAACAAGATCTTATCCAAGTTATCCTCTCATTCATGGAGGGGTACATGATTGAGCGTGAAAAAATAGATTTTTGAAAGATCAAAATTGTGATGTAATCCAGCATGGCGGCTGATGGGGGTCTCTCACCGCTTATTTTAAAATTAATGACACATTATCACAGATAAGGCTAAAATATAAATTTATTATATCCATTAAAATATTTCTGCTCACATATGTGTGCATTTATTTATATTTATATGCATTTAAATGTGTATGTGCACATATTATGCTGGAAAACTCCTCTACAAACTCAGATTTGGGGCATATTTTTAGCCTCAAATGCTACTCTAAAATATGAATACAAATGCCACAATGTACATGGACAGGTTGACTGATAAAGAGCCATGTACAGAGGCATATATAAAAGAAAAATTCCCATACAACTATTGTTTGTACATGAGGCCTTAGAGAAGTACTTTTTGCATCTTCTCTAAAGCACAATACTTACCTTCTTCCCCACTCTCACTGTTCAGAATCAGAATGCACTGTATATGGCAAATGTTATCTGGCATGTATAATGCTCTATCAATGTGAATGTTTCTCAAATCCCTGGATAAACAAACATAGAAAACTTCTGCATCAGGGAACATTGTGGACATTGAGAATCAGATATTATGTTTATTATTGTTTAGCATATTCTTAGACTGAGAAAGAAAAAATATAATGTTATTCGCCTTAAAATAATTCTTTATAATACCAAATAATACCATATTGTCCTTTTACAACTCCTAGGTGAAATACTTACTTTTTTCCCCACTCACAAGATTCTCTCTGTAGTCCTCACCTGTAGGAATGAAAGAGAAACAGTGTACATGCTCACTAGGAAGAGAACCCGAGAAGGACATTTTGTCCAAAAAGCTTATTTATTGCCAGGCAGGGTTGGGCAGTGAAGATTTCAAGTGTGGGGAAGAAGGTAAGCATTTCCCTGTGCTGGCTGTACTCAGGGTTGGTAGTTTTATTAAAAGACAACTTCACCAAAGATGAAGTTATTCTTTAAAATTTTGAGGTTTGCTGGCATTTTACCACTCAGTTTGAGTAAAGACTATGATTTGTATGTGTATGCTTGGTGCACATTGAGTGTTTAACATTGAATGCTTGTTTTTTTTTGCTTCTATATTTTATTATCTGTCTCAATTCACCTGTACAAACCAGTCTTGCCCATAATTTCCCTTCAACCTTTGCTTTTGTGATATTACAGGATTTGTGACAACAACAGATAATCCACACTTGTGCAGTTCTATTACACATATTTCTGCTTATGTCTCAGTCCCACCATGCAACTCACTGAAAATGGCAGTGCAGATTTCTTCTGTACTGTTATTTGAGTGTGCCAATTCATGCTGTACATTCTGTAAAAGTGAGGCCCTGTGGGATTCTTTCCCTCATCCACAGATCATGTTAAAGGCAGTGTAATAAAATATTTTTTCTCAGTGGAGGAGAGGGGATGCCCCCACTGGATAATCTTTAGTGCAGCTGAGCCCAGAGACCCAAAGCTGTTAAATCCACAGTGCCAGACGTTCAGCTGCAGGAAGAGAACAAAGCAGCCCCGTAGTGAAGATTTCTACAGGATCCAGAAGCCTGCATGTCATGTCAGGATCCAGAAGCCTGCATGTCATTTGTTTCTCTATAGGTTTAGTTAAGTAATGTAACTAAACCTATAGAGAAACAAAATGTTTTTCTACAGTTTTCTATTGCCCCATGCACTATGTGTCCACTCTATTAAATAAAAAGATGTCTACTATTGCACTCTACCTTTGACTGTGTTTTTGTTTATGAGAGCACTCTGCTGAACGTCAATGTAAATTGAAAGAATCACTGCCTATATATGGATCATATATCTTAACAAATACTATTTTTCACTTTTAGGCTCTGTGACTATAGATCATCATTCCTGATTCTTGTGTATCTACTCCAGTATCTTACTGTCACCCATAATCATTTGGTCAACAGAAAAAGCAGCAATATAAAATCATTCTAGCAAGATGACTATATAAATACCACATTTTATTTATAAACACCTAATTTCAAAGAAAAATCACATGTTCTACCAGGCAATGAGTAAAATGAGATACATTTGATTGATGTATTTTGTCCTCAATGAACATGTTTACTTTTTCTATGAAAAAGTGCAACTACTAAGTAAAATATATTTAAATATGCAGTATTTAACTCCTACAAAAATTAATTGAAGGTATACCTGTTGCAACCTCATGCTGCTAAGGGTCAAGGTATTATTGCTCTCTATGGCTCCATTCACATCTGAGCATAGCATTTTTCTGCATTTTTAGCATGATTTTTCGTGCACATTTTATTGTGATTTTTGCGTGTTTTTGAGCTTTGGAGTTTTATATTAGCCAGTAGAGAAAAATATCATCTATTGCATCATTTGTTGCTAGGTTTTTCTGTTTTTTTAGTTTTTACATCAGCCTTTAGTTTTTTCTATTATTAATTTATTATCATTTAGTTTTTTGTTAGGGTAAGGGGTTAGAATTAAAGTTAGGATTAGGGGTTAGGGTTAGGGTTAGTATTTTATTTATTATTCTACGGGAATAAAAACGCACCAAAAACGTGCAAATCTGCCCAAATTGAGCTACAAAAGTAGCTCCAAAACTTTTTTGAGCTTCAGGTGTTCTGCTTCAGGCAACTTGGAGTGGAGATGTGAACCATCTCCATAGAGTAATATTGATTTTTTTCCCCATGAGCGTTTTGGATCTTCGAGCTTCACGCTACAAAACGCTCAGGTGTGAATGGGGCCTATATATCTACATTGTATTATATAATATACTGTATATATTGTATATATTCCCATTTTGTGTTATATGTGGCCATAGATAATTTTAAAAATATTATAGTTGGTGAATGTAAGTCTTTTTGCTGGAAAATAACTTTCTGCAACATTTAAATAATTAACATAATTTTATAATAACAAGCAAACTAGACAACAACCAACAAATCACAGATAGTCGAAAAAAAAAATTATTGAAACTAGTCATATGAATCAGCTTATATATGGTAATTATAATAAATAATCCATTATTTAATTGATTATATAAATATCTTTTTTAGCTAAATAAAAAAAACTGCTATACTAAATAGAAGTCTTTTTTTATTTAGCTAACCTGCTATACTAAATGCTAATTTACCATCTATAGTCTGCTGGTAAACTCAATGGTTAGTTTTGTGATGCAGTCAGTGTGTGATGACATGAAAACTGAAATATGTGCTTTGCATTAGATGATGAAAGCCACACAAAATACATTTGCCATACACATGTATCCTTTTCATGTTTGAATAGGAAAATGTTATGATGTTAATCTTCTTTGCCATAATTTGACCAGTGTTGCATTTATTACCGTTTATGAGATCTATAGTTTGTGGGATAAGTAGTTGTGCTTCATTTTTGTTATTTTCTTACTATAGACAATCTTTTTTGTTGTACATGAAAAGTGAAATGCTCAATGTAAGTGAAAAAAAAAAGAATCAAAGCACAATTTAAAAAAAAAAAAATCTGCCCACCTTCCCTCCCAGCACCCCCGTCCCTGTCATTTTTTTACACATCATAAATTCAGTGCTCAGATGACATCTCTTGAATCCTATTCCTCTTCTTTTGGTGTCAGTGGTGGGCAGTCTACCATACTGTAGACAGCAGCACAATGTTGCTCCCTGCCGTATTGTACTAAAAGCCCAAACCAACATGATAATGCACCCCCAGTGGTATGTTTATGCAGAGCCAATTTTATATAAACTGGGGTCCAAGGCAAGAACGAAAGCCTCTTGGTTGGAATGCTACTGACCCTCTGACATGGCACACTGCATAAAGGTACAGAATACTCTTTTGTGATTTATTTTTAATCTCTTTGACCTATGTAGATACAAGGCAGTCTTGCCACCTAACAGTGCAACAGACTTTTTGCAAGAAAATATTGAGAGATATTGAGGAGCAGAGTATTTTGTACCTTATACTGTAGGTTATGCTGGATGATATGATATTTTAATGTTGGCACATTACATTATCACTGTTACAAAAGCAAGCCATTTTGCAATTACCCCTTAGAAATAGATATTGACAATTTTTCAGAGCTGGAATTATAGCTATGTAACATGGTATATAACCAGTGTTGTTTCACCTGAACAATAATTAGTGCCTTGTTACCACGTTCACAGAGTTATCATATTGAAATGACCTAGAAACAACAAGGCAGATTTACTAAAAACACAATGGGTGAATATTTACTTTAATTACCTAGTTTTGGTAAAAGCAATTCCTGTTTACTTATTTGGATAGTGAATATTCACAACATTTATATGAGCTTTCTAAAGGTCTTTATTAAATCCTCCTCAGTGTTAGCAAGATAAAGGAAGCAGTGTCATCATTATTAACTACAAGGCAATGTTCCTACTAATGGTAAAACATTAGGGTAAGGGGTTTGGCTAAAGAAGATAAGCATCATCATAGATATAGAAGATGAAAGGAGAGGAGCACCACTATGGTAGAAGGGAGGTGAAGTAGATGAGCACCACTCTGGAGATTGGAGGGTGACTAGATGAGAGGGAAGAGGAGAGGAATGCTACTATAAAGAGGGGGAGCAGGGGCGAGGAACATCACCATGGAGGAAAGAGGCAAAAGAAAATGACATTACAAAGTTGGGCGGTCAAGGAATTGAATGACATTGTGATGAAAGCAGCTAGAGGAGATGAACACTATGGAGAAAAGAGACAGAAAATATAAGTGGCACTATGGAAAGGGGAGGCAAATGATTTCAGTGACAATATGGAGGGAGGAGACAGCAAAGATCAGTTACGCTATGGAAGTGGAGGTAGAGGAGATCAGTAATGCTATGGGGGGGGGGGGGGGGGGTCAGAGATTGGTAATGCCAGAGAGAGGCAGTGGAAGAGATGTGGGGCTTTGCAGAGAGTAAAAGTGGAATAGATAACCAATTCTGTGGTGAGAAAAGGCAGAGGAGGTAAGTGATCTTGTGCAGAGGTAGGAAAAAGAGATGAGTGAGGCTTTAGAGATTTGAATTGAATGAGATAGGCAATGTTATAAAGAGGAATTCAAGTGAACAAAATGAGCTGTGCAGTAAAAAGGAGGGGGGGGGGGGTGTATGAAAGGAAAAATGCTACGGAAAGGAAAGGTACACTTAGGAGATTAATAGTGTATGGACAACAGAGGTGGAGGAGGTGAACAACCCTAAGGAGAGGAAAGATGCCATAAAGACATAAGAATGAGGAGATGAGTGATGCTATGGCAATGGGGTGACAAGCAGCACTACAGAGAGAGAATGTGGAGAAAGTGTGTAGTGCTATGGACAGAGAAGGTGGAGGAGATGGATGATATTGCAGCCAAAGTAGAGAAAGGGATTGGTGGGTTAAGCATAGGGGAAGTGGAGGAAAAGAGCTATGAAACGGGGATTGGCAGTGGATAAGTACTGCTTGTAGCTAGGGCTGGAACTAATTAATTAGTTAATTAATTAGGTGGTAATAACAGTGATAGGTGTTCTGACTTAAAAAAATGTACATTTGACAAGCTGGATATATAATATAGAACGTCTAAGGCCTAGAGGACAAGTGCGGTTGAAATATATACATAAGCTAACAAATAATTGCCAGTTTACACACAGATAAACATACAGTCTGCTTATTGCATACAAACATGCACTATAATTGCTAGCATACACAAAATCTGCAAAGTACACACAAACATACACACAGGACTGCATTTTCACATACTGTAAATGCAAACATGTCTCATTAAAAATACAATAACAAGCCAGCCACCCCTTCTATCCTAACAGTTCCATCCTTCCATCCACTTACAAATAAAGAAGAGCAGTTCTTCTTGCACTACTGTATGTAGCTTCTGTTCTTCTGCAGAGAGCAAAATGTGGTCATGGCCTAGTGCTGTGGCTCTTGGGCTGTGTCTTCTACTGCCATATCACTAGTAAAAGCACAGGTGGCATTTTCTTTTTTCAGGTGTATGAAAGGCTGTGGGCAGGTGTCGGGGGGTATTTCTGAGGCCCTAAAGAATGTGAGCCAACTCAGGAAAATAGATAAATTACATTGGCCTTCAACCAAAAAAGAGGAGTGATGCTAAATATTTGTCTATAGGGTACAGAGCTGGAAAGAAGGTGAGTAAAACAGATGAAGCTACATTTTTTTATTTTAAATTATATGGTTAGTCTGGCTATAAAAAGACAAAATTCCATCCAGTTAAACCATTAAAAAAAAAAAAAGTTCTAATCCTACACCCACAGTTGATTCAGAGGAAGGCAAAAAAACCCCAGCAAAGCATGATCCAATTAGCTCCTGCAGGGGAAAAAAAATCCTTCCTGATCCCCCAAGAAGAAATCGGATATTCCCTGGATCAACTTTACCTATAAATGTTAGTATCCAGTTACATTCTGTGTATCCTACAAAGAATCCAGGCCTTTTTTTAAAGCAATCAACTGAGCTGACCAGAACCAACTCTTGAGGGGTAGTGGACTGTCTCCTGTACGGTGTCTGCAGTGTCTGATTGTCTCCTGTATCATGTCTGCAGTCTCTGACCGTCTCCTGTACCGTGTCTGCAGTCTCTGACCGTCCCCTGTACCGTGTCTGCAGTCTCTGACCGTCTCCTGTACCGTGTCTGCAGTCTCTGAGCGTCCCCTGTACCGTGTCTGCAGTCTCTGACCGTCCCCTGTACCGTGTCTGAAGTCCCTGACCGTCCCCTGTACCGTGTCTGCAGTCTCTAACCATCTCCTGTACCATTAAGCCTGAATAGAAGCCTCCTGCAGCCCCCACATTGTTGGTGATTCGGGAGGACGAGTCCAGCAAGCGGCCGAATACTGGGGCCAGCTTCCAGGGTGCACCGCCCTGCACTGCACCGTCCTGGCTAACGAGTACGGCACCGTCCAGACCCCGCTACAAGGAGGGGTCTGAGCCATGATCCATCCTGCCCATTGGTCCTCAAGGAGATTGTTGGAGAAGGCGGATACTGTTTGCTGGGGAATCCTCTGAAGTCACCAGCCTATGAAGTGGGCTGTCTGCTGAGAAGCCCAGTGGTGATATTGATAAGGCTCTGTGGCCTTGTAGGGTCGCGGGGTGGAGGTGAGAGGCCATTGCAGCCGATATTGGATTACATCCATGGAGTGTCAGCTCACACACATTCCTCCTTTTGCATGACCAGGGGAATGTGACACAGATCACTGGACTATCCTGCTGATTGTTTGCAGTGTTGTTTTTTTCCCACATTGAGATATATATATATGTGTGTAATCACTGTGGGGGGACTGACTATTTACCTGTTTATGTTCCTCACTATGGACTAAGGGGTCATGAGTTCACTAACCCCTTAGTGATCGGGGGATATCCCCAATCTCAAACCAGTTACTATATATAGTCCCTAATAGGATTTGGTATGTGTATGTTTTTAGTGTGTGGTCATCATATTACTACTTAGGTTTATATGAGCGCTACATCATTTTATAATTATATGTTCTTTGTTACCTATTGGTGTGGGATTAGATGTTAGCTGCTTTTTAGCATTTATATTTTTATTTTTATTTTCCTACATAAGAGCGCAGGAGGATTCTGTATATTATCTTGAGGGGTATATTCCACATTTTCACAGCTCTTACTGTGAAGAAACCTTTCCGTGTTTAGAGATTACATTTCTTTTCCTCCAGACGTAAAGAGTGCCCCCTTGTCCTATGTGATGACCTCAGGGTGAGTAACTCTACACCGAGTTCAATATATGAACCATTGATGCATATATACATGTTGATCATATCCCCTCTTAATCTCCTCTTCTCAAGAGAGAATAAATTCAGTTCCTCTACTCTTTCCTCATAGCTGAGATCCTCCAAGCCTCTTATCAGTTTGGTTGCCCTTCTCTGCAGTTTCTCCAGTTCCCCAATGTTCTTTTTGTGAATTGGTGCCCAGAACTGAACTGCATATTCCAGATGAGGTATTACTAATGATTTGTACAGGGGTAATATGATATCTCTCTCTCTGGAGTCTACACCTCTTTTAATACAAGAGAGGATTGCATTGCATGCCATTATTAAGCGTGTGATCTACCAGAACTCCCAGATCCTTCTCCACCATTGATTCCCCCAGTTGTACTCCCCCTAGTATGTATTATGCATGCATATTCTTAGCCCCCAAGTACATAACCTTACATTTATCAATATTAAACCTCATTTGCCACATAGTTGCCCAATTAAACATTGAATTGAGGTTGGCTTATAAATTGGAGACATCCTGTAAGGACGTTATTCCACTGCACAGCTTGGTGTCATCTGCAAAGACTGAAATGGTATTTTCAATACCAGACCCTATATTGTTTATAAATATATTAAAAAGTAAGGGTCCTAACACTGGACCTTAGGGTACACCACTGACAACCCTAGACCATGTAGAGTATGAATCATTAACCACTACTCTCTGAATACGATCTTCCAGCCAGTTTTCTTTTGTATTTATATATAGATTTTTCCAATCCTGTATACTTTACATTACACATTAGCCGTATATGGGGAACTGTGTCAAACACTTTTGCAAAATACAAGTATACTATGTCCACAGCCACCCCTCTGTTCAAGGTTTTGCTCACCTCCTCATAAAAAGAAATCAGATTTGTTTGACAACTTCTGTCTTTCATGAATCCATGCTGTCTGTTGCTTAAAATATTTTTTTCCAGCAAGAACCCATCTATGTGGTCTTTTATTAAACTCTCCAACTATAGAAGTTAAACTAAGACATCGATAATTACTTGGTAAAGATTTTGACCCTTTTTAAATATTGGCACCACATTGTCCTTACTCTAATGGAGTGGTACTATGCCAGTTATTAAAGAGTCCCTAAAAATGAGAAACAATAGCTTTGAAATGACAGAGCTCAATTCTGTAAGGACCGCTGTGTGTATGACATCCAGTTCAGGTGCTTTATTCAACTTTATTCTGTCTAAATATTTTTGGATCATATCAATTGTGAGCCAATGTGGATCATCTGGAGCTGTGTCAATACCATGCCCATTATGGACAAGAGCTTCCCCATGCTCCTTTGTATACACAGAGCTGAAGAAGGTATTTAATGTTTGCCTTCTCTTTGTCCACAGTCATCCACTCTAGATTATTTTGTACAGGGCCTACATGCTCGGACCGGACCTTTTTACTATTAATATATTTGAAGAATTTTTGGGGGTTGGACCTGCTATCTTTTGCAATTTGTCGTTTGTTTTCAATTTTTGCGGCCTTTATTTCCCTTTTGCATACTCTGTTATATTCTTTGTAATGTTTAAATTATGTTAGCGTTCCTTCATTTTTATATTTAATAAAAGCTCTTTTCTTATCATCTATAGTTTTTTTTAACTTTGGCCGTAAGCCACAAAGATTTGATTTTTAGCCTTTTAAACTTGTTGTCCATGAGAATATATTTTGCAGTGTGTTCACATACAGTCTTTTTGAAGAACTTATTTTTCCCGTGTGCTTGCTGTTTACAGTTAACAATAAAATAAATCATGTTATGGTCACTGCTACCCAGACGTTCTTTTATATGGACATTTGTAATAAGCTCTGCATGGTTTGAGATTACCAGGTCTATCAGAACATAATTCCTAGTTGGGGCTTCTGTGAACTGTACCATAAAATTGTAGTAGTTTTAAACATTTTTGTCCTTTAACTGTTCCTGCAGTGCCATTACTCCAGTAAATTTCTGGGTAGTTAAAATCCCCCATTATTATCACTTTCCATCCCTTGCAACCCTTTGGACCTGTGCAAGGAGCTGAGTTTCCACCTCCTCATTAACACTTGGAGGCCTATAACAAACTCCAATGATTACCTTTGTAGTACGCACCCCTATGTGCAATTCCACCCATAATTCTTCAGCCTCATCACACTCTATCAACTAGGTCCTCTTTCACACTCTCTCTGAGATCACTTCTCACATAGAGACAGATACCACCACCTTTCCTATTTATCATGTTTAAAGCACAGTAACCTTATGTTGCTTTGGTAAAAGCAGCCCCCATATGCTCATTGTGCCATACATGGTGCTGAAAAAAGAAAAAAAAAAATCAGTGACTATTGAATGTGCTAATTCTGTTAAGTTTAATTGTACTTTAATAAGTACAATGAAGCCTTTATGAATAAACTTAACAAAATTAGCACATTCAACGGTCACTGATGTTTTTAAAATGTTATTTTCAGCACCATGTATGGCACAATGAGCAGGGTCTGGCTGAGGTGAAGCTGTTTTTGTTAGTACTAAGAAGACCACTGTGCATCCATCATTACTGATGAAGAGAAGCAAATAGAAACAAAAATGATACTTATTTTTAATTTAGCACCTTGTTTTTAGTTATTTTTAATTAAACCATACTACAATGTTAAAATCCTCTTTTAAGCATCAGGTCTAAGCTTTGTAGGTTACTACATGATATCTACTATTATACGCAAACAACTGCTGCAAAAGTGACTGCAGAGCTCAATCTTAGTCTTTATGGCACTGAGATTGAGCTCTGCAGTCACTTTTGCAGCATTTATTATCTTATTTCGGGTCACAATCCTGTGCAATGTCCTTTTGTCTCTTTCGGACAGTTGACCATGTTGACCATGCTTATGCTTATCATTATCATTTAGGGACATTCTCCCAGAAACTGTATATGCCATCATAACCTTTGATATCTTGCGACTCGGCATATAAATTGCCAATTTCAGTCACAGAGGTACCAGCTAGGCAGGCACCAACAATGTGTCCTCTTTGAAGCTCAGAAAGCTCTGACATGACTCCGTAATACTAGCAACGCATGCAGTAAATGACAAAATTGAGGATTCTCCCCTGTTAGGTGTCTCATCATACAGTTGAAGCAAAAGAATGTTACAACACTTCCGCTTTCAATGCAAAACATGTCATCACTTTCACACCTGTAGTGTTTTTTGTCTAACCCCTGATGATTAGATGTGTAAAATGTGGATATTAAGGGAATCAGGTAATTCCAGTCTGTCCTTTCTTGATAGGGGTAAATAGTTTGATGGTATTACAATTGAGTAGGCAGAAGGCAAAGGACTGCTGGCATTAGTTGTTTCTGATATAGAGCCAAACCCTCATCACAATTGCCAGATTAATTGACTGCTGCTTGTCAGTGAATATTTTCTGAATAGTTTCTTTACCAGATAGATTGTGTTGCACTCAAGCCCAGATTCAAGGCATGTTATCAGCTCAATTACAGTGGATATAAAATGTATAAAAAATTAGACAAAGATAAAAAATGTCAGAACTTTTTCCCCCTTTAGGTGGAGGGAAGTAAAAATAAAAAACTAAAATAATATGGTTGCATAAGTGTGCACACCCTTAAACTAATGCTTTGTTGAAGCACCTTTTGATTTTATTCCAGCACTCAGTCTTTTTGGGTATGAGTCTATCAGCATGGCAAATCTTGACTTGGCAATATTTGCCCACTCTTCCTTGCAAAAACACTCCGAATCTGTCAAATTGCGAGGGCACCTCCTGTGCACAGCTTTCTTCAGATCATATCTTTTGGAATTATTGCCAAAAGGTTCAACCTTGGTTTCATCTCCCACCTGTTTTTGATAGACTTCAGATGTGTTTTTGCAAATGTTTTGCAAATGTTTGGCGGGCTTGGATGTTTTTCTTCGTAAGAAAAGGCTTCCGTCTTGCCACTCTACCCCATAGCCCAGACATATGAAGAATACGGGAGATTGTTGCCACATGTACCACACAGCCAGTACTTGCCAGATATTCCTGCAGCTCCTTTAATGTTGCTGTAGATCTCTTGGCAGCCTCACAGACCAGTTTTCTTCTCATCTTTTCATCAATTTTGGAGGGACGTCCAGTTCTTGGTAATGTCACTGTTGCACCATATTTTCTCCACTTGATGTTGACTGTCTTCACTGTGTTCCATGGTATATCTAATGCCTTGGACATTCTTTTGTACCCTTCTCCTGACTTTTTCTGTAGGATGCTACTAAGAAAATGTCAGGAAACACCTACTAGAACAGCTGAACTTTATTTGGGGTTAATCAGAGGCACTTTAAATGATGGCAGGTGTGTACTGACTCCTATTTAACATGATTTTGAATGTGATTGTGTAATTCTGAACACAACTACATCCCCAGTTATAGGAGGGTGTGCACACTTATGCAACCACATTATTTTAGTTTTTTATGTTTGCTTCAAACCCTTAAAAGATTTCAGTTTGTTTTTCAATTGAGTTGTACAGTTTATATGTCACATTAAAGGTGGAAAAAGTTCTGAAATTATTTATCTTCGTCTCATTTTTTTACTTCACAGAAACCTGACATTTTAACAGGGGTATGTAGACTTTTTAAATCCACTGTATTAACTGCAGAAACATTGATAGGAGGATTACTTAAACAAAGAACATCAGAGTGTTTGCTATTCATTATATGATGGCTAAAGAGAGGAGTACAGAGTTATGAAGAGAAATTCTGCAAAGAAAAAAAAACTCAATTTGTTTGTGATCAGAGACGAAGCACCAATAACACTGTTTGACCAATCGATTCATCATTTCTGTCTGACTTTGAATAGCTGGGTGTTAAGTGATGGAGAGATGCAAAATGATTATGGCTAAAGGCTGGATGCTTTCCAAACCTTACTAATAAACTAAGGGCCCTGTTTAAAAACATAATTTTGGGATATACCATGATGTTTAAAAGTTTTAGTAAAGAAAATGTTGACTCAACATTTTATATTCCTGATATGTGCCTGCTGTACCATGTATTTGTGTGAAATACCTGGTGTACCTGCTAGTCCCTCTGCTTTCTTATTAAAAACTGGCCACACTAAGCAGATGCAACTAAGCAACTAACTCCATAGTGAGTTCTCTAGCTGTGCTGGGAACTTATCATGCTCTATTCCAATGATCAGTCTTGTCCTGGCACCCCCCCCCCCTTAAAAACCTTTCACTGGAAAGTTTAGTTTGCTGCTGTTTCTCCTCCCCTAGATCATATCCAGCTGAAAACTGCTGAGAGAATGTGATCACTTATAAAAAAAAAGGGGAAAAAAAGGTACTAAAGAGCACAGCATGGTCAGATTTCTGGCTGTGCTGAGAACTCAGCCTGCCCTCCTAATGATCAGAATTTTGCTGACGTGCCCCTCCCCCACCCAGCCATTCACTAGGAAGACCAGCGTGGCACTGTTTCTCTGTCCCTAGTTGTCTGGGCTCCTTATGCAGCTGAAAGGAACAGAGGGTATGTAATCACTTATAAAAAGGGGAAGAAGGTACTTATAATGTTCTTTATATGTATACACAAACATTTTGCTTTTCATTTCTACTCTAAACTGAATGGATTGTTTTACAAGGTAAATGTTCACATACACTTTAAGGGATAGATGGGTTAGTTGCCTGACAGAAGAGAGTTGGATCAACGGGACAAGGAACACAATTTTACTGAACCAATTGGTGATTACCAAGGTCAAAACTGGTCAAAGAAAGTCAGATAGATCACAAGTGTATGGCTTAATTGAGTTGCTTCATAGTTTATTAGTTGTGGGTGAGAACAAATGAAGACTAGATAGAGGAGATGAGAAGATGAATGACGATGAATATGAGATCGTAGTGAGGTCATATCATGTATATAGCAGGACTTCATGTATTTGGTGATGTCCTATTTCAGGAAAAGCCACTAGATTGTACAGTATATGCCAACAGACTGGCTGTTTTCAAAATACCAATATGTCTAGTTATGTTTCCATTGTGGACTATCTGTGGGATCACAGAACTAAGCTGGGAGACAAAAGTAAATACCAAAGTCTGCTAAGCATGTAAAATCAAGGGAAAGCATAAATCGGAAATGCTTTTTTGGAAGATTGTACATATGCATATGTTTAGATTAACTGATATGTATGTTGAAAAAAAAAAAAGAGGAAAACAAGGGTCCATTAGCCTAGAATTTAGTAGCTTGAATTAATACATATATCTGAAATCCATGTGGCCCATATACACAATTAAGGAGCAGTGCTGCACTTTCAATCAATGTCAATGCATGACTAGGAACTCTATTACTCTATTACTTATTACTCTATTACTCTCCTTATGTTGAGGGCATGTAGCCTACTACAGTTCAGGAGGTAGGGAGGGTGCAAGTACATCTACCCCTTTCACCCTCATCAAGGTCAAAAAAGGACTGTTTGATTTATTCAAATCACAGTGACAGCAAATGGTCTTAAACTCCACTCCCCCTAGCCCAACAAACTGCATTTCAGTGCAATGTATCAGTTGCAGTTTAAGGCAATGAGCATAGTATTGTATGTAACACTGAAGCTCTCTCTCCCTAAAAGCACTGTCAACTGTGCCTCTTTCCCACTAAACTCAATCTCACTAAACAAGGGCTGCTGAGGCAGCAATCTTTTTATTGTGTGTGGGTTGGGACTTAATGATGCTATTTTGCAGTACATTGTGATATATTTGGCTGGACAATCCCTGCTGAAAATCTCCAAAGTATGGATTAAATCTGAACATCCAAACAAACGGAATTTGGGCTTCACTAGGGTTCAGTCTGACCCCGGAGCTCATTCCTAATTGTCAGATGTCTGTGATTTAACTTTGAAAGAATAAATAAATAGTTATTGAAAAACATACTCAATCTGATTCAGTGGCGTCCTTGGGGGGGGGCGGGCCGCACTGGGTGACACCATAACAGGGGGTGCAGGAGCAGGATGCCAGCAGAGCTTCTGGGCTCTGTGAAGGTCCTGGCCAGTTATTGGGGTGATCCCGGATTTCCGACACAGTGACAGCTGCCCCCATGAGTATCCAGTGAAGATATGTATCCCCTGAAGCAACTGCACATGTGCCGGTTTCAGGCCAAAGAAGCCGATTGCCTATCTCTGACTTTAGCACAGAGCTGCCACAGTTAACCCCTTACAGGCTGCAAACCGCTGAAGCTGATCCCGCAGATCACTATGGGTTGCAAAATCAGGTTCAGCGATTTGCAGCCTGTAAGGGGTTAACTGTGGCAGCTCTGTGCTAAAGTCGGAGATCGGCTTCTTTAGCCTGAAACCAGCACATGCGCAGTTGCTTCAGGGGATACATATCTTCATGGGATACTCATTTTACCGCTACACCGGCACAGCTTCTTCTTCTCTGGAGGAGTGACACCACGTGTTACCGCACCGGGTGACACCAACCCTAGGGACGCCTCTGATCTGAATGCTCAAAATAAAAATGATGGAAATGTGACATGTAAATTAAAATAGGTAATATTCAGTATTTAAAGTGGTAGTAAAGTCTAACTATAACTATATACTCTAAAATAATTTTTTCCTCCCATCCTCCTATCTATTGAGGGTAGGCTGTATGAAAAAGATCTGTGTACAAATCTTTTTTCTTAATCTGTTCAGGTCTGGTCATGTGATCTAGCAGCTATGGCTCCATTGTGTAAGGGACTGCTCGACAATGGTTGTATGTTCCTGAAACCATGATGTCACCAATAGGCTGACATGGCCCATCTGTTGTCAGTTCTCTCTCCTCTCCACTGCAGCAGCTGCTCTCTGACGCAGGGGAGTTGGAGCTGCTGGATCATGTGACCACACCTGTTTAACAATATACTTACACTAGGTTTATTAATGGGGCACCTTTTATGTACAACCATATTCATTTTACAAAGTGGAACACTTTTCCATGTGTAACAGTCATTGCTATTGTCTCACCTTCAGTGTATACAGATAAGTAGCAAGACTATAAAAAAAAGTCATATGAAAATAAGAAAAAATTTGGTTTCTTCCCCCCCCCCAGGGTTAACACCTTTTGTTACATGGAGACTCACAGGGCTTGCAAAATACTTTGCTAAGCTATTACTCTACTAACACTGCCCACCACCTTTTCTTATCATACCTTCAGGAATGATTTATCATGCATGGCAGGATTACCATCTTAATGTGAAGACTCCAGTCTTGTCAGCAACCCTAAACTAGACAAACCCAGACACTCTAACACTACAACCCACCTGAAACAAGCGCTTTTGTAATTTATTTTCTTTTTTCATTCAGGCTTAGTGGATTACTTTAGGGAACCAAGTCTGTTGCTTAAAGACTACACAATTACAAAATCACATGATCAGTTAGTCAATCAGTTATTCCAACATGCTCATTTCTTAATGATTACTTTTCACTGTGCTCTCCATCTGGAGCTTATGCACTTCGTCAATGTAAACGTTGCTCTTATCTTTAACCTATGTATGATAAATCACCCTTTTGCAGGTTTGTTACTTTTACCCAGTATGCTTTTTTTCTGTCAATATTAATATATATAGTTATTCTTGGTACCAGAAATGCTACATACAGTATATTACTCAGCCCCATAATCTTTACACAAACATACATTCAACCAGCCACTTTGTTAGGTACACCTTGCTAGTGCCAAGAAAATATCCCCCACATCATTGCACCACCACCATCAGCCTGAATCGTTGATACAAGACAGGATGGATCCATGCTTTCATGTTGTTTATGCCAAATTCTGACCCTATTATCTGAATGTCACAGCAACCAAACTGCCCATTCTCCTCTGACCTCTGACATCAACAAGGAATTTTCTTCCAGACAACTGCCATCATTGGACATTTTCTCTTTTTCAGACCAGATAGTTGTGGATGAAGATCCCAGTAGCTCAGCCACCAACCATGCCAAAATGCATTGAGTTGCTGCCATGTGATTGGCTGCTGATTAGCAATTTGTGCTACCAAGCAATTGAACAGGTGTACCTAATGAACTGGCTGGTAAATGTATATCATAGCAGGGTCTAACATTTCTTCCTCAAAGCCAAAATTATTAAAGAAAGCCCCATTCCCCCCCCCCTCCCCAAAAAAATGTATATGTATCAATTTTGTATCATAAGCAATTGCAAAGTTGTAGACTCATGCATAGACACATAGTGGAAATGTGAAAATATGAATTGGTCCATAGGGGGTAAACAGATGTGAGAGCTGAAGTGGTTAATTGATGCCATGCCCCATTTCTTCCAGAATTAGATGCAACATCCATCCTAGTAGCCCCATCAAAATATTATCCAAGTTTAACCACTTGCTGCCCTATCACATAGGTTTACTGTGACAGGGAAGCAGTTTCAGGCTTAGCAATTATTTATTTATTTATCGAATTTATATAGCGCCAAAGGGTTTGCTCAGTGCTGTACAATAGAGAGGGGACAGTACATGAAACAGAACAGTAACATCAAACAGTACACAAGGGGTAAGAGGGCCCTACTCTTTCGAGCTTACAATCTAGGAGGGAGGGGGTAGAGGCACAGGAGGAAACGGCTGTGGGGGATGGAGTGGTAGGAGGAGGGAAGGGCAGCGGCTGTTAGGTGAGGGTGGGGTAGGCTTCCCTGAAGAGGTGGGTTTTCAGGGAGCGCCTGAAGGTGAGGAGGGAAGGTGACAGTCTGATGGATTGGGGTAGTGAGTTCCAGAGGATGGGGGAGGACCTGGAGAAGTCTTGCAGTCGTGCGTGGGAGGAGGAGACCAGGGAGCAAGATAGAAGGAGGTCCTGTGAAGAGCGAAGGGTACGGGTAGGGTGGTACCTGGGAATCAGGTCGGTGAGGTAGTTAGGGGCAGTGTTGTGAATGGCCTTATAGGTCAGGGTGAGCAATTTGAATTTAATGCGTTGGGCAATGGGGAGCCAGTGGAGGGAGAGGCAGAGGGGGGTGGCAGAGGTGGAGCGGCTGGTGAGGTGGATGAGTCTGGCCGCTGAGTTCAGGATGGTCTGAAGCGGGGAGAGCCTGCACTGGGGTAGGCCGGTGAGGAGGGAGTTGCAGTAGTCCAGGCGTGAGATAATCAGGGAGTGTACTAGTAGTTTAGTGGTGTCTGGGGTAAGGAAGGAGCGTATCTTGGAGATGTTCCGGAGGCGGAGCCTGCATGTGTTTGTGAGAGATTTGATATGAGGTTGAAAGGAAAGGTTTGAGTCCAGAATGACGCCAAGGACCTTGGCTTGCTGGTCGGGATTGATGGTGGTGTTGTTGGTAGTGATGGAAAGGATGGGGGGGGGGGGGGCGCGGGCTGGGGGGAAGATGAGAAGCTCGGTTTTGGAGAGGTTGAGTTTGAGGAAATGGAGCGACATCCAGTCAGAGATGTCGTTTAGGAGGTGAGTGATGCGGGCGGAGAATGTGGGGGTGAGGTGAGGGGTGGATAGGTAGATTTGAGTATCATCAGCATAGAGGTGGTAATTGAAGCCGTGGGAGTGTATGAGTTTGCCAAGGGAGGAGGTGTAGATGGAGAAGAGAAGGGGTCCAAGGACAGAGCCCTGGGGGACCCCAACAGAGAGGGGGAGTGAGGAGGAGGTGGCACCGTTGTAGGAAACGCTGAAGGAGCGTTGGGATAGATAGGACGAGAACCAGGAGAGAGCGGTGTCTCTGATGCCAAGGGAGAGTAGTTTATTAAGGAGGAGGGGGTGGTCGACTGTGTCAAAGGCCGCGGAGAGGTCTAGGAGGAGGAGGACAGAGTAGTCGCCTTTGGCTTTGGCGGTTAGTAGATCGTTGGTGATTTTGAGGAGGGCAGTTTCGGTGGAGTGAAGGGGACGGAAGCCGGACTGTAGTGGGTCAAGGAGGTTGCTGTCAGTCAGGTGGGCGCTTAGGCGATCGAAGACCAAGCGCTCAAGGAGCTTGGAAGTGAGTGGCAGCAGGGAAATTGGTCTGAGGTTGTTGAGGTCAGTGGGGTCCAGGGAGGGCTTTTTGAGTATGGGGGTGATGTGCGCATGTTTTAGGGGGGAGGGGAAGACGCCAGTAGAGAGGGAGAGATTAAAGATGTGGGTAAGGGAGCGGATGAGGGAAGAGGGGGGTGACCGGAGGAGTTGAGAGGGGATAGGGTTCAGGGGGCAGGTAGTGAGGCGGGCTTCTGAGAAGACTCTGCTGACTTCCTCAGTGGTAGTAGGGCTGAAGGAGTGCAGTGATGGGGGGGTTACGGTAGGCAGGGCCTTGGGTGTGGTGGGGGGCAGTGCTGTTGCGAGGTCAGAGGAGGGGAGAGATGAGGGGGTGATGGAAGGGGGGAGGCTAGATGGGGAGGTAAATTGCAAGTTGACTATGTCCTTGCGGATTGCGTCAATCTTGTTGTGGAGATGAGTGGCAATCTCGTGGGCGGTAAGTGAGGTACTGAGTGGAGGAGGGGGGGGGGAGAGCAGGGAGTTGAAGGTGGAAAAGAGTCGGCGAGGGCAGGTGGAGAGGGTGTTAATCAGGTTAACAAAGTAGGCCTGCTTGGCGGCGTGGAGGGAGGAGGTGTAGGTGAGGAAGGCAGATTTGTAGAGGGAGAATGCATGAGGGGACCTGGTTTTGCGCCATAGTCTCTCCAGCGCACGACTGCGACGTTTGAGGCATTTAGTGTGGTCGTTCTGCCATGGTTGGAGCGGTCTGGGTTTGATGTTGCAATGTGAATAAGCTTTGATGTTAACCCCTTCCCATCCAGCGTCATTAGTACAGTGACAGTGTACAGTATTAACACTGCTCACTGTATTAATGTCACTATTGATGTCAGTGTCAGTCAGTTAGTTTATCTCCCAACCAGCGTTAGCTAGAGCCAGATTGCCCACCATACTCTCACAGTCCCACTATAAGTCACTGATCATTGCCATTAACAGTATAGTGCCATAGCTGCAAAAATTTGAGTATATATACCATAATATGTAGAAGCTATAACCTTTCCACAAACCAATTAACCACTTCCCCTCCACCCTATAGCAGAAGTACTGCTACAGGGTGACAGAGCTGCTCAAAATCACGTATATGTACTTGATTTTGTATTTCCATGTAAGGGGCGCGCACACGCTGATGTGTTTCTGATGTGTGCTCTAGCTCAGAGGAAAGGGACACAGCCCCAAAACACATCAGCAGGCCGACCACACCACCAGTCGGACACTCTGCCATCATTTTGGGCCATCCCTGTGGCTGTACAAGCTTTTCATGTACATATTTTGTGAGTATGTTTTTTGTCTTTTTAAAACATTTTATTAAACTTTGGATAATGCGCTAGGTGTTTGCGCCACCTGTGTGCTTTTCTCCAGTTTCGTTGATCTCCCAATCTGAGAAGGGCTGTATTACCAGGATTTTATCCATGGGTTATCTACACATCTGATTCCCTGGCTTCTTCCTGGCATTGACTGCTTTGAGACACTGGAGAGTTAGTGCTTTTACTCCTTTGATTGTCCCAGATATTAACCCCTTCCTGCCCAGTGACATTAGTACAGCGTCAATGCTTTGTATTAGCAGTGATCACTGTATTAGTGTCACTGGGGATGTCAGTGGCAATTAGTCAGTTCTCCCACCCAGTGTCAGAATGCTCAGATTTCAGGAAGTCAAACAACCAAACCAAAGTACCAGGAAATAGACAAAGTTCAGGAATAATACAGAGTTTAGGGCAGGCAGAGTTAGGTACAATTGGTGGGTTTGCAACAACAAACACCTACAAAGAAGATCTGTAGACTGTATCAAGAGGAAGTTTTCTCTGGAAGTAATAGCCATTTTAAAGACTAGATGACCAAGAGTGTCCCGAGTTACCACAGTAGCACACTTATGTACACATTACCCTGTAGTAATATGCATGCACTTCAAAGACATTTGGCTCCTATTTTATTAGATGAGATTTGAATATTGCATATTTTAACATTTTAATATATTTTTCTAATTATCTTACAAATTTAAATACAAATCTAATTAGAGTTTATATACATTTCTCTGCCTTTATCAAGTCTTTATAAAAGCTTATAATATTCATGAGATAAGTGACCTTGACCTCAACTCGCTAGCCAGGAAGCATTGACCAGAACACTGCAGATTTTACTGTATTTTGTTAAATTATTAAACATTTAGAAGCCTCTTAGAATATGCAATCATAAACTTCCTATTAAGTAGACATTTTAGCTCTAACTCTGACAGCATGAAACAATTTACTACTATATGTAATGAAAGAAGATATTTCCAAGTAGTCCCTAGTGGTCGTGAATCAAATCAGAGAACCAAAAATGGGGCCTAGATTGGACATGCCTTCCTTGTTTTAAACATGTAGTCCAAGATAGGAAGATAAAATTAATCTTGTGCATCCATCTGTTGCCAGCATCAACGAGAAATGTGAAACATCATTGAGAAGCAAATGTAAAATGCTCTCAAAGGCAACACAGAGAACTGACATAAAGAAAAAACAGAATCAATGTTTCCACCAGTAGCTTCCAATTAAAAACCAAACCATTTACTTTTAGAAAGATAAAGTAAATGGCTTTAGAAAAGTGCGTCTTAGTAGCTTTGACGGTTGCTTTGTTATAAAAATGAAAAGAACAAACAGTGTTTAACCAAATAATATTTGCAACTGCATGTGTACTAAGTTATTAACACAAAAGAAAGCAGTGCAATGGTTCATAATATTCAAATTCAATTTAATTAACAATATTTTATAAATAAGAAATTGTGGTGTAAAAACTGTCTATATCCACTTAAGGACAACCTATCACACTCCTCACTGCACTGGATCACGCACATGTACGCGATCCAGTTTTTCTGCACGGGGGGGCATGCACCAGCCGCCCCAGCTATGATATAGTTTGCTACAGCACAAGCCGATTAGCAGGTCCTGGCCAATGATTTATGGCCGGAACCCACAGATTGGCAGAGTGAATGACAGAGGGGAGCCCTGTGTAGATAAACGTTCTACAGACAGCAATGCTGTGTCATTTTATTCTCCCTGCAGAGCACATTGCTTAGTGATATCACAACACGTACACACAATGTTAGGCACACAGTTAAACCCTTGATAGCCCTACATGTTAACCCTTTCCCTACCATTGTCATTAGTACAGTGACAGTGTATAGTATTAGCACTGATTACTGTATTAGTGTCACTGCTGATATCAGTGGAAGTTACTCAGTCCCCCCCACCCCATGGTATCAGATTGCCTGCTGATTTGTATGGGTATGTCAGCCCTTTCATTTGAATGGGCTGCTGTGCCTGTGTTTCACGCAAGAAAAAGGTACATGCACCCTTTCAAAAACGCATCCCCAGGGAAACCACATTATCTTTTTGACCATGGGGTTTCCTTGCAGTTCCCGCACTAGAGAATGTGCTGCAGGCTGAGATGCGTGAGGTGTTATTCAGAATGAATGGCAGTCTTGCACATTTTACAACAGCAGTGCAAGTCAGCTGCGGGTGCTAGCAAGATGCTATTGTGAGCTAGTGTGAACCTAGCTTTATAGCAGAAAGTCACATTTTCTGCTTTTTTTTCATTTATGTAATAAAAAAAATAGTGGTGGTCAAATACCACCAAACACAAAGCTTTATTTGTGTGAAAAAAAAGATATAAATTTAATTTGGGTGCAACACTGCATGATCTTTCAGCTACCAGCTAAAGTAGTGCACTGCTAAATAGAACAAAATGTCATGGTCATGAAGGGGGTAAAACCTTTTGGTGCTCAAGTATAACTAAAAGTAAAACTTTTTTTAGTTTTGGATAGAGTGGAGATGGATTAGAATACCTGTCTGGTTTTTATTGCTGTCATTGCCCTCATTATGGAAATTCACCCTCTCTATTTGTCCTGTTTACCATTATCATTGAAAGTGAAAGTAAAAGATAATCCCAAATTTTGAGTTGCCCTTTGAAACGTAATAGAGGGGAAATCTTCCAATTTTGAACATTTGGTATGGTGACTTGAGGGCACCAGGGGATTTCCTTAATTTTTCCTTAATGTTTTGGCTTTGGGACAGGAAGTTAAGGTAAATCTCCCAAATGGCAAAGACCCTTCTTTACTCTATCCAAAATGCCTATAGTTATACATTAAAAAGCCATAAATTATGAGAAAATGCATTTAAAATCTTAATAAGGAGCACATTCATCATTTGAAAGTATCAAAGAATTTAATAAAATATGTAAAAGTAAATCAAATTTACACAATTTGAAAATTAAAAGGTAGTGAAAAAGAGTAAAACAAACCTTATAAATCTAAAAAAAAATCTGGAAATATATTAATAGTAAAAAGATCAGATTTTAGCATGCGGGCCAAGATAACACACAAAAATAAGGCAAATTTTTGAAAGGCACTGGACAAATAGCCATGGGGAAACCGATCTGTCCAGTAATTGCTATGTACTGAATTGTCGTTAGAAATCTTGGCACAGAGACAATATTCTAAACTGATCCATGGAGCTGGGTACCATGTAATCACTGTGATCACATGTTGTTGTTTACAGTGCTGATCTGCCTCCCCCCCCCCCCCCCCCACACACACACACTATCTCTATGCTGTCTCCAAGTGAACTGTATATTGTATATTAATTCTTTACTATAACCCCTTCATTTCCATCCTACCACTGTACTGTATGTGGCCTGCACATTAACCCCTTCACTTCCGCTTCCTTTGTATGCCCTGCACATGAATGTATCTAGTGCAGCGTTCTCAATTATAGTAAAAAAAAACACGGTTATTAAATACCAAAAAAAACTCTATTTGTCTAAAAAAATTATACAAAATTAATTTGAGTACAGTGTTGCATGATGGAGTAATTGTCAGGCAAACTATCACAGTGCTGAAAACTGAAAAATTGCCTAGTAATGAAGGAGTATTACAGGCTGATACTCAAGTAGTTATGGTCAACACAAAGAACAAGACGGCACTCTTTGTGACTGAAGAAAATGAGGTTTAACCTCTGCACATGGAAAGTCTTCTTTACAGTAAGAAATTGTGTGTGTTCCTTCAGGAACTAGTCTCAGCTTAGTTGATTATTAACCTCCTTGGCGGTATGATTCTTTCCGATTTTTGGTGCTGAAAGCGGTACCATTTTTTTGCATGGAAATATGTAGTTTTTTTATTGTAGGCCTGTAATTTTTAGGAATAACTCACTGAAATCTGTCCGAACAAGAGTCTAGTAAACATCCCGGGTAGGATAAAATTTGAAGCACGTAATCATAAATTATAATTTAATAAATAATCATAAAAAATAATAATATAATAATAATACATTTAATTCAATAATATAATCAAACCAAAAACACTGAAATGTGAAATAGAGCGCCAAGTTAGCACATTGCTGAGCAAAGTCGCAAAATCGTTTTCAGTGTCTGATGACGAATTTCCCCACAAATCATTATCACTCAATTCTGCAAGTGGTTCTGATTTACTATCGCTGTTCTCCTAGCTGATCTAAACCGCTTTTGACCTAAAGGGACACTTTTTGGACGCCATGGACATTTCTCAGTTTCCAGGCAGAAAGAACAGACAAAATGCAGGCAGGGCGCAGGACAAAGCATTAGGGACAAGATGTATGTGAAATTGGTTGAGACAGCAATGTTTTACTATGTAAAATGTAAAAAAAAAAAAAAGACATTTTTTAAAATTTTTAAATTTCCCGCCGCCAGCGGCGCCCGTACGTCCCGACGTCACAGGGACAGGACACAGAAGCCGGATGCCGGCATCGGCCGGAGGAGATGGCCAGGGACGCTGCAGGGGACACATCGTGGGAGCGCAGGGTACGGTAAGTGAAGAACAAATGCCGGAGCAGTGCCGCATGGTATTCCCGAGTGTAGCTCGGGGTTACCGTTTGTGGTCCTGAAATGTTACCCCGAGCTACACTCGGGAATACCGCCAAGGAGGTTAAACAAGCTGAATGCATTGTTAAAAGCACATGACTGGCCATTATCATTTATAAGTAATAACATCACAGATTGTTGATTCAGAGAATATCCAATTGCCTTAATGACTTAGAAATAATTTTTTTTTACTTGGGTGGAACAAACTGGGCCACACTGAAAGGAGATTTTTGCTTTTCTCTGGATCATCTGTGGGTATAGAATTATGAAAATGAAGGTTTTTAATATATTGTTTGTCTGTTAGTTAAACTAAATTTATTTGTGTGTTTTATTACCCTGACTAACTATTTAACTATGATTGGTGTCATAGTTAAGCCTCTCCAACCTTTTTGTATTGTTATTATACATTTATGTTGAGTTTCATTTAGTGCATAATGAACTGAACTGTGGCAACTTGAACTTGGGGTTAAAGGAAAACATCAGCAAAGGTAGGATTTTATTCTATTTTATTAATATACCTAGGCCTACAGGAAAA
Organism: Staurois parvus; assembly: GCF_062004578.1. Taxonomy (NCBI): domain Eukaryota; kingdom Metazoa; phylum Chordata; class Amphibia; order Anura; family Ranidae; genus Staurois; species Staurois parvus. The sequence goes on from NW_028317803.1 coordinate 1,679,745, forward strand.
CAAACTGGACCAGACAGATCAGTATTTATTGTGGAAGATTGATTGACACGCTTGCAACTTAAAAGTATATTGGATTTTGAAACCTCATCGAACTGTGTCTGAACCGCTTCAAATTGCAAGTTTGGATTTTTAAGAGTTAGCCTTTTGCTGAAGTGAACTCTCAGCAGTATTTTTTTTACATAGCACAGCATGCAACTTCACTGACTTCCTTGTTTTCTTAAACATCTGGATATATGCATTAGACTTTATTGGCTGCTACAATGACCATAGAAAGATAGCAGATTATCACAGGCTGGAAGAAATAGGTTGAAGGAAAGACAAAATATGTTTTTTTCAACATATTAGCAATAACATTTAGGCAGCAACCGGTAAACTCCAACTGTATTTACATCACTCATATAAATTTCACAATCCTCTCCACAATACTACAGTATTTCCCCATTTATAATGAGAGGCTAGTTGCTAGCATGCCAAGATTCATTGACTTCTGTTCTGTTAAGATTCCTGAACATCCATGATTGCAGTGTAAAGAATCACTTTCTCTGTACTTGGGAAATTTGTTTCTCAGCAACTAAACCAATTGCTTTCCAAGAAGTATTCCTCCAGGCAGTTTAAACAATCTAATTTCTCCACTGTGCAGTTTCCAATTCTTGGAGCCACTGAAGTAGGTTTTCATCTCTAGTGCTTCCGCTGTGGGGGAGATTTACTAAAACTGGTGAAACTCAGAATCTGGTGTAGCTGTGCATGATAGCCAATCAGCTTCTAACTTCAACTTGTTCAGTTAAGCTTAGAAAATAAAACCTGGAAGCTGATTGGTTTGTATGCAAAGCTGCAGCAGATTTTGCACAATGCACGTTTAGGAAATAACTTTGTACATCACTGGTCTTCAAGTGGTTCTACTGGGGAGATGCTTGAAATTGTAGGTATCACCCTGGTACCATTATGTAAAGCTGGTAGCTAACTAGATGCTATTACAAGCAGCATGAGGGGAAGTCCTTCCTCTCTCCACTTCTGCCACTTTCTCAGGATTTCCCATCCCACTGGGAGAACAGAGCTGGCTGGTCGGAAAGACAAACAAAGCCAGAATTGGCTTTAGTCGACTCTTCACTATGGTAACCCAGAAGCGATGATCTGTCATCACTTCCAATTTACAATGATATCAATGGCAGCAATTTTAAAAACTCAAAAGCTATTGAAAACACTGTTCTTGGTGTTTTGAATCTTTTCAAGTGCAGGGATTTTAAGGTCCTAAGTAATTTTCTAGCAAAAAAAGCCTGATTGCTATATGTGAACACAAAGTGCTAGAAAAAAGCTTGGTCCTTAAGTAGCTAGAGAGGGATGAGAAGGAATGATGTATCCTGAATCTGCTGCATAACCCTAAATTGGAAAGTGAAAAATCAACAATATATCACTTACTGTACAGGTGTCGTGACCAATATTGTAATATAATTCTAATAAATAAAATGTTGCTGCAAAGCACAAAATGTGTTCCCACATCCAAAGAAAAATCTATATAATCTATATATAAAGTGCTGCACTAGATTAAAATCTTAATTACACTATTGTAGAAACTGTAATGTTAACTGAAATGACTGTTATACCCATATATGTTCAGTATAACAACTTAAATTTATCTATGTAACTGTGTTGTTAGAGAGCTTGCTAATCCTACTTGTTATACTGTACATAAAGAACCCTGGAGATATCTATTAGGAACAAGGATCTGGCATTTGGAAGTGACCTGGATATACCCCTTAAAGGGGAAAGTGCATCGTGATCTTGTGATACAAGGTCCAAAATTAAGGTAAGTGAGGAGAGTGAATAGTGGTGGTTTGAACTGAAGAAATCACATTAGTGCATTCTGAATTTCACATCAGAATAATATTTGGACTTTATGGACTGTTTAATTTGAAATAGCATAGTGGTGGTGGCATCCTCTCTCTCTACACATTGGGCTTTTTGGGATTTCAGATACATTCATGTTGGTATATTGAACATGGAAATTGTATGTACAGTCATGGCCGAAATTGTTGGCACCCTTGATATTTTTCCTGAAAATCAAGTATTTCACACAAAAAAGGTATTGCATTAACACATGTTTTGCTATACACATGTTTATTCCCTTTGTATGTATTGGAACAAATATAAAACAGAGGCAGAAAAGCAAATATGACATAATGTCACACAAAACCCCAAAAATGGGCTGGACAAAAGTATTGGCACCCTTAACTTAATATTTGGTTGCACACCCTTTGGAAAACATAACTGAAATCAGTCGCTTCCTATAACCATCAATAAGCTTCTGACACCTCTCACCCGGAATTTTGGACCACTCTTCCTTTGCAAACAGCTCCAGGTCTCTCTTATTGGAAGGACACCTTTTCCCAACAGCAATTTTAAGATCTCTCCACAGGTGTTCAATGGGATTTAGATCTGGGCTCATTGCTGGCCACTTCAGAACTCTCCAGCGCTTCTTTGCCATCCATTTCTGAGTGCTTTTTGACGTATGTTTGGGGTCATTGTCCTGCTGGAAGACCCAGGATCTTGGACGCAAACCCAGCTTTCTGACACTGGGCCCTACAGTGCGACCCAAAATCCTTTGGTAATCCTCAGATTTCATGATGCCTTGCACACAGTCAAGGCACCCAGTGCCAGAGGCAGCAAAACAACCCCAAAACATCATTGAACCTCCACCATATTTTACCGTAGGTACTGTGTTTTGTTCTTTGTAGGCCTCATTCCGTTTTCGGTAAACAGTAGAATGATGTGCTTTACCGAAAAGCTCTATCTTGGTCTCATCTGTCCACAAGACGTTTTCCCAGAAGGCTTTTGGCTTACTCAAGTACATTTTGGCAAACTGTAGTCTTGCTTTTTTATGTCTCTGTGTCAGCAGTGGGGTCCTCCTGGGTCTCCTGCCATAGCGTTTCATTTCATTTAAATGTCGACGGATAGTTCGCGCTGACACTGATGCTCCCTGAGCCTGCAGGACAGCTTGAATGTCTTTGGAACATGTTTGGGGCTGCTTATCCACCATCCGGACTATTCTGCGTTGCAATCTTTCATCAATTTTCCTCATCCGTCCACGACCAGGGAGATTAGCTACAGTGCCATGGGTTGCAAACTTCTTGATAATGTTGCGCACTGTGGACAAAGGCAAATCTAGTTCTCTGGAGATGGACTTGTAACCTTGAGATTGTTGATATTTTGCCACAATTTTGGTTCTCAGGTCCTCAGACAGTTCTCGTCTCCTCTTTCTGTTGTCCATGCTTAGTGTGGCACAGACAGACACACAATGCAAAGGTTAAGTGAACGTCTCTCCTTTTTATCTGCTTTCAGGTGTGATTTCTATATTGCCCACACCTGTTACTTGCCCCAGGTGAGTTTACAGGAGCATCACATGCTTGTAACATTCTTATTTATCCGCAGTTGTGAAAGGGTGCCAATACTTTTGTCCAGCCCATTTTTGGAGGTTTGTGTGACATTATGTCGAATTTGCTTTCTTTCCTCCCTTTTTTTGTTTTGTCCCAATACACACAAAGGGAATAAACATGTGTATAGCAAAACATGTGTTAATGCAATACGTTTCGTGAGAAATACATGATTTCCTGGAGAAATATCAAGGGTGCCAACAATTTCGGCCATGACTGTATGTGTGTATATATATATATATATATATATATATATATATATATATAGTAATGATATATTGGTATAAGTGGTATAACAATCATTTCAGTTAACATTATAGCTTCTATAATGGTGTATTTAAGACTTTATTGTAGCGCAAAACTGTATATATGGAAAACCTTATGTTCACGTTTGGAAAACTGACCACTTCTACATTAGGCTTTACATTTAGTTAATCTGCATTGTAGTATAAATATTCATAACAAAGGATTCTATAAAATGTTATTATCACTTTATAACTAGAGGATAATGTGTTAATTACTATATAAATGCAAACCCTATAATATAATAGCAAAGCAGCACAAAGAGGCTTTTTCTTCAGCATAAATAAAAAGCTTCTCTTGGCCATCAATCTGGGATCAACAACTCAAGGCAAAAAACACCAGCTAGGAGAAGGGACGCATGGCTCTCAGGCAACCAGACTTATCTGGAGGTAAAGAATTTCAGAGCTTTTCCAAACAACTCTCACTGGTCTACTTCTCATTCAACATTCAGGACAACATTGTGTCCTATCCAGGACTATGCTCTGGGGTACTTTACATGGGTCATGTTTTATTTAAATTTCTTTGTTTATTAGTTTAATAATCTACAGGTGCAGGACCTTCTTTATAACCGTTTTAAATGCACCAAAATCCTCTTCAGCAGATTTACAGCAATATACAATAACACAAATTTATTTCCTAGCATGCTTCATTGTGCCACAAGCACTTATAACGTTTTGTGTTTCTCTTGGAAGTGAAATGCAAGGCAACTGACAGGAACGCATTTTAAAAATGTAAAAAAAAATGATTTGAAATATCCTTTGTGCTTTTCCTGACAGATAGAATAAACAGCAGTGTTAACAAATATAAAGACATTTATGTTCTGTTGAGAATGCAGCAAACAAATCACTAACTGGAATGAACTAGAGCAGAAGAACATTGAATATGGCCTTGAACATCACACATCATTAAATCTCAGTGTTATTCTTACACAAGAATGCAGTTTGCATAAGAGGAAGAGGAGTACGTAGGTGCACTTATATAAGTAGGTGTGCAACATTACATCTTTGGCTGAGAATATTTAAATTACTCAAATATGGAACTGTTTGACACTTGCAGAGTCTAGAATACTAGTCATCAGCAAGGACACAGTAAATTTAAACTTAAGCGTTACTTTGAATTGTATGAGTTTTAGTGAAGGTAAATTAATGGGAAAATAAAAATGTCTGTGTCAGTGGTCTTGCAAATAGTTATTGAATACAAAAAAAAAAAAAAGCAGAAAAATATGTGGGAAAACAGGTACATTTTATTGATGCAGAAGATAAAAAAGGACTAAACGTAGGCCAAACTTGCAAAAAATATAAGTAATCAAGTGAATTGAACTGCCAAAGTTTGTATGGTAATAAGGCATATCAGCATTTTCTGGTTTAAATAGCTGTAAAAGTTAAGATGAACTCCAAGTAAGTACAAAAAAAAAAACCTTAATCCATTTAGACATTTGTTAAAAGAGAAGCATTAGCAGTCTTTTTCAATAAGATTTGTTAATCTTTATTTCATTTTTAAAAGCATGCTTTTAAATATTTTATGGAACATACTAAACTGATAATAACACTTATTTTTCATCCTTCACTTTTTTAGAATGAGAGTAATTCTTTTTTTGCATAATTGAATCTATATAATTTGTTGAAAGGTTCCCACAAAGAAAAAAAAAGGTATGCAGTCATAATGTTACAGCAAACATAAAATATCAAGCAAATGCTGGTCAGAGACTTGAATTTTACACTATATTTGTACATGTTCCATTATATGTATTTTTAACCCCTTCCTGTTGCTGCCTTTCATCCCTTTAAAAGGTTCTAAATGCTGGGAGGCAGAGGTGGGCATTGTGATCATGTGAGCGCTGTGATTGGCAGTCACAGTGGTCACATAATTGGAAAGCTCCTAATCGCAACTATACATCAGGAGCTTTCTCATATCCACTGCTAACTGTGCTGGGAGCACAAAGGGCTCTCAGCACAGGAAGATGTTTACATATGTGTGCCCTATCTGCATTAAAGCTCACCCTCTGTGAGACCGCATATATGTGTACCTTCGAAAGGAAGTGGTTAATAGAACTAGTCTAGGTATCTGAAATTGACTTGACATTTTGTAATCCTCTGCACTTCAGAACTTGGAAAGGGAGAGGCAGCACTGGAAGCCAATCAAGAGGGTTACATGCAAATATATTGACAAAAAACATGAGTATTAAAGGACAGAGCAGAATATGCCAAAAATTACTTCTTCAGTCTCTTTCTCTTTTATTGTCCAATTGTCCTCTGAGCAGGATGGGGATTAAAGAAAGACACCACTGTATTCATTAATTTAACAGAATAGTTGGTGTCATACTTAGATGTGTTGCTTGGCAGGGCTGTGTAAATCTTAGGACTGAACGGACAGGGATATATATTTGTTCTTTGGTATATAAAAAGTTCATATTACATATACACTTTATATCATCAATGTGTTTACGTGTTTGCCCAGAATTCAGCTTAGTAGTTGGCTCCATAAGAATCTGAGAAAGAAAACACTGGCTAGTTAGGACACAGCAGCAGATCAGGATGGAAGTTGCAGAGAGAAGGAAAAAGGACCACAAAGGTTTGAAAAAAAAAAAATGGAAGGTGAGGCAAAGAGTGGTTAAATCACATGCCAAAGCAAAATCAAATTATTTATATATATATTTCATGCATTTCTGTAAACGGTGAACATTTTCCTTAGGGTATTTAACATTTTTTTTCAGCCTCTAAACGCACCTCTATGTTAACCTATGTGGCCATGCACACAAAGGAGTTTAGAGGTGTATTAGAAGAGGAGCGTTTAGAGGCTGAAAAAAACATCCCTTGTGTATTCAGGAGAGAAGCTTTTGGGAAGAAAAAAAAAAAGCTTGACATGCCTGAAAGTGTCTAAATGCACCTACATTCTAGATGCGTTCAGCACTTAAGCGTTCATTTATAAATGCACTCCCAAAGGCTTGAAGCACCTAAAAATGTCTAAACGTGCCTAAACGCATTTACAAAACTACTCTTAGATGCAGTTTTTAAACTGCTTTTTTCTTGCCAGGAACAAAGGCATTTAGAGGAGCTGGGCAAAAACCCAAAGTTCATGAGACCTACAATGCTGCAAGTATTGAAAAATAACTGTGGATGTGCCAGAAATAAAGGTGTCCTTTTATGACACAGAGAATAGCTGCGATTCAACAGATCTCAGCTATTCTCTGGTCATTCACAGTTTATGACACTCAGGAGATCATGTCAGCCCTTCTCTGGAGATCTGTGTTCTCCCTCTAGATTGTCCAGCTCAGAACTGGAGAATCGGAGGGACCGAAAACTAAGCAGAGATAGTTTACCTTTGCTTAGTAAACTGATCTTTTACTATAATCTCGAGAGATTATAGTAAAATAAGACGTTTTTCAGAGTTTGTAGACCGTTCTCCAGCGTTTGGAGACCGTTCTCCCTTCGTTCGGAGAACTTCTTCATAAACTGCATTCACAGGAGAACTGTGTTCTCCGAGAATGCCGGAGAACTGAGCAGCGATCTATTACCGCTGGTTCACAAACGGACACCATAGTATGTTCCTAATTGGATCTAAACCCATTTTAGGTGTCCGTTTATGACACAGAGAATAGCTGCGATTCAGAGGATCTGGTCATTCACAGTTTATGACACTCAGGAGATCTGTGTTCTCCCTCCAGATTCTCCAGCCCAGAGCTGGAGAATCGGAGGGACCACAACCTAAGCAGCGATACTTTACCTCTGCTTTTGCTGTAATTTTGCGAGATTATAGTAAAATCAGCCATTTTACAGCTTTTGCAGACCGTTCTCCAGCATTTGGAGACCATTCTCCCTTCGTTAGGAGAACTGCTTCATAAAAGGCATTCACAGAAGAACTGTGTTCTCCGAGAATGCCAGAGAACTGAGCAGCGATCTATTACCGCTGGTTCATAAACAGACACCTATATTGTATAGTATGTTATTAAAAGATTGTATTCATATATTCTGATAAATTACAAAATATTATCCATACTGACCAGATTTGTGTAAAGCCTTGGTGTATGCTGTTATCAACAGACATCAGCTCTTCCATTGCTATGATGTGATATAGGTGTCCGTTCATGAAAGAGAGAAAAGCCATGATCCTCAGGATCACGGCTGATCTCTCATGTGTACAGGTTTATGTAGCTGAGATGAGGTGCAGAGAACATGTTCTCCGCTTCTCAGCAAAGCACACAACCATTCTGTCACAAATGGCCAGTTTATGAAAGTGAGATCTAAAGATCTCTCTGGCTGTTACTATGAATAATCTCTGTCCCAGATTCTGCAGCTCAGAGGTGGAGAATCTGGGAAAGAAGCTGGTGCGATTAGAGGAAGAAGAATTATTTATTCCTATATATCAGCACCAGTGGGTTAAAAATGAATTTATTTTAAGTTAGTTAGTCATCTATGTGTCTACACACAGTGCATAATTCTTATTATTTTCATATAACTATGTGTTCTTTTTAACTTTGGTTTCACTTTTTAAATGGGATTGCTCTATAACAGGGGTCTCCAAACTATGGCCCTCCAGGTGTTGAGGAACTGCAAGTCCCATGAGGCCTTGTAAGACTCTGACAGCCACAGGCAAAACTCCCAAAGGTAGAGGCATGATGGGACTTGTAGTACTTCAACAGCTGGAGGGCCATAGTTTGGAGACCCCTGCTCTATACTCTCATGATATCTCACAAGATCACAGGTAGCCCTCCCCTCTACACAAATCACAGTCATTTTCAGAGGAAAATGTTCTCCTCTGCTTTTCCTCTGAGAACAGAAGTTCTTGGCTTCATAAACAGGCTGCAGAAGAGATAATTTTCCTCTGAGAACTGCAGAGAACTGAACTGAAATAAAACTCTTCAGTTTAATAAATGTACACCTAAATGTTAGAAACCCAATCAGTAAGGTATGGGTTCCTGTTGAAACATCCAATGTTTCAGAGTTAATAGTCTAGCTGCAGTCAGGAAATGTTTAGGTATCCTAATTTGAATAGATTCAAGAAAACCAAAGACATGGAGTGGAGAGAAATTTGTAGATATTTATGGATATGATGGTCTGAAAATGTACTGTAAAGCAAGAAAATTCTGTTAAAAAATGGTTACTTTTCTACAAATCAGGTTAAGATTCTATATAAAGGCCAATAAACTGACTTGCATTACCTGCCTCAGAACCAAAAACAAATGCTTACTGATCAATCTGTTTCAAAGTATGACAATTTACAGCTTACTAAAATATCAAAAAATGCATGATACTGAACACAAACAATAATAAAAACAGTTGAGAAATGTTTACAGAAATTATTGGGAAATTACAATATTGAAAAAAAATTACTCACTGAATGGGGAAACTAATGTAAAAGTGGCCAGAAACCTTAAGGGGTATTGACTGTTGACTTAACAAACTGAATGTTTATTATGCACAGGGGGATATTTACTAAAACTGGCACACACAAAATCAGGTGCAGTTGTGCATAGAAATCAATCAGCTTCTAACTTCAGCTTGTTTTATTAGGCTTTGACAATAAAACCAAGAAGCTGCTCCAGATTTTATGTGCACCAGTTTTGGTAAATCTTCCCCAAAGTGTGTTTTTACTTTGGAAAGTAAATTTTAGTAAATAAAAATAGTATTTGAAACTCTAGTCTTTGCTTAATGACTGATTAAAGTGAACCTGAAGGCTAAAACATAAATAGTCACTTAGAGTGCTTTAAGAGCACATTATATTGCTTGCTAATCCAATCTGATCATTTTTAGCGTGCCAAGGATCCTGAAAAACGTGTGTGCTCTGATTTGCAAATATAATACCCTTGTTATATTAATTGCCTAACTATTAGCTCCTTAAAGTGATAAGCAAACCAATAATGAGGCTGAGGAGGTGGGGGCAGAGCCAGCACCCATTAATGCCTTGTACACACAGGCCAACAATCATGCAAAACTGGCCAGTTCAGCATGAACTGGCTGACTTTTGGCCCATGTGTACATCTGTCTGTTCTACTGAAGATGGTCTCATGACTGGCTGTTGTTGAATGGGCATGCTGGAAAACCAGTGTGTTCTGGTAGAGGGGTAGTCCCTCTGTCAGAACACAAAGACACAGCAGGGGAGATCACTATGCTAACATGACTTGCGTTAGTACAAAGATCTCTACGTTTTTTTTCCTTCAGCCCATGGTTTGAATTGGGGAAAAAAAGATGTAGTGTGTGCCCAGCTTCAAGCTTGCCATTATTTGCATATCAGTTAACCTCTATTTTCAGGCTTCTATGATGCTCTAAAGAAATTAAATGAATATTCATGAACCCAAATGTGCCTTTTATACACTATAAGAGGCTCTGTTAAATATTTATTTTTCATCCCATGGGTTTACTTTAAACCTTAATATATGTGATGTTGAAATATACATATTGTTGTTAAAAAAATATTTTTGTTAAATACTTTGCAAGGAGAAGTAGGCAATTATCAGAAAATAAAGACACATTAGACTAACTACAAAACAAATCATATTTTTTTGCTGTACAAAATAATAGTCTTAACATTTGGTTTGGAGCCTTTGGGGTTTCAGTGCTGGAGATCCTGTGGCTTTTTCAAGCAGAGTGATAAATTGTTATCAAAATAGAACTGAATTTTAATGTGTCTACTGGCACATAAAATATGGTTCGAAGACCACCTGTAAAATATCTCTTAGGATTCTGTGCACCATAAAAAATGGGTCTGTTTGGACTTAGGAGGCCGTTGAAATGAAAACGCCAGCACACAGAGGACAACACATCAATCTAAATTGTTACCTGCAGGTTAAAGTTGTCACAAGTATGCTTTTTTTTTCCTGTGAAATTACACCATAATGCACTAAAGTATTATATCTGATAAATTCATTTTTATATTTTTTATTTCTATAGCTCACTTATATTTCAGTATATTTGTTCTTTTCAAAGTCAAAAGATTACAAATTATTAATACATGAATTGTTCCACATTGCATGATCAATCCTCTTTTCTAAATTCATATCAAGGATCAGCACACATCCTTATCTTTTTAATATTCCCATTAGATTAGCAGTAAAGCAAACACAAAAAGGAGACACAGAAAGATAAACAAAAAAGATAACAGATTGATAAGTAGTAAGATAGCATGAGACAAAACAGACCATCTAAGAAGAAGGAAGGTGACAGACTGCACATTTTACTCTCCTAGTATTGAATACTAAAAAAAGAGTTTCACATTTTTGCATTAAATGTGAAGTAAATACAGTTGAATCATGTACATATACATTTACTGCAATGTCATATAAATCACTGGTTTAAAAAGAAGTTTAGTATTATAGAGCAAATTAGTAAATAATAATTACACACTGGGATTGCACATGATTAAAATCTACAGTGTTCTCACTGAGACTTAAGCTGGCCATAGATGGTTCAAATCTTGACTGGTTCAACAGGGACTGTCCAAGATTCAAACCATCTATGGGCAGGCTGTATATCCCCAAATTGATTGTTGTATGCCCTGAGTATAACCAGCTTGTTGGATTTGTAATGTGATTATTGCCAGTGGCTATAGTTACAAGCAATAATCACTGTGTTCTCTTAGCTAGGATGGCTCCCCCCCATGCCCCCCTGCTGGGTAAGCACAATAACTCTAGATGTTGCCATCCCCTGAAGCCTCAATATTCTTTTTTCTCACGTACACATTTATATTTGTCAGGTATTGATTTGGTCCTGGGAAATGAGTCAGTATATTCATTGTCACCTCAGGTCAATTACCTCGCTAGGGGGTTGTCAGATCATTCACCGACTTTGCTGACCATTAACTTAGGGCAGATAAGGTGTCAGGTATTTTGAAAATTAAATCCTTTTTGGCTTTCCCTTTTTAAGCATGTTGACCAAATATCATCACAATTGGAGGGCTTTTTATTTGATAACAGGTACTCAACCTCTTCTGTAATAATATGGGATACAATCAAGGCTTATCTAAGGGGCCTATGTTTAAATGAAGTAACTGCTATCAAAACCAACACTTGGAAATGGAAGACAAGGGCTAGGCAAAGGGTTGTGGAAACACGGCAGGCATATGTGGCAAATCCTAATAGGGAGACGGAACAGGAATGGCTTGATGCTCAGCAGTTTTACTACTTCAAGGCTATACGTAGTGCAGAAAAAAAGAGGTTTTTGCCTCTCAAACATTTTTTGAGGAGGGTGAAAAAACAGGACATTTGTTAGCAGTAGTGGCAAGATTACAAACACCCTTCTCCCATATACCTGCTCTGCGGCACCCCTTAGATAGTATTGTTACAGATACCCTCTCAATTCTACAGGGATTTAGAATGTTTATGAAGATCTCTATGCATCTAAAGCATCATATAGGGAACAAGATCTCCATAATTTTTTGAACAAGGTTACTCTGCCTGAGTTGGGGGAAGCAGACCGAAAGTTTCTGAATGCACGCATTACCTTGGAAGAACTACAGGGAGCAGGTGCAAACTCCCCCACAGCAAAAGCTCCTATATACTTTTTCCAGAGTTATTATCTGCAATAATGGAAGCTAAAAGACAGGGCAGACTCCTCCAATCTATGTACGAAGCAATTATTGTGGTGTTACTGAAAGCAGAGAAGGACCCAATGGTTGCAGATTCTTATAGATCAATCTCTTTGTTGACGATGGCTAAGGTGCTGGCTACACACCTGTCCAAAGTTATAACAAAGCTTGTGCATTAGGATCAATCGGGATACATGTCAGACAGGTCAACAGCAGTTAATATACATAGACTATATCTTAATCTTCAGATCCCACCTAATAATGTTTGTAATAGAGCCAATTGTCTTTCGATGCTGTTAAGGCATTTGATAGTATGGAGTGGGGTTATTTATGGTGGGTGCTGGAGACACTTAGCCTAGGAGAGGAATTTATTACATGGGTTAAGTTTTTATATCAAGCCCCAACAGCTCACCTTAACCTCCCTGGCGGTATGATTATTTCAGATTTTTGGTGCTGAAAGCGGTACCATTATTTTGCATGGAAATATGTTTTTTTTTTTATTGTAGGCCTGTAATTTTTAGGAATAACTCACTAAAATCTGTCCGAACAAGAGTCTAGTAAACATTCCGGATATTATAAAACTTGAAACACGAAATCATAAATTATAATTTAATAAATAATCATAAAAAATAATAATATAATAATAATAAATGTAATTCAATAATATAATCAAACCAAAAACACTGAAATTTGAAATATAGCGCCAAGTTCGCACATCGCTGAGTAATGTCGCAAAATCGTTTTCAGTGTCTGATGATGAATTTCCCCACAAATCATTATCACTCAATTCTGCAAGTGGTTCTGATTTACTATCACTGTTCTCTAGCCGGTCTAAAACCGCTTTTGACCTAAAAGGATGCTTTTTGGACGCCATGGACTTTTCTAAGTTTCCAGGCAGAAAGAACAGTCTAAAAAAGCAGGCAGGGCACAGGACAAAGCACTAGGGACAAAATGTATGTGAAATGCTTTGAAACTGCAATGTTTTGCTATGTAATATTCGTTTACAAAAAAATGACAGTTTTTAACATTTTTAAATTTGCTGCCGGTTCCGGCCCCCGTACATCCCGACGACACAGGGACCGGAACACGGAAGCTGGATGCCAGCATCGGCCGGAGGAGAACGCTGCAGGAGGGACATCGCGGAAATGAAGGGCAAGGTAAGCGCTGCAGGGAATCCCTGAGCAACGCCGCATGGTAAGCCCGAGTGTAGCTCGGGGATACCGCTTTTGGTACTGAAACTCTACCCCGAGCTACACTCGGGAATACCGCCAGGGAGGTTAAACTTAACAACACTATCTGCCCCATTTAGGCTAAGGAGAGGAACTAGGCAGGGATGCCCACTGTCTCCTTTACTGTTTGCTTTGGTACTGGAGCCACTGGCTGCGGCTATTCGGAGTGATTCTCGGATAGGTGAGATGGAGGAGAAATTGGCATTGTATGCAGATGATGCATTATTATTTGTGGGAGATACGTTTCAATATAAATTGGAACAAGTCTGTTCTCCTGATGGTTGACCCTCTCAGAGACCTTTTTCTGCCAATTGCTTCTCAGATAAAGGTAGTAGAAACATTTGTATATCTGGAAATAGTTATACATTGGGATATCTCTAGGTATGCAGATTTAAATATTAACCCACTGTTTATTAAATTTAAAGAGAGAGCTGTAAGCTGGTGAAAACTATCACTTTCAATAGTAGGGAGGGTAAACCTAATTAAAATGATATGGATGCCACAATTATTATATGCTTTGCATAATGCTCTGGTATGTTTCTTTTTAAATGGCTGGACGCTGTACTCCGTATGCTTATGTGGAAAAAGCGTAGCTCATGCATAAAATTAGAAACATTGCAGGAAGCTAAGGAGAATGGTGGTGTGGCCTTTTAAGATACATTCCTATACTTTCTGTCAGCACAGCTCCAACATTTAATGGTTTGGGAGGAAGATGTGAGTAATGACCCAATTAGTAAAATACTGTCTATGCTATTCCTAGGTAAAAAATTGGTAGATTGTTTAGAGGTGGGTGAATTTAGATTAGTTAGGCAGTTCCCCACTCTAGCCATGATAGACAAGGTTTGGAATAGGAGTAAGGACTATTGTCAGTAAAAAGGATATACTGATTACACCCAAATCTTTCAGAACTTTAATTTCTCAGAGCTATTAAAGCTGCAGGGATTTACTCAATGGTCTGAAAGAGGCCTTGTGTAAATCCCACAACTATATCAAAGTCAACAACAGAAAGATTTTCAGACCTTGCAGGAGAATTTTGGTCTGCCTACCAAAAGTTTTTTCCAATATTTGTAACTTAGGCATGCTATCCAAACCCAGTCTAGACAGATGCCTTGGGTCTATCTACCACCCACAATTCTTAACCAAAGTCTAGCAGTGACATCTAAGAGGGGGCAGATAACAAGTTTTTTTAATGCATTGTTACAAAGAAGGTCATATGTTATTTTTTTATTGTAGGCCTGTAATTCTTACATCGTTATTAAGTAGGAAAGTGGTGTTCAGCTGCATTTTAGGTATCAGGGTTCCCTGTCTTACTACTGTACTCGGCATATGAGGGAACTGCCATTCACACCTTTTTTTGGAAGATACACCAATTCTTACACCTTCCACATGTAAACGCCTAAGATCCAAGTGTTTATCTGCTTTTAACACCTTTGGGAAAATGAGCAGGGTTGCACAGGAAGGTGTGGTGCTTTTTAAAACGCATTACAACCAGATCGCATGGTACAAAACTCTTTGTTTGGAAACTGTCCCAAAAGGGCCGAGGTGGGGAGTTCTGTAATCAATTTAACCTCTGACAAGATCCACCAATCCCTT
Source organism: Staurois parvus (assembly GCF_062004578.1). Lineage (NCBI taxonomy): Eukaryota > Metazoa > Chordata > Amphibia > Anura > Ranidae > Staurois > Staurois parvus. Next base: position 1,694,818 of record NW_028317803.1, read on the forward strand.
CCCTGTTCATGATGAGTGAAAAGCAGTACTCCAACATGACTGTGCCAAAGAATGGTGTGGCAAGCATTTTGTTGGTGGTCCAATACCACTTCTGCAGTGGTTTCCCCACCACTCCTTGAGAATAATTAGGCCGAGAAACAGCCAAATGTCCTTTTTGGTCACAGGTTCCCACTTTCTGCTTCGTGAAATCCTGCTGTATGGAGCAGCTAATTGTTGCGCTGCGTACCTGTTTGTCTCTGTCACGATTATTCCAATAACCTCATCGGTCAGAAAGGATTCTAAGTACCCCAAGTGGTTGTCACCTTCAACGTAGAATTTCAAACCAGGTGCGCCGGTAAATGGGAATCTTGGTGGCACTGGCATACCACAATCAATAGTGCACCACGTGAACATATCACTCACGTCAATCTCAGATTCGCCGATGTCTTCGCTGTCGGTGTCTGAAGACAAATCTCCACATCAGTCGCTATCGCTCAATTCAAGAAGCTCCTCACTGTCGCTGTTTGCTAGCTCATCAAAAACAGCTTTGGCACTAGCGAGACGCTTTTTGGAAGCCATGAGTGCAAAACCGTCTTTAGTCACAGAAACTGAAAAACTGCACTATGGATATATCTGAGGGAATGTTACAATGTATTCACTAGAGTAACACTTTATTTTTACTTAGGTCTGTTTTTAAAACTCCCGCCTCCCGCAAACCCCACCCCCCCGGAACAGCGCAACTGTCTCACGCTGATTACACAGATCAACGTGAGATAGCCGGGAAAGAGACAGGGGACGGTCCAAGCAAATGGTTCGAGGCGGCTGCAGGACTTGGGACACAGATCGCAGGACCAGGTATGTATTTTGCAGCGACTCCGAGTCTGGCTCGGCGTTACCGCTTTTGACAGCTAGATTTAACCCCGAGCCAGACTCTGGAAAACTGCTAGGGAGGTTAAATAAAGGGTGTATTTAAATAATAGGAAAATCACTTAATATTTATTTGTTATATGTAATTTAGTTCAATACACTTGAAAGGATAGGGTTTTAAGAGGGCAAAGGAGTCTGTTGACAAACATATATGCATATATTGTAGACTATGAAATATTGAAATATTAAGATAACCTGAGCTAAACGTTTGGTTAATGTGAAGTGTATGTTTTTTGTATGTTTTCTTGTTAAAATGGAAAAGAAAAGAATAAAAGGTTTAATAAAGGTGATCTGATTGAAAAAAAAAAACTACAATAGCTGTATGGGAGAGATGAAAGGGACAGTCAGTGTTGATGGGGAAATCAAGTGGTTGCAGGAGAAAAAGTCTCATCATCTATGAATGGCTGTAAGCCAGCTATAGATAAATCAAAATTTGTCCGGTTCAGCAGGAACCGGATTCATTTTGATTCATCTATGGACAGGTTGGTTGTACAGAAGTCAATAAGTCAGCTTCTGTACAATCAGCTTGATGGAAATTTTTTGATCAGTAGCATTGGCTATAGCCAGCAGCAGTGATCATTGTATTCTGGCAGCAGGGAAATCTCCCGCTGTCAAGATACAAAAGCACAGTGGAAGTAATCTCCTCAACAACACTGATTGTGTTAATGGAGGAATCAAACTAATTTCTTTCCTTCAACCTGTAGCTGAAGAATAGAAAATTGCATAATGTATGGCTAGCCTTAGGAAGGCAATAGATGATACATTTTTGTTCACTCATCTAGCAGGTTGAACATAAAATATGATTAGATTTCCCCATCAACACACTCAGTGTTGACAGGGGAATCCCTCCTATGGATCTATTGTATTCTGGCAGCAAGGAGAGTTCCCCACCATCAGAATAAAATAATCAGTGTTGCTGGCTATAGCCAGCGGTACTGATCAAGTTAAAAAAAAGCTCTGGAAAATTTTAATGCACAGTTGTTGTATATTTGCTTAACAGACTGAAATATAATGAACCATGTGGCATATGCAAAGCTTTCCATATCCCCTTTGACTGTTAATTAGCTTAAGCTAGCCTTACACAATTAGGCAGGCCATACATGATTCCTTTTATTTCATTCAACCAACAGGTTAAACAAAAGAAAAGAATTGATTCCCCCATCCACACATTCCAGGAGGATGGGAGAATCCTCCCACTGTGCTATTGTATTCTGATAGTGGGGAGGCTTCCCCACCACCAGCATACACTCATCAGCACCACTGGATATAGTTGGCAGCACTGATCAGTCAAACATTTTCCAACAGGCTGGTTGTCTAGAAATCAATTGGTAGATCAACTTCTGTATAACCAGCCTGCCCATAAATGGATTCAACCAGTCCCTGATGTAATAAATATACCTTTTTGTGATATACCACGTGAATTCCCAAAGAAAATATGAAAATAAATAAAATAAAAGCATAAAGTGTCCAATTTAATTTCAGTCTCAAATGTGTCAAATAAAGTCCAAAATCCAAATTTTTCACTCCAATCCAGTAAAAAGGAATATAATCCTAATTATTCCATGAAACCTCAAAAAAAAGAAATAATCTATAGTGCATTTGACACATTTGAGACTGAAATTGAATTGGACACTTTATGCTTTTATTTTATTTATTTTCATATTTTCTTTGGGAATTCACGAGGTATATCACAAAAAGGTATATTTATTATATTGTACTTTCTAGGGAGAAAGTGTGACTTTTTGGTGGGCGTTGAGTCAAGGAGGTTATTTATTTATCAGTCCTTGATGAACCAGACACATTTTGATCCATCCATGGTCGGTTTTATTCTTCAAATAATATTAATTGATAAAATAATCATGCGCTATTCAAAGTCAAGCAAAAACTTAATGAATCTACTCACTGATGTGTCTGTTAGAATAGACATGAAGGACATTATATCTTGTATCAATGTCAGTGCTTTAAATAAAGTAAGAGGGGATGTTTTGGAGCATGACTTACTTTTTTGGAAATTAGCTAAGTTGTTTGATTTATTTAGCCCTTTTAAAAATTTTAACTGATCTATTGTAAGATTTTTGGTGCTAGCAATACATGTCTGGACCAGAGATGAGTGTGTGAATATGGCTAACTCAGTTTCATTGTGAAAACAGGGATTTAGCAATTTTGCCATGTAGCACTGCTTTTTAAAAACATATCTTATTTAATAACTAGCTTTTATAACTAGCTTAAGAAAGAAAGTCGCCCAGTTTTTTTTGATAAAGGGTTAAAGTAAGGTTAGGATTCGGCTTTGTGTTAGATTCAGCATTAGAGTAATGATCCAACTTTACTTCTCAATGTCTGACTTCATGTTCCCTGCTAATGATGCGCTATTTTGGCATTGGAATAAGTCCAGGATAGTTAAAACAAGCTTTCCCAGATCTCAGGAGCAATTTAAAGCTTATTGCACAATTTATAATTAGGAAAATCACCTTGATTTTGCCTTTCCCTTTGACTCCAATGCATTTCACTTTATCTTGACATTTCACAGCAATGTTCCCAGTTTTATCAAAATTTTGTGAAAATCCAAAATTTCACTCGTGCCTGCCCTGGAAAAAAGATTACAATTGTTGTAGTTTGACTAACTATTGAGCTAATGTATTACTTAGGAATATGCAGAAAACGTGTGTTCATTCTTCAAAAAGATTGTATATGTATAATAAATGAAAAAAATCTTGACAAGAGCTTCTTGAGTACTTAGCAGTGCAATAGGGTAAGTGGTTGCTCATCAATGGATTGACGGGAATTATGGTGGGTGTTCATTCATGTTGTTAGTGCTCATTGGTCTGGGAAGAAGAGGTCTTTGGTTTAGGGTGGGACTAATCATAAGCCTTTTTAAGTCTTAGAGAGAAGGTGCAGGCACTCTTGGTGGATTGTCTCATCAGTGGAGACTAGGGATGGGACAAATGTACCTAGCCTGGTTTAAGGTGGGAGCATGAGTAGAGTTCAGGTCCCAATCCAAACCTAACTTAACCTCCTTGGTGGTATTCCCGAGTGTAGCTCGGGGTAACATTTCAGTACCACAAACGGTAACCCCGAGCTACACTCGGGAATACCATGCGGCACTGCTCCGGCATTTGTTCTTCACTTACCGTACCCTGCGCTCCTGCGATGTGTCCCCTGCAGCGTCCCCGGCCATCTCCTCCGGCCGATGCCGGCATCCGGCTTCTGTGTCCTGTCCCTGTGGCGTCGGGATGTACGGGCGCCGGTGGCGGCGGGAAATTAAAAAATTTTAAAAAATGTCTTTTTTTTTTTACATTTTACATAGTAAAACATTGCTGTCTCAACCAATTTCACATACATCTTGTCCCTAATGCTTTGTCCTGCGCCCTGCCTGCATTTTGTCTGTTCTTTCTGCCTGGAAACTGAGAAATGTCCATGGCGTCCAAAAAGTGTCCCTTTAGGTCAAAAGCGGTTTAGATCAGCTAGGAGAACAGCGATAGTAAACCAGAACCACTTGCAGAATTGAGTGATAATGATTTGTGGGGAAATTCGTCATCAGACACTGAAAACGATTTTGCGACTTTGCTCAGCAATGTGCTAACTTGGCGCTATATTTCAGTGTTTTTGGTTTGATTATATTATTGAATTAAATGTATTATTATTATTATATTATTATTTTTTATGATTATTTATTAAATTATAATTTATGATTACGTGTTTCATATTTTATCCTACCCGGGATGTTTACTAGTGTCATGGAAATTTTGTATTGTTGGTCGAACTTTAAATGTGTCATATATTCTTGTTATTCATATGTCTCTCGTGTGGCTTAATTAAAGCTCTGAAGGCTGCAATTGGGCCATGCGCATGTACAATGTATGTATTACAGTACTCAGCTCGGTAATGGATGAGATGGCAGATCTGCGCTTATAGACCGGCGTGTATACCACCACGGCATTCGATGCGAATGCCGCTGTCAGTAGACTGCGGGCCTGTATCCACATATCAGCAGCATAGTACCACATGGGCTTCATAACGCAAGGCGCCAAGCGGTGTGAACTCCACGTGTAGGCTTATGCATATCTTACAACCCATTACCAATCTGAACTGTATCCGGATGGATGTGTTTTAATAAAGATCGTATCGGGCCCATCCAGGTACAGACTGATATTTCTAGGGAATGCTTGTACGGAGAATGGACATACTGCTAGGAGCTGGAAAATATGCACTCCACAGAGGGCTCATGGGAAGGGGAGGAGATATGCTCTCCATAGAGAGCTCATGGGAAGGGGAGGAGATATGCTCTCCACAGAGGGCTCATGGGAAGGGGAGGAAGTCTGCTGACCTCAGAAGGCTCATGGGGGAAGACCAGTGACAGATAATAGAAAAGGCTATGCTCCAATCGGAATGTACATCCTGTGTATAGGCACTCCCCATTGCATTGTTCGGTGGGAGGGGTTTGACCTTATTCATGTGGGGGGGGCGTGTGTGTATTTGTAATAAAACCAGAGGGGAGAATGAAAACTGCCCTTATGTGAATTCAACCATCAACCTGAAGGTGTCGTGTGATCATTTCCAGGTATAGGGAGCTCCAAACACCCACATTTCAACAGAAGCTAAAGTAGTTGGATGGGCAGGAATCGTGTAGTTTAACTGCAGTCGTGGTAAGCGAGATTCACACAGCTTTATGGGGGATTTCTGCGCATCCAACTGCGAGTACTCACGGTAAGGAGAAATTCGTTAAAGCGAATTTCCAAGACACTAGACTCTTGTTCGGACAGATTTCAGTGAGTTATTCCTAAGAATTACAGGCCTACAATAAAAAAACTACATATTTCCATGCAAAAAAATGGTACCGCTTTCAGTACCAAAAATCGGAAAGAATCATACCGCCAAGGAGGTTAAGTCAATGGGAGCTGAATGTTAAACAGTAATAACCATTTTCTCGGCTAATAGGCAAGGGATTGTTAAACAAATGGCATGGTGGGTACCACCCTGAGGAACATGTATCAAAGCAAAAATGTTTTTAAAAAAATGCTGTTTAGTGAGAAGCAGTGACATTAACCTCCCTGGCGGTATTCCCGAGTGTAGCTCGGGGTAAAGTTTCAGTACCAAAAGCGGTAACCCCGAGCTACACTCGGGCTTACCATGCGGCGTTGCACAGGGATTCCCTTCAGCGCTTACCTTGTCCTTCGCTCCCGCGATGCGTCCCCTGCAGCGTCCCCGGCCATCTCCTCCGGCCGATGCCGGCATCCAGCTTCCGTGTTCCGGTCCCTGTGATGTCGGGACGTACAGGCACCGGAACCAGCGGCAAATTTGAAAATTTAAAAAAAATGACATTTTTTTTAAAACGATTATTTCATAGCAAAACATTCCTGTATCAAAGCATTTCACATACATTTTGTCCCTACTGCTTTGTCCTGTGCCCTGCTTGCATTTTGACTGTTCTTTCTGCCTGGAAACTTAGAAAAGTCCACGGCGTCCAAAAAGCGTCCCTTTAGGTCAAAATCGGTTTTAGACCAGCTAGAGAACAGCGATAGTAAATCAG